>NW_026652278.1:172588101-172806460 GCF_009828535.3 Hylobates moloch | reverse complement strand
ATACCGGTGAGGAGCCTGCTCCAGCCAACCAGGCAAAGATGATACAACACGACACTGGGAATTCCATCCCCAGCCTCAAAGGGGAGGACCTCTCGGGGTGAGAGACTGTTTAAGTAGCCAAGACTGCCCGGCACATACTTTACACTCAGAACGTTAGCGCCATGTGCTTTTTTTTCTTTCTTTGGTGGAAAAAGCTAAGGATACTTGGCTTTGTCCAAATCTCTAAAATGGGTCATTCTACTTAAAGCAGGTGAGATAATGTCATTAAAAGCAAGTAGACATATGTTTAAGTTCTCTTAATGACTCTGTGACAGAATACAGGCACACACACAGATACACACACACACATAACACACACACACACACACATATATATATGTTAACTTTAGGTGTCAGTGACTAGGCTAAAGGATACCCAGAGAGCTGGTAAAACATTATTTTTGGGTGTGTCTGTGACTGTGTTTTAGGAAGAGGTTAGCATTTGAGTCTGTAGGCTGAATAAAGAAGATCTCCCCTCATCCATGTGGGCAGGCATCATCCACTCTGTTGAGGAAGTGCCAGAATAGAACATAAAGCCAAAGAAAGGGTGGTCAAACTTTCTTTGTTTGAATGAGAACAGCCATCTTCTCCTGCCCTTAGCCATCAGTGCTCCTGGTCCTTGGACCTTCAGACTTGAACCAGGACTTATATCATCAGCTCTTCTGGTTGTCAGGCCTTCAGACTTGAACTGAATTATACCACTGGCTTGCCTGCTTCTCCAGCTTACACATGGTGGTGGGACTTCTTGGCCTCCATAAACACATGAGCCAATTCCTGTAATAAATTGCTCTCTCTCTCTCTTTCTGTGGTATATATATATGTGTGTATACACACATATATATGGTATATATACACACACATATATATGGTGTATATATATGTGTGTGTGTGTGTGTGTGTACACAGACACACATACCTATTGATATATGGTATTGGGGTTCTCTACGAAATAGAACCAATAGTTTAAATACCCCGAGGGTCATGGGAATCTAACCATGTCAATGGAGGCTTTTTTTACATTATTAACTGAAGAAAAATGCGGCCTTTTAATGATTTTTTAAGATTAGGGAACAAAAATAAGTCAGAAGGGGTCAAATCAGGACTGTAAGGTGGATGCCTGATGATTCCCTTTAAAACTCTTGCAAAAATGCCCTTGTTTGATGAGCAGAATGAGCAGGAGCATTGTCTGGGTGGAGAAGGAGTCTCTGGTGAAGCTTTCCTGGGCAATTTTCTGCTAAAGCTCTGGCTGACTTTCTTAAAATACTCTCATCATAATAAGCAGATGTTATCGTTCTTTGGGAATCTAGAAGGTCAACAAGCAAAATGCCTAGAGCATTCCCCAGAGTGGTCACCTTTGCTCTTGACCAGTCAGTCCTCTTTTGCTCTGACTGGACCACTTCCACCTCTTGGTAGCCATGGCTTTGATTGTGCTTTGTCTTCAGGATTGTACTGGTAAAGCCATGTTTCCTCTCCTGTTACAATTCTTTGAACAAACACTTCAGATTATTGATCCCTCTTGTTTAAAATTTCCATAGAAAGCTCTGCTCTTCTTTGCAGCTGATCTTGGAGCAACAGTTTTGGCACCCATTAAGGGGAAAGGTTGCTCAACTTAATTTTTTAGTCAGAATTGTGTAATCTGAACCAATTGTGATGTCTGTAGTGTTGGCTATTGTTTCTGCTGTTAATTGTCAGTCCCCTTTAATTGGGAGCATGAACAAGATTTTTTTTTTTCCTTGCAAATTGATGTGAATGGTCTGCTGCTGTGGGCTTCATCTTCAGCATTGTCTCATCCCTTCTTGAAACAACTTTTTGGGGCTCCTGGAGGCAGCAGAGGCTGAGGCCTGGAGCCAGGCTGGGGCAGCCCTAGGAGGCGTCTTAGCCAAAGCAGGTGTCCTTCGGAGGCCACAGGCTGCCCACCTGCCTCAGGCCCTTGGCCACCCTTCCCCTCCCTGCACCCAGTCCCCAGTCATGCCAGAGAAGCTGCGCTGCCGCCTGGTGGGAATGGGGGAAGGGAAGTCGAGAAGAAGGTCCTGGGGTAGAGCTCGGGCCTGCTGCCCGCACAGACTGCCGTGGCCGAGAGACTAGGATCCTGGCCGTCCCTGTGCCTGTCTTCTTGGAAGGAGCAGGGGCGCCTTGTAGCTGCGCCTGCCCGTGAGGAGCGGGATTCCGCCACAGGCACTCAGCCAGCAGCTGCAGGCTCTGTTGTTTTTACACCAGTGACAAATGACATGGCCAGACACACTGCAATGTCTGAAGAAACCTCTGTAGAAGAGCAGGATGCTGTGGACGCGCTGTGGCCCAGACAGAGGCTGCCAAGCAGATGGAACCTGCACTAGGCCAATTTGGCCAAAGAAGGCCCCATACTCTCCGTGAAAGAGTTCCAGCCAGAAGCTGTTGTGTCAGTAACAGTCTCAAAAAAAAAAAAATCAAACAACAACAACAACAAAAACCCCACAAGCCCACTAACACTAAAGATCAGTTTTGAGTCTGATTTGAGAGCTAGGATCCAATTCTGCAGAGGCATTGAAATGGCGAGACGCCACCCTAATAGCCAGATCTGCAGGTCCCTCCATCATGCCAGCGAGAATGCTCCATTCACCCTTCCTCAGCTTCTGGTTCTGGTTTCAGAGCTCTGTCTGTATGGGAGGGGTGTTAAAGCTAGAGGGGCCTTTACCAACTTCCTCTTATGCCCAGATCTGAATATGGAGGTCAAGAGGGGAAAGTGACACGTCCTAAGTCCGAGTAGAGTGAACACCCTGCAGAGAGGCCTGGTCTGCTCGCTCGTCAGACTCTGGGACTTGTGCTGCGAGTACTTTACCCCTTTATAGATTCTATACCTACTTCATTTTGTGTACTTACAAAGATAAAAGCATTTAATCATTAGTTATTAATGTTAAGTACACAGCAAAAGCATAAATATGACCTTTATTCTTGGCTTCAAACCTGATCTAACTTGCTGAATTTCTTATGGGGTCATAGATTCAGGGAGATTCAAGGTGAATGACTGATTGTATTTGTTTTCTAGGGCTGCTGTAAAAGATTACCACACATTTGGTTGTTAAAACAAACAAACAAACAGGAATTTATTCTCTCACCGTTCTGGAGACCAGAAATCTGAAATCAGGGTGCCAGTAAAAGGCCCTAATCCTTGCAAAGGTTCTAGGGAGAATCCTTCCTTGCCTCGTCCAGCTTCTGGTGGCTCTTGCAGTTCCTTGGCTTGTAGCTGCATCACTCCAATCCCTGCCTCCATCTTTACATGGACTTCTCCTCTGGGTATGCGTCTTCTCTTCTATCTCATAATGTCCTTAGATTTAGGGCCCCCACCCGTGTAATCCGGGATGATCTTCTCATTTTAACATCATTAATTGAATTGTATCTGCAAAGACTCTTTTTTTTCCATAGAAGATTGCATTCACAGGTTTTGGGTGTCAGGACATGGACATATATTTTGGGGGGTCACTATTCAACCTGCAATAACTATGGACTCTGTCTTGGACAAAAGGTTACTTTAGGAAATCAGTGGCATAATTTGTCTACATATAAGATGCAAGTTGATGTGTTGCTCTGGAATCATTTCCTAATTGCTTCCAGTATGCAAATCTTACCTCTTTGATTAAGTTCTAAGTTGTATGTCCAGGGCTTTTAAAATTGAATTCCTCGATCTAATTATGAACTAGTGTCATCCCATTGTCTTGGCTTGCAAGAGTCCGATAAGTTTGCTGTTAACTTTATTTTTGTTCCTTGTATATAGTATGTTGTTTTCTTCTCTGGCTGCTTTAAAAATTTTTCTCTTTATCTTGAGTTTTCAGAAATTTGATTACGATATGCCTTATTGTGTTTTCTATTTGTTTGATTACCTTGCTTAGGGTGTGTTGAGTTTCTTGGATCTGTGATCTTATTACTTTCATCAGACTTGGAAACATTTTGTTCATTATTTCTTCAACTATTTTTCTCTGGCCTCTGTTTCTCATTCTGAGACTTCAGTTATATATTTTTTTCAGACAGCTTTGCATTGTCCTGAGAGTCACTCAGTCTCTGTGCATTTTTTCTTTCAGTCTTTTAAAAAAAGTTCTGTGCTTTATTTTGGATACATTCGATTACTATGAGTTTCTGTCCCTGTGTCTTTTCTAATTTTCTGCTAATCCTATCCAGTGAATCGTGAAGAATAAAGTTTTATTTTAGAATAGTCATAGATTTATAGAAAAATTGTGAAAATATACTCTGTGTATCCACTTTGCTATAAAGAAATGCCAGAGACTGGGTAATTTATAAAGAAGAGAGGTTTAATTGGCTTACGGTTCTGTAAGCTGTACAAGAAGCACGAATCTGGCATCTGGCTTCTAGGGAGGTCTCAGGAAACTTTCAATCATGGTGGAAGGCAATGGGGAAGCAGGCAGCACATCTTACATGGCTGGAGTAGGAGGAAGAGAGAGAGGGGAAAGATTCTACACATTTTTAAATGACCAGATCTCACAATAACTCACTCACCCACTATTGCCAGGACAACACCAAGGGGGATGTGTTAAGCCAGGAGAAGCCACCCCCATGAGCCAATCATCTCCTACCAAGCCCCACCTCCAACTTTGGGGATTACAATTCAAAATGAGATTTGGGTGGGAACACAGATCCAAACCATATCACCCCAACCCAGTTTCAATTTTCTGCATATGGCCAGCCAGTTTTTCCAGCGCCATTTATTAAATAGAGAATCCTTTCCCCATTGCTTGTTTTTGTCAGGTTTGTTGAAGATCAGATGGTTGTAGATATGCAGTCTTAGTTCTGAGATCTCTATTCTGTTCCATCAGTCTATGTGTCTTGTTTTTATACCAGTACCATGCTGTTTTGGTTACTGTAGCCTTGTAGCATGGTTTGAAGTCAGGTAGCGTGATGCCTCCAGCTTTGTTCTTTTTGCTTAGGATTGTCTTGGCTATACAGGCTGTTTTTTTGTTTCATATGAATTTTAAAGTAGTTTTTTTCTAATTCTGTGAAGAATTTTAATGGTAGTTTAATAGGAACAGCATTGAATCTATAAATTACTTTGAGCAGTATGGCCATTTTCAGGATATTGATTCTTCCTATCCATGACCATGGAATGTTCTTCCATTTGTTTGTGTCCTCTCTGATTTCCTTGAGCAGTGGTTTGTAGTTCTCCTAGAAGAGGTCCTTCACTTCCCTTGTTAGCAGTATTCCTAGGTATTTTATTCTTTTTGTAGCAATTGTGAACGGCAGTTCAGTCATGATTTGGCTCTCTGCTTGTCTATTGTTGGTATAAAGAATGCCTGTGATTTTTGCAGATTGAACATATTTTTTAAAAAGATAAAAATAAAAAATAACAATAAATAATACAAATAAAAATACAGTATAACAACTATTTACATAGAATTTACATTGCATTAGGTACTATAAGTAATCTAGAGATGATTTACTGTATACAGGAGGGTGCACATAAGTTATATACAAATGCTGCTCTGTTTTATGTAAGGGACTTGAATATCTGTGAATTTCATCATCCATGGGGTCCTCAAACTAATTGCCCTTGGATACTGAGGGATGACTGTACTTTATTTATTTTAATGCTCAAAATTTTACAGCATTGACTTTCCTTAGTTTGCTACTGTGTTCCTCTGTCATTTTACTTTTTAGCACTTCTTACATACTGCCATTTTTTAATAGCACTTTTTAACTTCTGGCACTATAAGATGCCCCAGGCTCATCTTGTATATTTCCTGCCCCAGTCATAAAATCATTCATTTCTCCAAGGAGGCCTGGTTCCTTTTGTTGGAGAATGGTTTTAGAAACCAAGATCTGAGCACTGGCTCTACTAAGTGAAATTTTCATTTCAGATGGTGTATTTTTTTTTTTTTTTTGGGATGGAGTCTCACTCTGTTGCCCAGGCTGGAGTGCAGTGGCGTGATCTCGACTCACTGCAAGCTCCGCCTCCCAGGTTCAGCCTCCTGAGTAGCTGGGATTACAGGCATCTGCTACCACACCTGGCTAATTTTTCTTTTTTTTTTTTTTTTTTTTTTTTAGTAGAGACGGTGTTTCACTATGTTGGTCAGGCTGGTCTCAAACTCCTGACCTCGTGATCTGCCCACCTCGGCCTCCCAAAGTGCTGGGATTATAGGCGTGAGCCACCGCGCCTGGCCCAGATAGTGTACTTTTATCTTAGAAAGTTCATTTCATTCTTTTTTGAATATCTTCCATTTATTTCCTCATTAGCTTCATATTTTCCTTGAGATATGCATTCACAATTATAATAGCTCTTTAAAAATATTCTTATCTACTAGTTCTATCCTCTCTGGCTTTTATCTGTGATTGTCCTTATTGATTGATTTTTTTCTCTCAATTATGGGTCACATTTTCTTACTTTTTGACATGTTTGGTAATTTTTTTATTGGATTTTAGACATTGTGAATTTCACATTGTTGTGTGTCTGGATTTTTGTTTACTTGTTTTTTTGTCTTACTTTCATAATATTTTGGTTTTGTTTAGGCAGGCAGTTATACTTGCAGATCAGTCATCCCTTGAGACCTGTTTTTTAGCTTTGCTCAGGCAAGGCGAAAATAGCTTTCAGTCCAAAGATTGTTCTGCCTTACCAGAGAGACATGAATACCTTGGATAATCAGTAAGCCCTCTCCATTCTGACTCTCAGGAGCTCGATCAATTCTAAGGCCCATGCGAGCTCTGGGAATATTTAGTTTAGCATGTTTTAGTCATTGTTTGTCCAGCAGAGTGGAATATTGTTGTCCACATACATGACCCAATACTCAGCAAACGCTCAAGTAGACATACTCTGTATAATCATGGCCCAATACTCAGTAAACGCTCAAGTAGACGTACTCTGTGTAATCAGTTCTCTGCTTCACAACTTCCAGCTGCCTCAGCCTATCTGATCTCTGATGCTTGTTTTCTCAACCCCCTTTCCTGGCTCTCTTTGAGTCCTCCCATCATTGCAACTGCAGTACGAAAATTGCCTCTGTCATAGATGATCATAGGGCTTACTTCGTTTGTTTCTTTCTTCTCAAGGGTCATAGTCTTGTGCTGCTTATTACTTAATGCCTGAAAATAATTGCTTTGTATGTTTTGTCCAGTTTTCTAGTTGTTTTCTCCAGGATTTCAAGTCCAGTGCTTTTACTCTCTCATGGCCAACGGTCCCTTTAGGTTTTATCGTGATGATGATCTTAATCTCCACATCTGATCTTCATTCAAATGTTGTGCTATACATTGGGATGCCTTTTAAATTTGGAAAATCATGCTCTTGGAAATTTTTTAGGAAACGTTCTTATATTACATCTTTGCTAACTTCCTGTCTACTGCCATCTACATTTTCATTTTCTGGAATTTCCATTGGATATTGGATCCCTTGGATTGAGCCTCCATTTTCCTTGGTTCTTTCTTTCTTTTGTTTGTTTGTTTTGGATACTGCCCTTTTCTTTATTATTTCCATATATCTGATATGAGATTTACCTGACCTTACCTTCTGTATGAGTCCGTTTTCACATTGCCGTAAATAACTACCCGAGACTGGGTAATTTATGAATGAAAGAGGTTTATTTGACTCACAGTTATGCATGGCTCGGGAGACCTCAGGAAACTTATAATTATGGCAGAAGGCAAAGGGGAAGCAAGGCAGGCCTTACATGGCAGCAGGAGAGAGAGAGAACAAAGGGAGAAGTGCCACCCTTTTAAACCATCAGATCTTGTGAGAACTCCGTCACTAACACAAGAACAGCATGTGGGAACCACCCCCTTGATCTAATCACCTCCCACCAGGTCCCTCCCTCGACACGTGGGGATTACAATTTGAGATGAGATATGGGTGGGGACACAGAGCCAAACCATATCATCTTCCAATTATTCCACTGAATTTTAAATTTCTATCATATTTTTATTTCTAAGAGCTTTTCTTTGTTCTCTACTTATTCATTTTTATATTACTTTGCTCTTATTTCACAGATGCAATATGTTCTCTCATATCACTAATGATATTAATTAAAGTTTTTTTGCAGTCTTTTTGCTTGTATCATCTTGCTTTTTTCTGGTTCTTCTATTCTGTTTGTTTTCATCTTGGTCATGTAAGAGTTTTTCCTTGAGTGTCTCTTCACCCGGCGGGGGCAGGGGGGTCACTTTTTTAAAGTAAGGCACCAAGGGCCAGTGCAGTGGCTCATGCCTGCAATCCCAGCAATTTGGGAGGCTGAGGTGGGAGGATCGCTGGAGCCCAGAGGTTGGGGCTGCAGTGAGCTGTGGTCATGCCACTGCACTCTAGCCTGGGTGACACAGTAAGACCCTGTCTCAGTAATAATAATAAGAAGAAGAAGAAGAAATCAAAAAGGCTGACCAGAAAGCTCTGTGTATATGTGTTGGGCTTATGACACTGGTGGCCTTTGTTGAGGAAAATTGAGGGACCAGCTCCACTGAGGAAAATTGAGGGTCTCCAAATATCATGAGTTTGCAAGTATTTTCTCTGGCATAGCATCCTGCAATTTCTTTTCTGAGGATTTTACTCTGGCTGCTTTTCTGGGTCTGAGCAGTGGGAGGGGGATGGAGATATCTTACTATTTACTAAAAGAATTGTTTCTCAATTCTTTGCCTGGAAAAAACTCCATTTTTTGCCCTCTTCAGCATCTGCAGGGAGAGGAGTCAACCAGCCACTTGAGAACTGGTTGGAGGTTGAGAATTGGAGAGACCTAACTGTTCCCTATTAGCTTAATCCTGCTGTCCTTCTGTTTAGTTTCCCCTAGTCCCGTGCCTTGCCTTTGAAGATTCTATATGGAAAATTAGCTCACTTCCCATAGAAAGCCCGTCAACTCCCTTTGTGGGGAATGAGGTTTGACTTTCTTTCTCTCTGCTAAGTCATTTGTCTTTCCTTTTTCCAAATTCTTTTTTTCTCATTGACACATAATATATGTACATATTTTATGGGGTACATGTGATAATTTGTTGAATTCATACATGGTGTAAAGATCAAATCAGGGTAACTGGGATATCCATGACCTTAAATATTTATCCTTCTTCCAAAATTGTGTCTTCCCATTTCATGTTTATAGATATTTCTTAGTTTCCTAAGGATGGGGTGTATTTCTGTGACTTGTTCTCCTTGCTGTTTCTGAGTTATTTTTGAGAGAAGGCAGCCGGTGAGTATGTCTTTACTCTGCCATTCTGAAACCAGGTCTCTTACATTTTTATAGCAGAAAACGTGGCTCACCATATCATGGATTTCTATAGTTCCTTTGTTTTTTAAAGTTTAAAGCCTAAAGTTAGAAATAAACAAACTTTTAATCTACTTTGGGCTTTACATTGGCTAACTGGAAGAGATGAATTCTATAGAAAAAGGGCTATGGACACATACCACCAAGCATCTGGGTAGAATACTACTTTAGTGCACAGGTGTTCTGCCTGTGTGACCACAAGGTAAACATCTGGATATTAGACATTTTCTTCGTTAGTTTTCACCAGATGTTTGGTGTTATGGAATAGGCATAGCCATGTAATTAAATTAACTCGCGAGTGAAACACTGAGTTTACAAATAACCAGGTTCAGTGGCTCACGCCTGTAATCCCAGCACTTTGGGAGGCCGAGGAGGGTGGATCACAAGGTCAGGAGATCGAGACCATCCTGGCTAACACGGTGAAACCCCGTCTCTACTAAAAATACAAACAATTAGCCGGGCGCGGTGGCGGGCACCTGCAGTCCCAGCTACTCGGGAGGCTGAGGCAGGAGAATGGCGTGAACCCGGGAGGCGGAGCTTGCAGTGAGCCGAGGTTGCGCCACTGCACTCCAGCCTGGGCGACAGAGTGAGACTCCGTCTCAAAAAAAAAAAAACAAAAAAACCCCAAATAACTTGAAGCTACTCTTCTGTACATCCTGCGTGTGACCACGAATGAGTGAACCTGTCATTACATCAGCCCATCCACTGATGAATGCTGTAAGAGGGGCCAAGGAATTCATGTCTGTGGGCACTGATCTGGTGACTATAACTTTTCTCTTTTGTTCCTAAGGAATCTGTTAAAGTATCACAAGGAGATAGTTTTCCATCTATGCTTTCAGAGGCTGAAGAGCTGCCTTAGAGATCTGATTAAATGCACATATTTCTTCCACAAGTTGGATCTAGGATTCCTCCTACCATCCCTACTTTAACTGGGAAACAACACTTCTTTTTTAACTCTACTGATATCTTGAATATATAATTCAGCAAAATCCCCTTGGCTTGAAAACCAAGCTGGATTGGACTAGAGGACCGAACGCGTTTGTCAGGTTGGTGCTCTCGGTGGAGTGAGAAGATGTTTAAGTCTGAAGGCCACTGTCAAGGCTTTTCAAGGCTGGATATTAGCAACAGATACATATACACACATAAATCTATTTTTGATTACTCTGCTCTTTATTTTCAACCTGTTCTGTAAGGTAGAGCTCAACTCCCACTCCCTGGCGGAAGCTTTCTGAGCCTTTCCTTGGGCGTCCTCACTGGCTTCCTTGTTTACGATTGGCAGTTGGTTAGCTCTGTGCTTGACTGTTGCCAGTGTCACCTTGAAATGAGGGACCTGTATCTCCTGTACCTCAGAAGAGGTACAGTGGAAACCGGATGAAGGCACTTGCTCTTCTGGAAGCCTCTGAACTGGCGCTGTGGGCTTAGGGTAGTGTTGAGCAGAAATGTACACAGCACTTTGTTCTCCAAGCGCACTCAGTGCGCCCGGCCCCACCAGCGGCTTCCTTCCTGGGGATGCATCCAGTCGGCCTGGAATTCGCCGGGTCGGTTCTCTAAGGTGATATAGGCGAACTCCGTGGTACAAGGACCTCCAGAGCAGGTGCAGGACTCAGGCCAGCATGAGAGGAATGTCCCTCCACCCCTCACAGTTCTACACTTTAGGAAACTCTCATCCTTTAGGCAGCAGAGATACACAGGAAGGGCTAAGATGGGCCGCTGTCACAAGGAGAGCCGGCAGCCTCAGAGGGAAATGAGATGATTGCTGGTTAAAAGTCTCTGCATGGGTCTGTTGGGTGGCTTTGGGTAAAAGGACTCCCGCGGCCAGATGTGGTGGCTCACGCCTGTAATCCCAGCACTTTGGGAGGCCGAGGTGGGTGACGGCTTGAGCTCAGGAGTTTGAGACCAGCCTGGGCAACATGGTGAAACTCTGTCTCTACAAAAAATACAAAAAATTAGCCAGGTGTGGTGGCACACGCCTGTGGTCCCAGCTGCTCGGGAGGCTGAAGTGGGAGGATCGCTTGAGCCTGGGAAGTCGAGGCTGCAGTGACCTCAGACTGCACCACTGAACTCTGGCCTGAGCAACAGAGCCAAGCTCTGTCTCGAAAAAACAAACACAAAAAGGGACCTCTGCCAGAAGGCCCTTGGAGTGATATAAACATAGTTGGCAGTAAAAAAAATTTATAATTAATTACCCAGGGCAGGTCACACACACAAATACACACACACACACACACACACACACACACACACACCCCAATAAAACAGAAATCAGAAACTAGTGATTTTATTTGCTCTTTAATTTTTTTCATTTTCACATTTTCATTTTGTTTTAAAAATTTTACTTTTTTCAATATAAAGAGAATTAATAACCGACCTGTCATCAAGGTAACCAATATTAATAGCTTGGCATGTCCACCTTTCTATCTTTTTTTAGTTCAAACTTTTTGGGGGGTGTCACTGTTGCCTTTGCAAAGAGGAGATTATAATATGAACATTTCTTTGCATCTTGACTTTCATTCTTTACAATACATCCTGTCCTCTTTCTAGATCAACAGATTTTTTTTTTCTTTTTGAGATAAGATCTCACTCTGTCGCATAAGCCGAAGTGCAATGGTGCATTCTTGGCTTACTGCAACCTCTGCTTCCCGGGTTCAAGCGATCCCCCCAACTCAGCCTCCTAAGTAGTTGGGACTACAGGTGCACGCCACCAACACAGCTAATTATTTTTTTTGTATTTTTGTAGAGACGGGATTTCACCATATTGCCCAGGCTGGTCTCAAACTCCTGAGCTCAAGCCGTCCACCCAGCTCGGCCTCCCAAAGTTCTGGGATTACAGGTGTGAGCCACCGCACCCAGTCAACAGATATTCTCAATTTGTTCATTTTTGTTGGTGCATGACATTCCAGAGAATGGATCAACCACAGTTAATTCAATCACTTAGTTATAAACATTCAAGTTTTTTCTAGTGATTTTGTCACTACAAATAAGTCTGTAGTGCTCTAATGTTCTACTATAATTATGTATTATTTATTTTAGAAAAACATTTAAAACATATTAATGAAAAAGAGATTAAAAGAAAGATAATTATACCATGAAGCTGGGAAACACTATACTATATAATACTATCAGTCAATGATTTTGAATGAATACATAGATGAACGTATTAAAATGTTACCTGGGAACGTGGCTCCATGCCATCTCTCTCTTGCAATAATGATCTTTTCATTGCAGTCTATGTCTCCCAATGCACACTGCAAAGGCCTTAAGATCAGGAACCAGGCCTTTCTTCCTTGGCTCCTCCAAAGCTCTGAGCATAGCCTTGCCAAAGGCAAACAGTCCCAGGCCCACACATCCCAGGGTGCTCTAACACTTTCTTCTAAAAAATAGCAGTTTAGACTTCAGAATGAAATTTTCCCAAGTATACAATGTTATAAACTGTGTATTCTCATGCCAGCCCACAAACCCTTCTTTTAACCCATAATGAAGCTGAACTATGTACTTATAATATTATAGTTTCTTATTATTTCTGTGGGAAAAAAATGTTCTGAATTCCAAATGAGGATCTGGGCAGAGGAGCCCTCCTCTACTCTGTGTGTGTGTGTGTGTGTCTGCGTGTGTGTGAGAGACAGAGAAGGGGAGAGATCCTTTCCGTCATTGCCCTCAAACAAGATGTTCTTGTCTTTCCTCTTCTGCCGATCTGGCTGGGTGTGGACATTGAGCAAGTGAAATAGACAATATGATAAGTAAATACGAAAAGTGCCAGAAAGAAAGCCGAAGAACAAATTTAACATAGATGTCTGATATTTTTCTTTGAGTCCTCATTCATTTTTGAGATTTAAGAATTTGAATTTGATTGCTAAGAATATAGTAATTGAAATTTAATGTAAGTGAAATGAAATTTACAATTAGAAAAGACACTTTAGTTGTTACAGATTTCTTGGAATTCTTAAGCATATTTAAAACATGATATTCATCAAAACAAAATATTATTTAGATATTTCTGATGAGCATGGGATGTATCATTTATTAATAGCTATTGAGCTGGTCAACTGATACATTAGTTTTATACTTTGGGAGCACTGAATCCCAGAAAGTTTGTTCTTATATGTTATTATAAGTTCCTTTGGAGAGTCAATATTTGAACTGCTAAGATAAAAACAAATACTTCTAAAAGGGAAGTATTTTGATGAAATGAAAGACTGGGAGAAACTATACAGCATTTGTAGGAAAAAATTATCATCTATGTAACTTGAATATACACATAGATTTAAAAATTCTTAAAAGACATGTGTTAATCAGTGCTTTCTGTTTTGAAGCATGGTAGAAAAACCAGCTAAGCATTACAGGCAGTGAATATCAAAAATCATAAGCATATCAGGAAATAGGTTCTGAAATCACCTATAAAATTATGTAATATTTTGTCTTTTTTTTTTTTTTTTTGAGACGAGTCTTGCACTGTCGCCCAGGCTAGAGTGCAGTGGCGCTATCTCGGCTCACTGCAAGCTCTGCCTCCTGGGTTCACTCCATTCTCCTGCCTCAGCCTCCCGAGTAGCTGGGACTACAGGCGCCTGCCACCATGCCTGGCTAATTTTTTTTGTATCTTTAGTAGAGACTGGGTTTCACCATGGTCTCAATCTCCTGACCTCGTGATCCACCCGCCTCAGCCTCCCAAAGTGCTGGGATTATAGGCTTGAGCCACCGCACCCGGCCGACACGGGGTTTCACTGTTGGCCAGGCTGGTCTCAAACTCCTGACCTCGTGATCTGCCCTCCTTGGCTTCCCAAAGTGCTGGGACTACAGGCATGAGCCACTGCGCCCAGCCAGCATTTTGTCTTAATAAAAGTCAAATCTATTCTCAAAAATGTCAACTTTTCAATAGGAAAAAGAATCACCCATAGCCCATCACTCAGAGACACCCACTGTTAATGTTTTGATGTACTTCCCTGTGGTTTCATGTATGTGCCCATCTTTACGGTGGTCATACTCTTTTCCTTTTACTCTCAATGTATAGCAGAAATATTTCCAACTAACATGCTTAAGTTCATAATCAGCAAAAGTATCAACAAATGAAAAGATATCTGTGTGGTAAGATATTTCTAAGCATTGTGAGAGATGAGATGATAGAATGAGGGATAACGTTCCTCCAATTTCTCCATCAGCAAAAAAGTTTTGTCAGAAACTGTCATAACAGTGTGACATCCACTGCACACATTGTGAAACAAGTGGCCATAATGCTGTTGGTTGTGTAGAGTCTGGATAAGTAAGCAACAATGAGGAAGGGGCCCCATGTTGGGGAGGGCCCCAAGTGGAGAAGAACAATGAACAGTTGTGACAGATGGCTAATCACAAACATCTGTGAGCACGACATCTGTTTTGCCCGCAGCCCTTCCAGCATGACCCTGTTAGACTTCCCTCCAGCCTGTTTCTTTGCAGACAGCCCCTTCTCTGCTGTGCTGCCTGTTGCAACCTTGCAGCATATTTTCATACTTTCTCTAATAAATCTGCCTTTTTTTTTTTTTTCCTACAACTATCCTGGTAAATCCTTTACCAACTGTGAAGCCTGCCCTGGCTAGTAGCACCCATGACACATTCTACATCATTGGAAAGACCAAAAGATCTTATCAAGATAGGAAATAAAACTAAAGAAAAATGGAGGCATTTTGAGCATAATTTGACGATGATGGCCCTGTAATGTGGGTATCTCACAAGTGGCTGGCCCTGCCTGGCTGCCCAACACAAACTTGCTAACTAAGGTGATGCTGGCCAAGCCTTCTCCTGTTTGCAGTACTGTTTCTTCTCTCCTTCAGTCTTACAGCATTTCAGTCATGTTTGGCTGCGTTTTCTTTCTTCTCTCCAATTATTTGAAATGAAGTAAAACTAATAGTTGATATTAATGACTTTGATTTTTTTTCCTATTTTTTTAAGCAACATAATCTTTTTCCTAAATGACATCCTACCCAGAACTTCAATATGTAAGACAGAAAAAAGCAGACCTTCTTTGTTTGGAAAGGAGCGGTGCCTAAAGCCAGAATCCACAGTTTCAGGTTGAGAAAATATATGACGGGCTGTTGAAACCAGTATTTTCTTTCAAATTACAGCACATTCAAATTTTACTTATGCTGATTGTTTTGCCAACAAAAATTCAGTATTGCAGAAACGATTTATCACATAAGGAGTTTCTGATGGAAAAATCTGAAAATTTTTAGAAATCAAAAAAGTGCTGGTTGGGCGCAGTGGCTCACGCTTGTAATCCCAGCACTTTGGGAGGCCAGGGCGGGCAGATCACGAGGTCACGAGATCGAGACCATGGTGAAACCCTGTCTCTACTACAAACATAAAAAATTAGCCGGGCGTGGTGGCGGGGCGCCTGTACTCCCAGCTACTCGGGAGGCTGAAGCAGGAGAATGGCATGAACCCGGGAGGCAGAGCTTGCAGTGAGCCGAGATAGCACCACTGCACTCCAGCCTGGGCAACAGAGCGAGACTCCATCTCAAAAAAAAAAAAAAAAAAAAAGTGAATAGATTTGAAACCATTACAAGTTTGAAATGAATGTTGGTTTTGTGGTGACACAATCTCTGAAAATTATTACTGTTCATTCAAGATGGAATGAGGGAAATAGTGTGTGCCTGAAATCCACAGTTGAATACACTTCTTTTTTTTTTTTTTTTTTTTTTTTGAGACAAGGTCTTGCTCTGTTGCTCAGGTTAGAGTACTGTGACACCATTGAAACTGACCCAGTAGTCCCATAGACAGTTTTTTTTCTTGGAAAACCATATAAATTGATCCTTCTGGTCTTAAAGCTTGAAATTTACATTTGTTTTATCTGAGCTTCTTCCTCAGGAAAGGACCTCCAGGTCTGGCAAAAAGTACCTAAGAACTGAAACTTACCAGGTAATCATATCCAGACAATGAGATGCCAGGCCCTCATTCATCATGATTGCTTCCTTGCCCCTCCCTAGTTCCTGCTTTCTTACACATTATTACACTTCTTCCCTGCTACATAAACCCCTAATTTTAGTGGTCAGGGAGATGGATTTAAGACTAATCTCCCATCTCCTTGGCTGCAGCACCCAATGAAAGACTTCTTCCTTGGCAATAATTGTTGTCTAGTGATTGGCTTTCTGTGAGGTGAGCAGCGGGACCTAGACTGAACCCCTGGCATTTTGGGGACATGGTCACAGCGCACTGCAGCTTTGAACTCCTGGGCTCAATAAATCCTCCCATCTAAGCCTCCCAAGTAGCTGAGACCACAGTCTCCAGCCACCATGCTCAGCTGATTTTTGTAATTTTTTTTGTAGAGACAGTTTCTATCTGTGTTACTCAGGCTGGTCTTGAACTCCTGGGCTCAAGCAATCCTCTTGCCTTGGCCTCCCAAGTGCTGGGATTATACATGCAAACCACCACACACACCTGGCTTGGCCTAGCTTGTTTTTTTTTTTTTCTCTTTTTAAAGTTGTTGTGTATTTGTGTGGGTGTGTTTGGTAAAAGAACATTAATTAATTGTATTTATTTGTGGAAATGGAAATTGGAGACAAAGTTAAAGGGGAATAAATATTTTGACTTAGGAATTCAAAAGTACAATTAAAAAGACTGAATTGTTTTAGAGTGTTATAAATGTGTCATGCAATAGACTGAGAGGGCAACAAAGAACAGTTGGAAATTCCTCTAAAAAATCAATGACTTGGCAGGTGCAGTGGCTCACACCTGTAATCCCAACATCTTGGGAGGCTGAGGCAGGAGGATCATTTAAGGCCAGAAGTCTGAAACCAGCCTGGACAACATAATGAGACTCTGTCCCTACAAAAAATAAGAAAATTATCCAGGCATGGTGGTGCACACCTGTGGTTCCAGCTACTCAGGTGGTTGAGGCAGGAGGATTGCTTGAACCCAGGAGTTAAAGGCTGCAGTGAGCTGTGATTGTGCCATTGCACTCCAGCCTGGTGACAGGGAAAGACCCTGACTCTAAAAAACTTAAAAAAAAAAATCAACAACTGAAGAAATTCTTGCATTTCATTGATGTTGCAGAGACAATTGGGAAATATATAGTGTCAATTTTTAAAACCACAAGTCGATCTTATTTAGAACCCTTCAAAATCTTCCTATTGCTCTTAAAATAAAATGCAAACCCTTTATTCTGGTCTCTTCCACCTGTTCACCACATCCCTGTCCTCTTTCTGTCACACAACTCTGAAATCAGTCATTTCCTGTCTGTTGCCAGAATATTGCCAGACCCTCTTGCTTCCCAGACCTCTGTCCCCACTCTTTCCTCTGCTTGGGTGCAGTTGGTACCTGTGGAGGGTCGAATTGTGTTCTCCTCCTGCAAATTCTTATGCTGAAGTCCTAACTCCCAGTACCTCAGAACATGCCCTTATTTGGACATAGGGTAGTTGGAGATATAATTAGTTAAAATGAGGTCCTATGGGAATAGGGTGGGCTCCTTATCCAATATGATCAATATAAGTGTCCTTATAAAAAGAGGAAATGTGGGCCGGGCGCGGTGGCTCACGCCTATAATTCCGGCACTCTGGGAGGCCGAGGCGGGCGGATCACGAGGTCAGGAGATCGAGACCATCCTTGCTAACACGGTGAAACCCCGTCTCTACTAAAAATAGAAAAAATTAGCCGGGCGAGGTGGCGGGCGCCTGCAGTCTCAGCTACGCGGGAGGCTGAGGCAGGAGAATGGCGTGAACCCGGGAGGCGGAGCTTGTAGTGAGCTGAGATTGCGCCACTGCACTCCAGCCTGGGCGACAGAGCAAGATTCAGTCTCAAAAAAAAAAAAAAAAAAAAAAAAAGGAAATGTGGACACAGACACATGTGCAGGGAGAACACCACATAACCATCAAGACAGAGATCAGGGTGATGCATTTACAAGCCAGAGAATGCCCAAGCTTGCTGGCAAACCACCAGAAGCCAGGAGGTGTGGAAGTCTCCCCCACAGCCTTGAGAAGGAACCAACTCTGTAGATGCCTTGTTCTCAGACTTCCAGCCTCCATAACTATACGACAATAAATTTCGGTTATTTAGGCCACTCAGTTGTGGGACTTTCTTATGGCAGCCTCAGCAAACTAATACAGGACCACATCATTCTTCACGTCTTGGCTTAAATCTCATTTCCTCAGAGCAAGCTTCTTGACCACCTAGTTGACACAGCTCCTGTTGATTTCCGTCAGAGCACTGAGACAAACCTGTGACTATTGTGTTGGTTTGCTTGTTTATTTGTCTGTTGCCTTCACCTTCACTAGAGCATCAGGGCATGGGTGCAGGGGTCTTGTCTGGCTCTTGCTGTCTTCACAGCAGCTCTCAGAGTGCCTGGAGCATCCCAGTGCTCAATAAACATGGATGGTAAATGACGCCAAGATGCATCAAAGGTTAAGGAGAATGCTCCAAGAGCTGTGTATGTGAATTGCCATGCACATTTGGTATTTAGCAGAGATAAAGTTTTTTAAGGAAGTGAGAACATTTTTAAATGTTCTCAATCCTTTGTTTTATGACACTCTGCTGTCTTTCTGATTGGCAAATTTCCAAACATTTTCAAATAGAATAAAGGTGTATTATTCCGAATGCGATGAAGTTTGGGATGGAGGAAAACACACTGAACATCATCACGCTTCATATGCTGAGACCAGAGGCTTACAGAGAAATGGTGAAAGTTGCAGCAAATGAGCAAAGAACCTGAATAGACATTTTCCATACAAATGGCCAACAGGTGTATGCAAAAGTGCTCAACATCATGAATCATCAGAGAAATGCAAATCTAAATCACAATGAGATGTATCTCCCTCCTGTTAGAAGGGCTATAAAAGGGAACCTTTGCACACTTGGTGAGAATATAGACTGTCGCAGCCATTATGGAAAACAGTATGGAGGTGCCTCAAAAAATTAAAATGGAATTACCATTTGAATGAGACTACCAAATGCGATCCAGCAATCCCACTTCTGGGTACATATCAAAAGGAAATAAAATCAATATCCTGAGGAGATATCTGCTCCCTTATGTTCACTGCAGCGTTATCTCCAACAGCCAAGATATGGAAACAGCCCAGTGTCCACCAATAGATGAACAGATAAAGAAACCGTGGTTCATATATACAATGGAATATTATTCAACCCTAAAAAGAGAAAGAAATCCTATCTCATTTGCAACATGGATGAACTTGGGAGACATTATGCTAAGTAAAATAAGCCAGACACAGAAAGACAAATACTGTGTGGTTTCACTTTTATGTGGAATCTATAAATGTGAAACTCATAGAAGCAGAAAGTAAAATGGTGGTTGCCAGGGATTGGAAGTGGAATGGAGCGATGTTAGTCAAAAGATACAAAACGTTTAGTTATGTATAATATCAATATGTTCTGAGAGCTAATCACAGCAGGGCGGGTGGCGGATGTTTTAATTCATTTGTGGTAATTGTTACACAATATATGTATGTCAAATAATCATGTTGTTTACTTTGAATATGTTCAATCTTTATTTGACAATTACATATTTTATTTTTACTTACTTTAAATAAATTTATTTATTTATTTATTTACAGATAGGGCCTCCTTCTGTCACCCAGTCTGGAGTTCAGTGGCATGATTATAGCTCACTGCAGATTTGAACACCTGGTCTCGAGGGAACCTCCTGCCTCAGCCTTTCAAGTAGCTAGGACTATAGGTGCACGCTACCACACCCTTAATTTGTGTGTCTCTGTGTGTGTGTCTGTGTGTGTGTGTGTGTGTGTGTGTGTGTGTAGACAGTCTCGCTATATTTCCCAGGCTGGTTTTGAAATCCTGTCCTCAAGTGATCCTCCTGCCTTGACCTCCCAAAGCTCTGAGATTACAGGAATGAGTCACCATGCCTGGCTGACAATTAAATATTTTAAAATAAGAAAACAAATATAAACACTAGTAAAAATTTCTTCAAATATACAGATGACCAGTGAACCAAGCAGTCTCCTAAATTTAGGTTACAAATTTGAAATTTATTCTTTAAAATATCTTCAATACCCGAAACTATTATAGTAATTGCTCTGCAGAACGTCAAGGCAAAGCTATAGACACCATGTCCCTCCGTCTTTAAAGGTAAAAGGACTACTTTATAGTTTGTCACCATAGAGAAATAAGGAATATTTCACATATTTCACAGCCATTTGGGAAATTATGCCACAAAACACTTCATGAAGTTTTCAAAGTTGAAAGCCTTCCTTTGGGAAAGGAAAAACACGTGCATGCACGCACACACACACACACACACACACACAGACACACACACAGACACACACACAGACACATACAGACACACACAGACACACACAGACACACACACACAGACACACACACACAGAGACAGACACACACAGAAATCCAGGCAATTTTAGAGAATGTGTTTTCCCTTCATAACAGGGCAGAATGAGTATCACCCAAAACTGAGCAATATATTACTCAATGTAAACTCCTGATTTTCAGAAAATAGTTGCAACAAAATGACCCCCACTTCCTAGTTTCTTGTAAAATGGAAGGAACCATTACATAAAGTAACAGTCAAACATGCTCAAGAATTTTTCAACTTGAGGCCAATGACCTTTGAACTTTGACTGATGGTTCTTTCAATCCCATCACTGTTCTATTGTCGCAAAAAATTTAACTTGGCTGTGTGTTTATTCAACTTGGACTTCACAATAATGTCCTTTGCAACACGGGACTGTTATCTGTGGCTTCTGTCTTGGCAGCTGTTCTGGCAAGCGTGGAACCCTCGTTTTCCATGACTTTCTAACCTCCTGAATTGAGACACCTTGGAGGGGAGCTCCAGTGGCCAAGACAGAACACTGGGGAGAACACTGAGCATCTGCTTGCAGACCTGGGGCTCCTGATTTAATCATAGCTATAAATACCTAGGTTTTCATTTATATGCCTTCACGTTACGCATTCCTAAGTTGAATGTACAGTTCTAAAGGCTGTGATTATAGGTGGAGATGATGTTGGTGCCATTACTGGGATGCCACAGTGGAAATCAACATGTCAACCTACGAGACGGTAAGAAAACGTCTTAGAGGGACTTTCATTCATTTGGTTCACTGCTGTATCCCTAGTGCTGGGAATGTTCCTGAGCGCTCAACAAATGTTACTTGAATGATTATTTTATGAAACTTTGTTTCAATTTTAGGAAACTAAGTTAAAAACCTATTTGAAAGGGGTCAACTTTGAATGTGTCTTTACATTTCTTCCTTAGTTAAGATCCACTCAGGGAGAGATCCCGTACTATTGTGCTCGAGTAATATTGTCCGTACCTGACTACCCTGAAAAGAAATGAGTCCTGAGGCGGCCACAGGCAGATCTTTTAGGATATTCCATCCCACAGGTGAAATATAAACATGCTTCATCCAGGAGATGACTCTAGTTTCACTATACAAGACCCTTCAATTTTTTCACATTAGACTGAAGTATTTGGTCAGATTTCCTCAGTATGGCAAAGGTTACTCTTTGTTTTTTTTTTTTTTTTTTTTTTTTGAGATGGAGTCTCGCTGTGGCTCTGTCGCCCAGGCTGGAGTGCAGTGGCACGATCTCGGCTCACTGCAAGCTCCGCCTCCCAGGTTCACATCATTCCCCCGCCTCAGCTTCCCGATTAGCTGGGACTACAGGCGCCCGCCACCACGCCCGGCTAATTTTTTGTATTTTTAGTAGAGACGGGGTTTCACCGTGTTAGCCAGGATGGTCTCGATCTCCTGACCTCGTGATCCACTCGCCTCGGCCTCCCAAAGTGCTGGGATTACAGGTGTGAGCCACTGCGCCTACTTTTTTACCCAGACTTCCAAAAAGGCTGGAATTTCCACAGAGATTTATTACTATATGCATCTCATCAAAGGGCTAAGATACTTCTTGACTGTGTATATCAGTACCATGTGGCTGTTTTGGTTCATTTGTACATTTTTGGTTTGCAGTGACATGTCATCAAGGGCCTAAAAACAGAAATTCATTCTGTCTATGTTTTATGAGTTTAGGGGCCTGGAAAATTGCAACAACACCCGTGCTTCAGGGAGGCCCCGGGACTCAGGAAAGGGGGCAGTCTGTGAGTCCTCCCAGTTTCCTAGCTAATCAATGAAGTGAACAGTGCAAGGTTGTGGAAAAGATGTTCTCTCTGATTTGGGACATGTATAATTTGTTGCACCTGAGGCATGTGTAGGAGTTAATGTGTTCAGAGCTCAGAAGTTACAGATTTTGGAGTCATCAGCAAATAGTGATATCTGAAGCCCTGGGCGTGGACAAGAACACCCAAAGATAAAGCGTGTAGAATGAGAAAATAAGAGGGTTGAGGATAGAATGCCTGGAAACACCATAATTTAGGGGGCTGGCAGCAGACGAGGAGCCGGCCAAGAACTAGAATAGGACAGCAGGCTGTCACATGGGCATCGCGGAGAGCAGGCTGCACAGTCAGCATTCTTAAATCCTACACAGAGATGGAGGAGATGCGGATTGGAAATGGTCCCTTAGAAAGATCACTAGAAGGAAATACATAAAAATATCCACAGGTCTATTCCTGACTGTTGAGATGTCAGGTGGCTTATGTTCTTCTCTGTCCATTCTTGCATCTTCTAAATTCTGTACAAAAAACATTAATTACATTTATATTAAAAGCTATTAAAATATAAAACAAGGCTCTGATCAAGTCTAAAATATTTTATGAGAGCCTGATGAAAAGAGCAAGTAATTATTAATTCACAAGTATTTCAGTGCCTGTGTGCTGGGCACCATGCTAAAGATAAAACAATGAACAAGAGGACGGCTCTGTTGTTTGACAAAAAGGAATGGAGGCTGGTTTGGCAAAGGAGGGATGTAGGGCTTGTGGGGCACAATGGCAGGAGATGAGGCTGGAAAGGTCGTTTGGTGCCAGATTACAATGGACTTTATGTGTCTTGTCAAATAATATGGTCTTTATTCTGAAGGCTACAGAGAGGCTTTTGAGGGGGCAGTGTTAGGTTTGGAATTGTGCTTTACCTGAAGTTAATTTTCTACTGGATTTTGGCAGTAGTGTGGCTGCTGGCCTGGGGGAGTCCAAGCAGCAGACCAGGAGCACAGGCAGCAGGCAAGTGCAGTAACTGAATGAAGGCAGTGCCCTAAGCATGGGCCAGGCCCAGAGATATTTAGGGGTAGTGTCAATAGGATATGACTGATTGGATGTATGTTGCACGAAGTAGGACATTAAGAAAAAAAAGAAACAACAAATTTCTTTCTGCTTATCAAAGACCATAATGAGGGCAATGGCCTTTCCTGAAACATGTTCCTTGGGAAGTCGAGCATGAGCATCACAATAGTTTGGAAGCTATCTGCACCCAGCAAGTGAGTTTCCAGTTAGCCTCATGCATGGCAATAGGTGGTTAGGATGCAGGATACAGGTTCGTGGCCCCCCCTGTCTGGCTCCCCTGAAATCACACCACAGAGGCAGCTGCGTTTCATAAACACAAGGCAGGCAGTGTTAGCTGGTCCAACTAGACCTCATTATTTCTTTCACCTGGGGCCTGTGCACGGAGGCTGCTGACATGAGAGTGGAGGCCCACGTGTGTGGTGAATGAGACGTTCAAAGTGACACCTTGCATTCTTCCCTTCTTCTCCACTCTCCTCTTCCTGATCCAGGGAAAATAAAGGAAGATGATTGTTTTGGTACAGAAAAAAAAAAAAGAATAAATACTAGGTTTTTAACTTGTGTCCCCGGGTTGGGTAAAGAACGACAACTATTCTATAGTTTGTATAGACTTTCCCTTAGTGGTCATCGCTATATGACGTAAGAAAGTCAGTGGCTGGGCCACGCACTGTCACAGGCCTGTGGTCCAGCTACTTGGGAGGTTGAGGCAGGAGGATCGCTTAAGGTCAGGAGTTCAAGGTTACAGTAAGCTATGATAGCACAGCCTGGGTGACAGAGCAAGACCCTGTCTTTTTTTTTTTTTTTTTTTTTTTAGACAGAGTTTCGCTCTCGTTGCCCAGGCTGGAGTGCAATGGCAGGATCTCGGCTCACCACAACCTGTACCTCCTGGGTTCAAGCAATTCTCCTGCCTCAGCCTCCCAAGTAGCTGGTATTACAGGCATGCACCACCATGCCTGGCTAATAATTGTATTTTTAGTAGAGACGGGGTTTCTCCATGTTGGTCAGGCTGGTCACAAACTCCCGACCTCAGGTGATCCTCCTGCCTCGGCCTCCCAAAGTGCCGGGATTATAGGCATGAGCCACCGCACCTGGCCTACCCTGTCTCTTAAAAAAAAAAGTGAGTATTAAAATAGAGGGGATAAGGAATAATGTGTATGTGAGGTCTATTTCTGAGACCAGAGCCACAAAACAGAATCCTGAACCTTAGCCATTTCCTTACCACACACGTTTACCTGGATACTTCCATTTTTCCAGTCTGTATAATTCAGTACTTGTGTGACAGAGAGGTGTTAGAGTTTTTTTTATTTTATTTTTTATTTTGGCAACTGTTTACAAACAGCTATGGTCTCCCAAGAAGGAACTTCCTCTGTTGAGTACAGAAGTCTGGGAAAAGACTGGTGAAATTGCATGCGAGGAAGAAACAGGTCTAACTAAATGTGAATCTATACTTTTAAAGCAAGGGACCACAAAGGGTAGGTCCCAAGGAAGTTGCATTGCTTGCTGCACCTGTCACACAGGCTGTACCTTCTTCTCTCATTTATTTCCACTTACAGCGTTGAAAACTGAGGCCAAGGGTGACCAGCCAGTGAGTTAAGGAGGCCCCCGCTGAACTTTGCTTGAAGTGCTCCAGTATAAAGCCTCTCTCCAGAACCAGCCGCCACCGAGACGTCTTGAAGTCAAAGTAACTCACACCCTGGTCCACCTCGCCCTGCAGTGAGGAAACTTCGGTCGCACAGGCTCCAGAACTCATCTTGGCGTGGGCTGTGACTTACTGGGGGATGGGCCGCCTTTTCGTTCTAGCTCCTAAATGGAGCGGAGCGCCAGGTGGTGTCAGAGGGGAGCGGCGGCCCTCCAATGGTGGCACCCTCAGCCACGGATAAGGTTCCAATTAGGTAAGGACGCAAGTAATGCTGTCGCTTCGGCTGACTGCTCCTTTCATTCCTTGGAGGTGGTCAGTGTCACAAAACGAATTTTCATTTACTCTAAACAGTCACACCAGCCCTGCTAACTGGATGGTCGCAGCCCCGTGCCTTCGCCGGACGCCCTCCTGGAACCTTGAGGCCACCCTGAGGATGGAGACTCGGGTGCCCGCTCTCCTCCCCTACCGCCGCGGGCCTGCGCCCCCCACCCCGGACCCCGACTCGGGCGTTCTAGCCGCACGTGCGGACGCCCCTGGGTGCGAGCCACGGACTCACGAGCCGCTGCTTGTTGCTCCCGCCGCCGCGACCTGGGGAAGCGAAAATGAAATTGACTTTTCCGAGAAATGATGAAAGCGACGCTGCCCGCCAATGAGCTGCTGCGGCGAACTTCCGCACCTCCCGGCCGGGCCGCTCGCGCCCTCCCTCCGCCTCCACCTCCCGGTTGCACAAGCTTGAAACAAACACTGGGGAGGAAGGGCGGAGGGAGGAGGGCGGAGAGGGGAGGCGAGGGAGGGAGCGCGGCCGGAGGAGGGCGGGGGGTGGGGGGATTTCCAGCCGCGGCTCTTCGCAGTTTCCTCTCCTTGTTTTGCTTTCGATCTGGACTGTTCTCAGGCAAGCCGGGGAGTAACTTTTAGTTTTGCTCCTGCGATTATTCAACTGACGGGCTTTCATTTCCATTTCACACACCCTAGCAACACTTATACCTTGCGGAATTGTATTGGTAGCGTGAAAAAAGCACACTGAGAGGTAACATTTTTCAAATAATAGTTGTGACTGTGAGTGTGTTTCTCTCGAGGGCATGTTTCTGGGGACTGTGGGGGGCCGTGTGTGTATGCGTGTCCTGATGCCTTGACACGATGTTTTGCAGACGGAAAATGCCGGGGTTCATAAATATTAATACTGATTTTTGGAGGAACAGTCGGCGCAATTATGGATAATCTGATTTTAAGGGAAGCAGGTTCTGCTGCTGTTGCTGCTGCTACTGGGGCTGCTGAGGCTGCGAGGAGGAGGAGGAGGTAGAGAGGGAGGAGGAGGAGGAGGAGGTTGGTGGAGGTTTAATTTCACTTTTGGATTTGCAGATGCGGAGAGGTGGCTCCATGGACACAGACCTGCTGTGTGTGCTTCTGCGCCCCAGGTGTTGTGTGTGGGGGTGCAGGTCCGCTGGAGTCGGGCCTCATTTAAAACAAAATTGTGTGTATGTGCGTGTTTGTGTGTGCGCGTGTGTGTGTGTGCAGCCACCGCCGCCAGCGGATCCGAAGGAGGGGAGCGGGTCCTTCTCGGTGCCCGCGGCGGCGCCTCTCCAGGCTGCCTCCAGCGTAAATAAGCAGGCACCGCCGCCCGCCCGGCTGCCCGCGCCCGCTCCCCGGCCGGGAGGAGCGCCTCCAGCCACGGCCAGAGGAAACTTGCTGGGGCGCCCCGCGGCGGTCCAGGGGCTCGCCTGCCTGCCGGGCTGGGGGTCGGGTCGCGGGCGTCGGGTGCCAGCGGCCGGGGCGGGACGGCGGGCTCGGAGCCGGGCCGGGCGCCGGGCCTGGCCGACGCGCCCTGCTTCCTGGGGGCTGGGCCGCCGCCGCCGCCGCTCGGAAGGGACGCCGCGTCCTCCTTCCCGCCGGCCAGCGCCCGGTCGGGCCCTGGGGCTTTGTCACTGCACTTGTCCCAGCGCGCGAGGGGCTCGGGCGGCGGGTCCCAGGAGGGCACCGCGCCGAGGGGTCAGCCGCCCGGGCCGCGGCCTAGCGCCGTGCGCCCCCGGGTCCCCGCAGGCGCCCCCGACCGGCCTCGCGCGCTGGGCCTGACCCGCCTCGGCTACGGAGCGGGCGAGGTGGGGGCGGGGAGCCTCCGGGGACTGAGCGGCGCAGCGGGGGCCGGCGTCCCCTCGGGGTCCCGGGGCGCGGGCCGTGGTGGGGTGGGGACGCGAGTGCCCGCCCCGTGCCCTCCGACCCGGCTCCGGGCGCCGGGTGACATTCGCCCGCTGGCCAAACATGGTTGGTGCAAAGCCGCGGCGGCCGCCACTTCCTTTCCGCCTCGCCGGTAGGGCTCGCCCACCGAGTGAAGCCGGCCGCGGCCAATCGCGGCGCCCGCCTGCTCCCAGTGGCACGGCCTGGGGGCCGGCGCCCGCCGGGGCTGGGGAAGCCGTTCCAAGTTCCAAGGGTCGCGGGTGTAACTCATGCCCCTCCCAGCACGCGCGGGCGTCTCCCCTTGGTCCCCGGTCTGGGTGCGTTTGCCACCCTCTCCTCCTTGTTCCCTAAGAAGCGGGGGAGGGGAAGGAGGCAGGCAGCCTGGGCCGGGCGCCAGGGCCGTGGTCGGGCACCAGGTGAAAAGCCCGGGTCAGTCGGTGTAGGCCGGACCCTTGGCGATCGGCTGCGGATGTGACCCCGGGGACTGGCAGCCGAGGTAGCTCAGAAGAGCGAGGTGGCTTTCGCTTGTTTCTAACCCGCTACTGTCTGAAACTTGGGGACATATTGCCCGCCCCCTCCCTCTTCAACCTCCTCCCTCCGGTTGCTCCTTGTCCTTGGTTATGGAAGGAAAAAACTCAGTTGTTCTAAATGAGGAAAAGTGGTGCTGGCATTGGTCTTCAGCCACTGGCTTCCTTATGGCTGTGACTCGGTCTGCTTTTGATGAATGGCCAGGAGGTATGGAGGATAGTTAGATTTCCTGTTGTGGATTTTCAGGAATCACTGAGACTGCTGTCAAGCCTGCAGTCATTTACTAGTTTTCAGATCGGCTGCAGGTTCTCTTTGAGCAGTTCAGTTTTTGGTGCTTAAGGGCAGGTGCACGAGGGGGTCTGGGGTTAGACCAGGCGGTGGATAGTCTTGATGCCAGGCAGATGCAGTTATCCCTACCAGGCCCAGAGCGTGACTCTGTTTAACTTCACCGCACACGCAGATTCAGGATTCTCCGATTTCCCCAACTTTCCTTTATTCTTCTTTTAGGGGGAGAAGGGGCAAAAATAGAAACCTAAAAAATCCTGGGAAAAGGAGCCTTTTCTAAGGAAACTTCAGCAGATGAAATATTTAAGACTTGAACTGGGATCTGTAGGGGGAACGGTGGAACATCTATTGATTGATGTGTCAAAGTCCGGAATTTCACTGTAATTAGTGAACGATTATAACTTGTAACTTTGTTGTGTAAGAAATTACATTTTGGTCTCTTAGATCCAAGAGTTCTTGTCTGTTACGATTTGTAACTGCTTGTTAAAATTAA
Organism: Hylobates moloch; assembly: GCF_009828535.3. NCBI lineage: Eukaryota > Metazoa > Chordata > Mammalia > Primates > Hylobatidae > Hylobates > Hylobates moloch. The sequence continues at coordinate 172,777,982 of NW_026652278.1, read as the reverse complement.
ACATTTACATGTTTCATTCTCAGTGAGTTGTCATTTTTTTGTTAAAGAAAGTTCCAGTTATTTCAGATTTACTTACCTGTAAAAACGTCAGCATAATCAAAAGTAAGGATTTGTAGTCAAACTGGAAGCAAATTATGGCAAACACATGTGTGCCATGAAGTTCTGACAGCCTTATGAACGATGGTCCCACTTTTATCCCACTTTCTGAAACACTTTGTTAGGCAAATAGTGTACCAGAGCAAAAGATGTTTAAACTTACTGGAAAAAGAGAAACTTTGGATGCTCTACATTTGATGTGCATCAATTTTCTCATGTTACCAACAATGTTATATTTTTATTCTTAACATCATCTCGTACGAAACTGTTGTTTTTAGAGCATTTTCACATAATATCCTTTTGATAGTGGAAAACCACTGTACTCTATCTAAATGGAGTATCTGGGTTATAGTTCCCTTATCTGCCTTATACAAAAAAGGGCTTAACGCAGACAAAAGAATTTATGTACACACTCAATAAATATCCTTAGAACATCTATTATAAGCCAGACACAGTGCTAGCCTCTGTATACTCAACTGACAGCGAGAAAGACAGCGTCTTTACACTAGGTTGTGTTCTGGTTAGTGAGCTGACCATTAACAACAAAAAATACATACAGTTATTACCTTTTGGGGTTAGCTGTAAGGAGGGTAATAATAATTCTTAACTATATCTCGTTGTGTTGCTTTCATGAACAATTAAGATACTGTATGTGAAAGAACATTGCATAAATTATGGCAATCTACAAATGTGTAAGGCATTAACTTTCAAACTTCTATCAGATTATTCTTACTGTAAAAGGACCAGATAATCATGACTGGATTAGACACTATCTTTCTCATAGAATTTCCAGCAAGGAGGGATTTTACTTCTGAGCATATATAGATAATGATAAAAGATTAAACATGGAATAACTGTTTTATGTAAAGTATCAAAAAAATTTAACAGTGAAATCCGATATTGTCAGTGAATTTTTTTCCTGTCAGAAGGAAAGTTAGGTGGTATCCATGGAGACCAAATGATATGGAAATAACAGTGATTGGACCAATGTATTTTCCCTCTTTATGTCAGATAAGAAAATCTTCCCAAGCCTCTCTGTGCTTTAGTCTGAATCTTCTTCACTCTCGTGTCAGCTTCTTTGTTATCTGTCACTGCAGGTGTGCACTGGGCTGATTTTAGTATTTTGCTTTTACCATCCTTTTTTTTTTTTTTTGAGACAGAATCTTGCTGTGTCGCCCAGACTGGTGTACAGTGGCACAATTTCAGCTCACCGCAACCTCTGCTTCCAGGTTCAAGAATTCCTGTGCTTCAGCTTCCCGAGTAGTTGGGACTACAGGCGTGCGCTACCATGCCTGGCTAATTTTTGTATTTTTAGTAGAGACGGGGTTTCAGCATGTTGGCCAGGCTTGTCTCGAACTCCTGACCTCAGGTGATCTGCCCATCTCAGCCTTCTGAAGTGCTGGGATTACAGGCGCATGAGCCACCGCGCCGGCCTGCTTTACCATCTTGGCTCATGTGCATTTATTGAATGCTTACTGTGTGCCCAACACTGTATATGTGACAACATACATGCAAGTAAATGTTAACTGATAGTATATATTTATAACATATATTAAAATACATAATATATGCAAATAAACGAAACTGCGGTGAAATGTCAGTTATTATTAGTAAAAATTAGTTCTTATTTTCATCTGTGTCAGACGCGATGTTCCATTCTGCACAGGGGTAGGAGGTCAGGACCTTCCGTCTCTGCCTGCCCCGTTGGCCCCCTGTGTTTGGCCTGAGTGTAATCAGTGGTCAGTGCACGATGCCAGCTTAATGCACAGTGTGCTGAACTGAGGAGTGGCTCTGGTGGTGGGAGTGACTGATGGAAAAGTGGGTGAGGAGGTTCCATCAAACTTCAATTTATCAACAAAGAACAAAGAATGAAGAACATATAGGGTCCAGATTTGAACATGAAGCTAGTATTTTTTATGGAGTACCGAGTAAAACACACAAGCAGGAAACCCAGCTCACAGGTCCCCTTTGTCCCTGGGACTCCATCTGAGGCTCTTTGGATTCAGAGCAAGCAGTAGGCCTGAAGTCTTCGCATTGACCTTCAAAGATCCCCTAAAAATAATTTTCCCCCTCAGAAGCTCCATCTTACGACAAACTGTCTCTGAAACAAATTGTGTTTATTTAAGAAGACTTCACGTATCCTTTTTCTTTTATTAGAGTCAAAGTCTCACTCTGTCCACCAGGCTGGAGTGCAGTGGCTCGATCATAGCTCACTGCAGGCTCCAACTCCTGGGCACACTGAGTAGCTGGGACAACAGACATGTGCCACCCCAAAGCCCGACATACAATATTGTGTAGAGACGGGGTCTCACTATGTTGCCCAGACTGGTCTCAAACCCTTGGCCTCAAATGATCCTCCCTCCTCAGCATCCCAAAGTGCTGGGATTATAGGCATGAGCCACTGCACCCAGCCCTTGTGCCCATTTTTATTCCTCAGAAACACATATGACTTCCAGTCAGAACTCCTGATTGCCTTGAGAAAACTAGTATCATCAAATCTTGTTGATCTCGTTATAGCCAAAGGTAGAGACCCGTGGTGTGTTGGACATGTTGGCCAGCTCCATGTGAGAGAAACGCACCATCCTGTTAGGCTTTCTGACGCACTGAAACTAGCCGGGACCCTCCATCAATAACTCGAGGTCTGCTTGGGGATCCAGGGACCCCATGCAATTATTTTGAATGAATAATTGATTTTGTTAAATGTAGTAACACAGGCAGTAGTTTTCTTAAATGCACACATTGTGTTATTATTTCGTTTGTTTATTAAATATTTGTTGACAGCCAGCTGTGTACAAGGCTCTGCGGTGGAAGGTGCGTGAACTCAGATGCCTAGAGTGGCCTTTTAGTTCTCCAAACACTTCCCCCTTTGGAAGTTTTCACTCTGTAAAATGTGGCTGGATAATTCTGTCATCCTCAGGAGACAGAACCTATGTGTGTTATGAAAATCATCTGGGGAGGGGACTTTTAGAAATTACACAAGACCTTTTAGATTTGAGACTATCTATAGCCGCCTTTCCCTTCCTTCCCCTTCCTGCCCTGATAGCGAGCCTCTTATTCACCACTGGATCCCTGTTCCCCAGTCTCCCTCAGGTGTGTGGCCAGAGCAAAAATGGAAAGCCACTGAATCAAGGATCTCTTCCCAGGGCCAAATAGTTGATCTTTTCCTTGGCTCAGATGAAACCTCTTTCCACATTTTAAAGAGCTCTTTGGACAGGGGCCTGTGGTCACTCTGTTGACTCTGCCCACTTGCCCTTGCTTGCCATACAGAAATGGGACTCAAGTTTGTGATACATTGAATTTTCCTTTTTTTTTCTTTTTTGAGAAAGAGTCTTGATCTTGTCTCCTGGGCTGGAGTGCAGTGGTGTGATCTTGGCTCACTGCAACCTCTGCCTCCTGGGTTAAAGTGATTCTCCTGCCTCAGCCTCCCGAGTAGCTGGGATTACAGGCACATGCCACCACGCCCGGCTAATTTTTGTATTTTTAGTAGAGATGAGGTTTTGCCATGTTGGCCAGGCTGGTCTCGAACTCCTGACCTCAGGTGATCTGCCCACCTCAGCCTCCCAAAGTATCGGGATTACAGGTGTGAGTCACTGTGCCCAGCCGAATTTTCCATTTTGAAGAGGCAAGAAAGACTTTATTTTATTTTATGTATTTGTCTCTTTGTCCAGGAAGGCCATGGAGAATTAGGCGTTTGGTTTTGTTTTGTTTCTGTTTTGGTTTATAGCTCTTTTATCAGTTTAGTATTCCCTTCTGATAAGCAAGAAAGAGCGGAGTTGACAAAGTATGTCTGCGGATGAGAAGCAGGTGTGTGAGGTTCTTTCTGATGATGGATTCTAAGTATATGTATCCCAAAGGCAAGACTAATTTAATTTAGTTCAGCAAAATACCTTAATTTAGGATTTTGTGTGATAAAAGCCTGTCCTGTTTTCATTAAATGAAGATTTTTGAGAATTAACCACTTGCTGTGTAATTTTCATAAATAATTTCATTTGGGCATACTTAACACTCTGTTGCTATCTGCTGAAGGCATTTGATACTCGCACACCTAATGCCATCAAAGGAGAGATGAGCATACACTTTAATTTGTTCTTATTGAGCGTACATTTTAATTGTTCTTATGAATGTCAGATTTTGGGAAGATCCAAAGAAGTACTCTGTAGACAGAATACGCTGTCCTGGCCCCCTAAGCTTAGAATCCTACCGATTTTCCCATTTCATGCGATTGACCTTTCAGATGAGGAGGAACTGCATACAAATTGCTTTATTTCAAGTAATATCTACCACGTTATTTTTGAAAGAATTCTTTTGTCCTTTTTACCCTAGATCTATTGCAGAAGATGAGAAAAATTGCAGTGGTGATAAGAGAGTGTCTTAACACCTAGATATAATGGGTGTGTCGGGTGATAGGATAGGAATGGGAGGCTGGTGGAAAGTGAGAGCTGGGGGATGGGGTGATGAAAAGGAAAATAGGTGACTAGTGCCTCCTGGATTCTTGAATGGGAGAGAGTGAAGAGACAATCAGGCAGGGAGATTTTCTGTCTTTGCACAAATGTCACTGAAAGAGTTTTAGAGGTCTGAGGGGTGAGTTGAAGTTGGTTAGGCAATTAGTAATAACTCAAGGACCAGTTGAAAGACTGGAGGACCCTCCACTGCTGACTTTGGGGTCAGATCCTTTTATCCTGGGGATGATAAAGGCTGATGGGAAAACTGCTAGGCAGCTGCTGACATTGTACTACCAGGAATCGTGAAGTTGTGAGTAGTTGTCACTTGGACATGGCTGAAGTCACCTTAGCGGTACAGTTATGTTGCTGCATCATGACATTTAGGTCAACAATGGACCATATACATGACTGTGGCCCCATAAGATGATAATATCCTGCTTTTACCATACCTTTTTCTATGTTTAGATACACAAATACTTGCCATTGTGCTACAGTTGCCTACAGTCCTCAGTACAGTAACCTGCAGTACATGTTTGCAGCCTGGAAGCCACAGGCCATACCATAAGCCTGAGTGTGTAGGAGGTTACACCATCTAGGTTTGTGTAAGTATGCTCTGTGATGTTCACACAATGACAAAATTGCTTAATGGTGCATTTCTCAGAATGTGTAAGTGTGCTGGTGTTGATGCATTGTTTGGGGATGGGGAAACTGATACTCACTATGGGAGGCCCCAAACTCAATCTAAAATTGCCTTTGGAGGCAACCACGGAAATACTGTAATAGCTCTCTTAGGCCCTTCTCCCCCCGTACTGATCTTCCTTGGTACTGTTTTATTTTATTTTTAAATTCTTGAAATAATACATAATAGATGTACGTATTTTCAGGGCACATATAATAATTTAATGCATTCATATTTGTAATTTGTAATGATAAATCAATGTAATTGTGCTATTGAAATTGTGGGAGGTAAATATGGAATCAGGGAAATAGAATGGGCTGATAATGTGTTTTCCTAAAGAACAGATGGGATTGGCCAGGCGCAGTGGCTCACGCCTGTAATCCCAGCACTTTGGGAGGCCGAGGCGGGCGGATTGCCTGAGATCAGGAGTTCAAGACCAGCCTGGCCAACATGGTGAAACCCCGTCTCTACTAAAAATACAAAAATTAGCTGGGCACGGTGGCGGGCGCCTGTAGTCCCAGCTACTCGGGAGGCTAAGGCAGGAGAATCGCTTGAACCTAGGGGGCGGAGGTTGCAGTGAGCCGAGATCGCACCATTGCACTCCAGCCTGGGTGACAGGAGTGAGACTTCATCTCAAAAAAAAAAACAAAAACAAACAAACAAAAAAACAGATGGGACAAGTTAAAACTGAACTATGAATTCCATAACTGGGTAGTGTGGGTCACTGAGTTGGGCACTGAGTACTCCACAGTGACTGCAGTCAGGATTCTACATTGAAATAAACTTTCTGGAATTTACCTTGGTGCTATATACTTAAAGTCTTAAAAATGTTAAGCTCTCTGTTCCAGTAATTCTGCTTCTTGGAACCTACTTATGTGAAGTAACCAGAGATGGGAACAAAAATTTATGTACACGGATGTTTATTGAATTAGCTTTTGTTATGTAAAAACTTGGAAACAAGCTAAATATCCAACAATAGAGACACATTTGAACGAATTACGGCACATCCAGACAGAGTATAGGTAGCTTATAAAGCTCGTGTTTTCGAGCAGCGTTTAGTGATGGGAAAAGATTTATGATCTATGTTGATTGGGTGGGGAAAAAAGGATATGAAATTGTGCTTCTAATTTTATTTTAAAAACATATGTGTATATTGGGGTATTTTTAAAAACCTGGAAGAAAACATATCTTTTTGATGGTGGAATTGTGGGTGTTTGGCTTTTTGTTTCCTCCTTGAAACATTTTTGTATTTTCCACATTTAAAACAGCAAGCACAATTACCAATTACCCTTTTAACCAGAAAAATATTCTCAAGAGAGTGCTAACATGTCACCTCTGCCCTCACCTCTGGTCCACGTAAGGTTAGGAAAAACACGCTGGGTGCTGCTGCGGAGGAGGCTGTGCGTGGACGGGGCCAGTCGCGAGCCTTTCTGCCTCCATGTGTGGAGCAGGCTCTAGAGCCAGGGCTTTCCTGGCCAGGCTCTTGGAAGCCCTTGTCCTCAGACAGCTGTGGCTGCTTGGAGACACTTAGATTGGTGGCTTTTTGGTGAGGCTGGGACATAATGTTTTGTCAGTAACTGTGAAGGGCTTGAGATATGATCTCACTTCAGAGTTAACATTCTTTATACATATGAATACTGCAGAAACACAAAACCCCTGGGTAGGAGAAAAGAGTTCCTTGTTGATATTTACAACTGGGGCAACAGCCTGAGTGACACTGCTGTGTCAGGCCCCTAAACCTTGACCCTTAGGTGACACTGAAAACTAATGGAATGTACATGTGGGCTACTCTTTGTTGACAGGGACAGAGCAGCTGCCCCTCTCCCGTCCCAAAAGGAGAGAGAGAGAAAAAGAAAAAAGAAGAAAAAGGAAAAACAAACAAACAAACAAACACCTTAGCTTCCCTGACATGGGATGAAAAGGTTCCAGGGGTCTTATCCTAACCTTTTAGAATGTGAGACACTTATAACCTGGGGATGTCTCCAAGGTCTGTTTTTCATCCCTTTTGAAATACACATGCCTAGGGAGATACGTCTACCCAGCACCTTGGGAACCAGTCCAGGCTGAAATTATTTGGTCCTCTTGAGGAGATTAGAGGTTTTATTATCCTTCTGGAAAAGAGCATTTAATGTACACAAATGGCTACAGATCTAATTCTCATGGTAAGTGAAGTATAAAATGTTTGTAGGGGAAGTGAGACTGAACATTCCCTGTCTTCACATCCTATACTTTCCCTGTCTTCATGTCCTATATAGTCCCTATCTTCATGTCCTGTACATTCCCTATCTTCATATGCTATACAGTCGCTATTTTCATATCCTATATGGCTCCTATATTCATATCCCATACATTCCCTATCCTATACATTCCCTACCTTCATGTCGTATATGGTCCTATCTTCAGACCCTTTATAGTCCCCATCTTCATACCCTATACATTCCTTATCTTCATGTCCTAAACAGTCCCCATCTTCATATCCTATACATTCCCTATCTTCATTTCTTAACAGTCCCCATCTTCATATCCTATATAGTCCCCATCTTCATGTCCTGTACATTCCCTATCTTCATATCTTCATATCCTATACATTCCCTATCTTCATGTCCTATACATTCCCTGTCTTCATGTCCTATACGGTCCCTATCTTCACGTCATAAACGGTCCCTATCTTCATATCATATGCATTCCCTATCTTCGTGTCCTATACATTTTTTCCCTTTATATTATATTCATTTCTGTATCTTAGGAGGTGAAGGCATTTTACAGGAGTCTGGAAAGAAGCCTGAGAAGTTTTATTTCCCCCTCACACCTGCCTTTACAAGACCCCTGTTGGACAATGACAGTAGAACTTAATCAGAGTGTGACCTCTGACTTTTCACAACTGAAGACCTCAAATCTCCAATTTTTATCTGAAAAAATATTAGAATAGTTTCACTCTCTTTATGAACATGGAGACTTTTTGGATTGTTACGGAAGCAGGATTGGGCGTGACCATTATGAGTTCAGAGGCTGAATGCTGTAGCACAGCCCATCAAAAAAAAAAAATATATATATATATACATACACGATATTGTCCAATACAAATATAATGTGAGCCACATGTATAGTTTTAATTTTCTAGTAGCCACTTAGAAAAGTAAAAAGGAGTAGGTAAAATTAATTGTAATAATATATCTCATTTAACTAATTTTATCTAAAATATTTCAGTACGTCATTAATGTAAAAACACTAATGAGATATTTTGCATTTTTCATACTGAGTATTTAAAATCCAATGTGTCCTTTACACCTATAGCACATCTTAATTCAGCCCAGCCACATTCCAAGTGCACAATAGACCCATGTGGCTGGTGGCTACCATCTTGGTTGGTGCAGCATAAGGAAGTGAATCAAAGTGTGAAGAGAATACAGGGGGAAGGTTGTAGTACAGTCCTGAAAGGACTGAAGGAAAGTAGAGCTGGGGTGGTTGTTTTGGTCATAACTGTATGAATCTCCTTGTGCCTCTCCCCACAAACCGTACCTGATCTCTTCAGCCTAGAACAATGAAATGCTCTGAATTTCTATAGAAGCAGCATACTCTACGTCCCATTCCTAGGGTAGTTAGCTATCTGCATCTTGATGAGATGAATGTTTTCTAGACTCTTGAACTGTTATGAAAATCTTAGATTATTTGGATTTTTCCATTTGTATCACCTATGTGGTAACTTATTTGAGAGCCAGGATCCAGTCCGATTTATTTGCATTCCTCACCAGTGTTTGACACCTTTTAGACCTAGATAAATACTAGTTTATTTGATTTTCAGCTGTAAAGCAAAGGTTAGCTTGAAAGGCTGAATTCCAGCTCAGGAAGGATGGCACAGATCTAGTTTGTACTAGAAACCTATGTATATGAATTGAACACATAAACATTAGGATTTGTCACTTTGCATTAGGATTTGTTACTTTGTATTAGGGGTTCCACACCCAGAAGGTGAAAAATTGTTTGGTTTTTCTCCTTTGTATCCAGACCCTTAAAAAATCTTATGAGTTCATTCTTTTGATGTTTAAGTTCCAATGATGATACTAATACCTTCTTGTAGGGATAAATAAGCTACATTTGGTGATGAACTGGAGATAAACATTTGGAAGCTGCTACTTTTTCCATGGGTTCTTTGTTAACAATAACTTTGTTATTGACAAACGCAGCCCATAACATCTAGGCAATGAAATTCTTTTGAAATCAAGTATAGTATTTTACAGGTGCCTTCATTTGTTCTCTTTGACTGTAATTGTTGGGTTGAAGCAACAGACTTATCTAGAGAGCCAAGGCAATTTATTTTTACTGAAGAATACCTAAGAACTGCTTAGGTAGCTTTTCTCTGCAAGATTAAATGCGACCTTCATGGAATCATGTTAGCAGGGCCAGCAGCTAGAAAAATAAAGACTAAACCAAACCTTCAGCAGAGAAATTCCCAGCTGCTCAGTGGCTCAGAGCTTTCCTGATTGCTTTCTTCCAATGAAAACACTGTAGATTAGTTTTAAGTGAATTCTAGTAGCTTTGGGGATTTGCAACTGACAGAAGAACAGCAAAGTGTAATCTCGCTTTAAAATAAGAGTCCTGAAGCTAAATCTTTATTGGCTGTTTCTTGGGATGCTGGGATTTTTGTTCATATGGGAAAACTTAACTCATACACACTGTTTAGCTGACCTTTGAAGGTAAGGCCCTAGAAGGCAGACGGAGGCTGGACGCCTGGGGATGTGGGGCAGGACTGCTGCTCCTCTTTCTTCTCTCCATTGTAAGGGGGGTGGAAACTTGGGGAGCCTGCGAGGAAGGCCCCTGTAGAGAATGTAGATGACCCGTTCTTTCCACCTGTGGGTGTGGTCATCCTGATGATTGGTGAAGTCAAGGTGAATTGAAAATGTTACAGGAGAGGATTTACTTAACTTACAGGTGCTTTTAATGCATTGCAATTTTTTTTTTCTTGAAAGTCGTCGCAGTTTGGGAGATGGGGGGGGGAGTAGAGGAGAGTGCTCAGCTGAAACCGTTGACTATTTTGATCATTCATCCATTCAGTCATTTATTTAGTGGGTGTTTATTCAGTGCTAACTATATGTAGAGGGAGGTATGAAACGAAAGAAAAGTAATCGTCTTGGATTTGAGGTAGCCAGGTAGGTAGATGGTCTGCATTCCTTAGAGTTAGGAGCCTCATTCATCCAGATAGAGAAAACATAATTAGGCAAGTAAGATGACAGTTCCAGAAACGATTTTACTTATCTATGAATCCCTTTTAGAGTTCTTCCATGGACCCTCTGGGGTTGTTTCAGATTGTAGGCGAAGCCACAGTGCTGATGTGACAGATTTTTTGCCAAGTGTATACATTTTATTATTTTTTTAAAAAACAAATTCTTAATATACTGTAAAATAGGCATAAAACAACGTATCGATTTGTTGTTCTTTCTGTTTTTCCACAATTCTCCCACATTGAGTTTGGAACGTGGAACTATGGTTTGGTGTCTTTTGTCATTAAGGAAAACTGATGGAGTTAAATCCCGATAATTATCTCCCCTCTCTACTTCCCCTTCCCTTGTGGGGAGACACTGTAACCAGCAGAGCTGCAGAATTAGTACTCCTGCCCCCCACGGTAAAGTGAAGGAAGCTGACGAAAGATATCCAGGAACTCTTGGCACTATTTTTGAAATTTTTATGTGGATTTGAAATAATTTCAAAATAAAAAGGTTTTTTTAAGGCTTCCCATTAGTGCTCTAGAGTTACTGTTGCTTATTTAAAATAACAGCCTAATAGAGTATATTCGTAAGTTCCTTCGTTTGCTTCCCCACATCGATCTAGAAGGGATTTTATGTAGCTCTTTTTCTAGGTAGGTCCTACTTTAGAAATCATTTAGAACCTTCTCCTCACAGGGCTTGAGAAGACATCGCCTTGAAAGGGAAACCGGCCCTTCATTTTGAAAATGCCTCCTTTTCTCTCTTTGCATGTGTGTGTGTGTGTGTGCACGCGTGTGTGTGTGTTTGGCCATAGTGAATACTTTAAGTTGCTTGAAATTAAGGAATAATGATCATCCATAAAAGCACTGAAGGAAACAGTGGCAGCAAGTACGGAATTCATAAATGCATGTTGAAGCATTCTTTTTTAAACTGTGGTAAAATTTACATAACAAAATTTACCATTATAATCATCTTAAAGTGTATAATTTGGTGACGTTAATTACATTCACAAGGTTGCCTAACCATCACCACCATCCATTTCCAGAACTTTTTCAGTATCTGGATCAGAATCTCTCTACCCATTAAACAATAACTCTGCTTCCCGCAGTCCCTGGCAGCCAGCATTCTACTTTCTGTCTGTGAATCTGACCACTCGAGGTGTCTCATGTGAGTGGAATCATACAGTCTTTGTCTTTTTTTTGTCTGGCTTATTTTGCTTAGCAGAATGTTTTCCAGGTCCATCCATGTTGTAGCATGCGTCAGAGCTTCATTCCTCTGTAAGACTGAGTAATATTCCTTCCTTGTGTTCCTCCATTCATCTGTTGATAGACACTGGGATTCTTATTAATTTGGCTATTGTGAATAAGGCTGCTGTGATCATTGGTATAAAAGTATCTGTTTGAGTCCCTGCTTTCAATTATTTCAATTCTGTAGAATGGCTGGGTCATACGGTAATCCTATGTTTAACATTTGAAGAACCACCAAATTGTTTTCCATAGCTGTACCGTTTTGCATCCCCATCAGCAATGCACACAGGTTCTAGCTTCTCCACACCTTTTGCCAATGTTTGTTATTATTATCCTTTTTTTTGATAGGGCCACCCTAATAGGTATGAAGTGGTAGCTCGCGATGGTTTTGATTTGCATTGCCCTGGTAATTAATGATGCTGAGCATCTTTTCATGTGCTCCTAGCCATTTGCATATCTTCTTAGGAGGAATGTCTATTCAAGGGCTTTCTTCATTTTTGATTCTGTTATTGTTTTTGTTGAGCTGTAGGTTCGAGTGATTCCTTTTGTGGTTTGGAAAATGACACACTAGTAAGTCTGAAAAACTAAGCTTCTCCCCATTACAGTACGTGTAGCATGTGGCAAAAGTTCTGTTTTAGAATTTTGAGATGCTGTAAAGCTGATGAAGCACACTTTGAGGAATTAACTTATGCTGGAGTGAAGTAAATCAGAGCGCATAGGTAAGCGAGAATCAGTCAGAATCTCGCACCCTGCTGGAATTGGGAGTTTCCGTAGCAATGATTGCCTGCCCCTTCCCTTCATTTTTTCAGCTGGAGAAATCAAGTAACCTGCTCAGTGTATTGTGGCCAGGTTAAGTACTTAGTATGTTTCGTTGAACTGTGCAGTAAATAATTATTTTTTTCTGTTGTATTTTGAATCCAGAAATGTTTTGTGAGAGGAGAAATAGCAGTGCTTGAATATGGTAGTGAAGTTATCCTCGCGGCTGTCCTTGTGGTAGCCTCTCTGCTTGGGACTCGAATATGGTAGTGAATTTATCGTCGCGGCTGCCCTCTCTGCTTGGGACTCATGAAAAAAGCCTCAGAGTTCTTCACTTCTGTGGTATTTCAGGATAAAGATTAGTAAAAGCAGCCTCAGAGTAACATTTGGGGACTTAAGAATTTAAATATAATCCATTCAATAATGGTTCAATAGTATTACTGAGTGCATGAAAAAAATATTGCCGTAATAACAGATCTGTTAAGTAAAATGAATAAAAGCATTTGTATATTTATTGTGAATTGTTGACAGCGTGAGAAGCCATTCATTTGTTCTTACAAGAACCATAGTAGATAAAGAAATTCAGTGAAATACCACAACGGTATGGAAGCAAAGTCATCGTTGGTTTAGTTTTATGTCCTGCGGAAATTTTTCATCGTACTCAATCCTTTTGAAAAGTTGAACTTTATTGAATAATATAGCCTGGCAAGGTCATGTGTGCATTATAACTGAGCTGTAAATAATTGTAAGAAGATGCATAATATATGTGTTGTGAGGCAGAGTGGTGAGAGGAGTGGCAAAAATTTTTATTCTCTTTAGGCTTGGGGCAAAGATTTTAAAAATCCTTAAAATTAGTTTTAAGTACTGTGAAGACAAATATGATAATGAAGAAATTAAATTGAAGACTCTCTTCTGCAAACAAATATCTTAAATAAAACCCTCCGAGGAAGTCATTCCTTCAGCAGACATTTTTGAACAGCTGTGTGTGAAGCCCTCTGCTGCGAAGATGTAAAGTTGAAAATTTCGGATCCACGCTCTCAAAGAGCTTATCGTTTGGTTAGAGAGACAAGGAGGTACATAACCGTTCCTGGTCATGAAAAGAACGAAAGATGGGCTTCATGGAAGCGCAGCAAGCCAAAGGCTAAGGGAGAGAAGAGGAAGAAGCGGTATCTTCTTTTTATTCTTTTTAATTTACTGGCTACCCATCATGAACTAAGAGTTATCTCTTTGACCAGAGAAACTGGGGCGTGCCTCACCACTGACTTCTGACTGGCCGGAAGGAGGGAGGCAATGTCATCTGGTGGCCACTGGGTGAGCAGGGCATTTTTGGTTGAAAGAACAGCAAGAGCAAAGACATGAAGGGTTGACAGTTTCTTCCGCTCCTGGTGCATGGACCGCTCTGCAGGGTGGCTGGAACAAACAGATGAAGGAGGGAGTGTCAGAGCCAGTTCCTGGTGGCCACAAATATCTCACTCAGTGCATGTGTTCCTGTTTCCCAGTAAGGAAGGGTTTTGTTCTGAGGATACAGCCAGCTTTTTTCTTCTTTTTTTTGGAAGGTTATTGAGGATTTGGAACATTTTCCCCTGTGCATTTCAGAAAATGATAGCTGATGACTGTTAGCAGCAGGGCGTGTGGCAGCTGTGCACCTGCAGCATTGGAGAGGAGCTCTGAGGCGTGTGCATTTGTAGTCTGTGGTCCATTGTGGGAAGGACTGGGTCGTGCCTTTGATAATAGCCAGGCCTGTCTTTGAGGTGCTTTTATATAAGTTTCTAAGAGGAAATGATGAATAGGTACAAAAATATTTTTTGTACTCTCTTTTGTTTGTTTTGAATCGGTTTGTAAAGAGAGTGATTATGAATAAGTTTATAATCCTCAAGTGAGGAGGAATTAAAGACAGTTGGCTCAAATTCAGGTAAGAAACCCAAGTTAGAGAATCAAAGATAATGGCAAGACCCCCCAGAAACAATGCCTCCATAGGGCAGAAGTTAGGACAGGGCTTCCTATCTGCCCAGAGTGTCCCCAGGTCCTCTGAGTGACGCCACGCCAGGCCACGGAAGGGCTGGGCGAACATCTCAGGTGCAAACCTTAGCCAGCGGGACTCAGGAACTGGAGGGAGCCCCGGAGCTGGCTGTGCCATGTTGAGGCTTCTTCCCTGCATTGGGACCACATGGATGATCCAGGAAAATTCCCCTCTGTCAAGGTCAACGGACAACCTTTAAGTCACCTGCCTCCTTAATTCCCATTTGTCACGTAACACAGTCTATTCACAGGTCGCAGAGGCCAGCGTGTGGGATACTTGGGAGGCGTTATTCCACCTGAAACCACCTCACACTCTTCATCCCACGCAGCTACAGAGTGATTGGGGAGATGTGGCCATCAGGTGCCGAGGCCCTGACAGCTGGGGTGACCGGCTGCCGTGATGGCATTGACTGGATGTTTGCCGGACTCTTCACTTCCCTGGGGGGATAAATTGGAAGGTGTTATTCAAAGGCCTAGATATTCCTGTGGTTTATTTCAGTATTTCACCGTCTCCACTCTATTATCAGTAACTGCCTTTTTTGAACCGATTGTATGTTGTGGAGGGCCGAGCCACATGACTCGCGTAGACTCGGTACCCTCAGCACGTGTTGGCTGAATTCAGTTGCAGTGATTGACCTGGTCCTCCAATTGTTATTTCCTGTCCAGACACAGAGACGCCTGCAGGACACTGGTGCCCCTGGGCTCAGGCACCCCGTTTCCCGGTAGGGAAGGCGGACCGGGCAGCAGGAAAGCGCGTCAGCCGGGTGTGTGCCCTGGCTGGACTGAGGGGTTTCCTCCGCTCAGGGACCCTCGCTAAGGTGCAAGGTCACATGGCTGACTCTGGACTAGCAGCTTCAGGGAAACCTTCCAGCAGCTTCTGCACCGCGGCTCTCACGTTCCCTGTGGCGCAGCTTCTTTGTGTCACCAACGGTGGCTCAAACATGCGGTCGTCACCCCTCCCCTGCCCTTGTCTTTGTTCTTCCTTTTGTTGGGAATGTTCTGTCTTCCCTTCCACCTGAGGATCCCTCGGCTTCCAGGCCCAGTTCAGATGCCCCTTCTTCTAGGAAGCCTTCCAGAGTCCTCTCTTTCTTCTGGGTTTTTACATAAAATATTAAAACTCCCCCATAGGCCTTTAAAAAAATTCATCTATTTAAAGTGCAGAGTCACATTTTTGTGAGGCGAATGAACTAATGGGGGTGAGTCTGATGCAGAGAGGGAACTCAAACCAAATGTGTCAGACGCCCGTGATCAGTGTGATCAGTGATGGTGGGTGCACGGCCGCAGGGCAGGTGCCCACTCCAGCGTGCTCTTCCCCTGCAGGCTTCGAGTCTCACCTCCGGGACACCACGTCTTGCTTGAAAGCTTGCTTTAACACTGACGTGCCTGCCTTCGTCTTTGCAGGGTAAGTCCTTTGAGGCCAGAGATCATGTCTTCATCATCTTTGTATGCTCCACAGAGCTTTAGATAATGCTTGGCACACAACGATTTTCATGTGGTTGGCTCGGGGTAAGGCTTTTGGAATGAAAAGTTGAACCAACGTAATTCAAAAGTGTATTAACATCCTTAGCTGGATTCACCCGGAAAATGGCATGTAAATAGTAAAATTTTTTTTTAGGTTGCATCCTTTTTGTAGTCATTTTGTTTCCTTTGCTCGTCATTTGTTCATAAGTTTATCCATCACAACATATAGTTAATATCATCTGCCTTATCCTCCTCAGCCCTTGCCCTCAGTGAGTTTTCCAGGAGGGATTCATCCACTTTCTTATCAATGAGTGATTACTACGTGTCATTATGTGCAAGCTACTGTGCTCGATGTTTTGGGATGAGTGAGATGGGACTCCTCCTCACAGGACTTTATACAGAGATAAGCCTGCTGCCAAGTACCTGAAGCTGTAAGCTTTGGTTGCATCAGAAGGTGGAAGGAGGCTGAGTGCGGTGGCTCATACCTGTAATCCCAGCACTTTGGGAGGCTGAGATGGAAGGATCAATTACGGCCAGGAGTTCGAGACCAGCCTGGGCAACATGGGGAGACTCGTTTCTCTACAATAAAAAAAAGAAGAAGAAGAAGAAGAAGGGAGGGGGAGGGGAGGGGAGGGGGAGGGCAGGGGAGGGGAGGGGAGGAAAAAGAAAGGAATCAGTGGGATAAGAGGTTAGAAGAAGAAAGTGGAGGGAATCAGTGGGATAAGAGGTTAGAAAGGTGGGATGGGGATGAATTATGGTGGCCAGGAGTCCAGATTTTATTCAGTGGGCGTTGTGGAACCGTGGAAGGATTTTCTGCAAGGTCAGGAGCCATTTGGGGAGACTAATCTGGCCAAGAATGTGCAGGGTGGAGAATATGCTGCTGTTACAGAAGGTGGACCCTGGACATCGTCTCGCTCCTTGTGGAACACGCTGGCTTAGTCACTGCAGTTAGGTGGGGCACGGGCCCTACTGTTTGAAATTCCTTTGGGGAAGTCTTAGGGGAGACCAAGGAAATCTCACCTCATACTTTTCCTCCTAACATAAACTATCCTTTATCTATTTCTTCTCACGGTAGCTCTGCTAAGTTGCTGTTAAGATCTCTGTTTAGTGACGAGGAAACTGTGGCTTGGAGAAGTTAAAGGTTGTGAGTGGTAAGGTTCCAATTCAGGTGTGCTTGACGCCAAATCTGAGCTCCCACTCCCATATTATGCTTTAACAAGGAGAGGGAACGAAAGGAAACCACTGCGGTCCCGGGAGGGGTTGGCAGAGAGGGGAAATAGTGACCATCTAATGGATGCCAGATCTGACCCTCCAACCTCTGGCTACCATTCGGAAACTGGTGAGAGGCAGTAGGTATCTTCCAAAAATATTTGAAGACAGTTCTGCAGCTTGCAGAGGAGACATGGATTCTTGCTTCGGAGGTATTCCTGTACTTAGAGTGGTAGCAATTTTGGCTCTTTTTCCAGTTGGAATTCATTGGTAATTGGGATGGTTTATCCCAGGAATAGAATCAAACTAGCGGAAACTGCAGTGCGTAAGTTTATAGTTTGTGTGGTGGAGCTTGACCAGATTTGAACATAAAGAGTTAAATTGGATGTCTCCATAATAATTAATAATAATAATAACACCAAGAATAGCTGGTAACCTTTATGGAGAGCTCCCTGGCAGAGGGGACAGCTTAAAGGAAATCCTCAAAGGAAAAGTGGCAGCAAGAAGCAGACCCTGAGGGCCAGCCTGTGGATGTGGAGTGTGGGAGGAAATCATTTATTCTCATCCAGGAGGCCCTTCAAATCAACCTTTCAGAACAAGTTATTTTCAGGCAACTGGTTTTTGGGAAGGCGTTGGTTTTCAAGGTAGTCTGCTAGTGATGTGATTGAAATCAGAAAGCAGCAATTTTGTTGCTCTATGCAAATAGGTTTTCTTAGGTTCCAGTTCCAGTATGCTGGCTCTTTGAGTTTCTGTTATTTGACTTTTCACAAATACTGACCACAGTGACATCTCCTCTCTCTTGTCCCCTTGTCTTTTCTGTGTTCCTGAAGGGGCAAAACACACCTTTTGAGGTCTGTGGAGCTCAAAAATGAAGTCAAAGGTGACTGGGTGACACAAACAGCTCAGGTAATTCAGGTCCTGCCGTTTCTGCCACACTCATCCTCCTCAAGCCAGCATGGCTCAGTTATCCACTTTGATGTCTACCGTTTTCCCACGTGCCTCCTCTTATTGAACTTGTTCTCGTACTGTTACCTCTCCAGTGTCTACACCAGAGGACTGAGAGGTCTTTTCCGGCTTGCATACTGCAGGCTGACACAGTCTTAAAGGAACTTCCCATGCCGTCTGAGGAGGAGGAGCTGTGCCTTCTCGAGGTCACGTTACTTCTCCTGTACTGCAAAGGCAGTGCTCAGAGGACGTGCTGATTAAGGGAAATATAGGATCACTTCTTTTCCCATTTTCCATATGGAAAGAAGCTTTGAAAATGCAGTATGTGCTCGAGTCCATATGCTTCGAAATCTGTGCATGATTCTTGCTTTGCTGAATTTCAGAGGCTGATGCCATCTAGATGCTTTGACCCAGGGCCAGACACACCTGAGGGTCCCAGCATGAGTTCAAATTTATAAAATACTTTTAAAAGTCAGTCTACCCTTTTAGGTCTTAATGGCCTTGAATAAATTTTTCTAGAAAATGCTCTTTAAAAAAAATGATGGAGTAAAAAATACTCGTAGATTTTCATAATTTAAATGTATCTGGAAGGTAATTTATCTGCAATTCACAGTTTTCTCATGTTGTCTGTTTTTTACAGAAAAGAATATTACATGTATCTCTGCATCAAATTTAATGATCATTGTAGTTTTTTTTTTTTTAATTTTAAGACAGCATGTTTCACACATGATTAGATTACTTGGGAAGCATTCCTAGAAGTGACATGGCTGGGTCCAAGGGTGTGTTTTTAAAATTTTTAATACCTATGGCCAAGCTGCTGTTTGGAAATTTTGTACCTATTTTATACTCCCACCCATAGTGCATGTAAGATGCAAAACACTATTCTAGATATTTTACGTGTTTATTTGCTTTTTTCTTTTCTCTCTCTTTATTTATTCTTTCTTTCTTTCCTTTTTTTTTTTTTTTTTTTTTTTGAGACAGGGTCCTGCTCTGTTGCTCATGCTGGAGTGTAGTGGCATGATCATAGCTCACTGCAGCCTCTACCTCCTGGGCTCAAGTGAACCTCCTGCTTCGGCCTCCCAAAGTGCTGGGATTACAGGCGTGAGCCACTGCATTGCCTTATTTTACATGCTTCTTCATTTAATCCTCACAAAGCCTGATGAGAACAGAGAAGGTCAGTAACCTGCCCAAAGTCACAGCTAAATGATGGAGCTGGGGGCGAAAGCAGGCAGTGCAGCAGAGCGCCACAGTCCATGTTGCTGCCGTGCCCGCTCTGCACTTCCATGGCGGCTGGCATGAGAACATGAGCAAAGAGAGGCTGTGATGAGACTCCTTCCTTCTGGGGGCCCCTAGATATGGCTATGGCCTCGTCTTTCACTCTCCTTGATTCATCAGGTAGGATAGGTGCAGAATGCTTTTCCTGGGCCAAAGCCTATGGTCTCGCATTCTTTGTGCAGCAGTATAATTTGGAAAGAAGCAGTGGCCACTTTGGAGAGCCAGCCCCTTTGCTCAGCTCTCCTGTGCCCCTGTGCTGCTGTCGTTGCCCCTGTCACCTCTGCCGGCATCATTTCCCATGACTGCAGTGCTGGGGGGACTTGGGCCTGGCCTGGGTCCCTACATCACCTGAGGAGGGTCTCCAAATAGAGCTGTGAAGGTTTCACAGAGTTTGTGTAGGGATTTCAGGCTTTAAACCCATGCTTGTCTTTGCTGCTGCATTTGGTGTGATGGACTGCAAAAAATGTGTATGTTTTCATCGGTGCAACCCTAGGGTCATATAGGGTCAAAAGGCTTCCTCTTTTAGGAAGAGTCCCAGACAGCTGCTCACTTATCTTCTTGTTCCATCCCTGTTTGTGGGGGATTTGTATTTTTAATTGTCTTTCACTCTGAACAAAGACTGAGCAAGCAGAAAGTGTTGGGAAGGGCCCCAGGGAACATTCTGGCTTTGTGTTTTCTTTCTGATCTGTGAGCCTGGGGGACTTCAGTGTTCACGTTCCTGACGGGAGGAGACAACCATAGGAACTAGTGTGGTGTCCAGTGCCAGCTGGGGAAGCACACCAGTTTCCTAGCGTTTATGTTTGAGGAACAGTGGCACATGTAGAAAAATACTGTTTCCCAGGGGTTTTATATTACCAAGAATACCCCTGAAGATGAAGCCCATTTTTGGATCCTCAGTTCTCATGATAACGGAGTCTGATGACCTAGAGTCAGCTTTGGCATGGGCTAAGCCAGAGCACCCTTTTAAAATGAGGATGGTAATGAGACCAACCCCATGGGGTTACTGTGAGGGTTAAATGAGATAATGTATAGAGTTTAATGCTGAGTGCACCATGGGTACTTAGTAAATAGTCATTGCTCTCATGATCCCCACCACCACTATTATCTCCCTAGACACCAGGAGAACAATTTTGTGAAGCAACTTTGGACTTTTGCATGTATATAGTTATAAATAATTCAGTGCCTGCAAATGTAGAAGCTGATTTAAGTACCTTGGCCCTTATGGTAGGAAGGTCTCTGGGGCCCCTTCACCTTGACCCTCTTTACCTTTAGAGCTTTTTCTTTCTTCACACTTTCATGAGGAAGTATGTGCCTCTCTGAACTGGATTTCTACCGAAGTACCATGGAATCGAAACAGTTCAGTGCTTTTAAACTTCTCATGTTGCATGATATTTGTCATTTGATTCAAAATTACGTGATAAAAGAAATGGAGGAGGTAAACTTGCCAGACAATTCCTGTGTATGTTTTTGCATTTGTGCCCCTGGGTATTTAGTCTTTTCGGTTTGCACCAAGGCTTCCGCGGAGGAGTAGGGCATGTGAAATGGAGCAGTTGCTTATGGACTCATCTCAGTGGATGGTGTGGATGTCATTCATAGTGCATGCACAGCCACAAACAAACAAACAAATGCCATTTAACTTGATCCTTGGAAAGGTATTTTTATGATAACTTTAGTTTTTAAAACAAATATTTAGAATGTCATGGAGAAAGAACAATGATATTACAAATGCCATCATAAAGGAACCTTAGGGAGACTATTTTAAAGAAATTTTGAATCTAAATATTTAACGCTTTTCTTATTTTATAAGTATTTTATGTATTTGATTGGTAAGGTAAAGCACATACGTATTGTTAGATAAACCCGACTTAAAGGAAATAATACTTTTAAATGACTACTTAAGGTTTCAAATTTTATAAAAATATTCAGGAAAAGTATTTTTCCACTTTCTAATAAGGAGAAATAGTTTGCATTACATTTTTTCATTTCAGAACTAAAGAGTGCTATTACTCACTACATTAAGCCTGCTGTGTGCCAGATTAATGTGTAATATAAGTACAGTTTAAGGAAAACGATGCTGATTTTTCTGTATAGCCTGATAACAATAATATATTCCAAGGACTGAAATAACTTGAAATCGACTGCAAGCCCCAAATCCCTTATTTGCAATCCAGAATGCTCTGAAACTGAAAGTTATCATCATGACGCATTTGGCAGGACAGTCTGCCCTGAATTGA
This sequence comes from Hylobates moloch, assembly GCF_009828535.3. NCBI lineage: Eukaryota > Metazoa > Chordata > Mammalia > Primates > Hylobatidae > Hylobates > Hylobates moloch. Next base: position 172,756,418 of record NW_026652278.1, on the reverse strand, counting down.
CATGAAGCTATTCATAGCTTTTATTTATCCCGATCAGTGTGCATGTTCGTGTTTCGCTGCAGAAATATTAACTGTGTTGGATTAAGGGGTTCTGCCCTAATTACTTTCCGGGGTGCTATGTTCCTTGTGGTGTATGGTATATGTACCGCATTATCTTGCTAACTTCCACACACTTTTAAATTCTGAAGACTTTATCCGGCCCCAAGAATTTGAATAGAAGATGGTGAGCCTGCGTCAGTATACCTAGCCCCTACAACCAGAAGCTTCTCACATCCTGGTGTTTCCAGGAACAGTCGCTCTTTATATCTGTTTCAGGTGTCAGTATTAATGAGACCCCATTCACGTTGAGAAGTGCTCCATTTTGGCTTGGTCACCATACTGACCACATACCGTAGTTCTTGGTAACGGCCAGTGCAGTGTTGGTGAACATCAGTACATTTCTAGTGAATTCCCACGTTTAAAATAAACAAGATCTACATAAACAGGATTCAAGGTTGCATCTTGAAAACCTAAATTCATTTCAAGCATTATTGATAAGGTATCCCCGACTGCCCGTCTAGACTGCATTTCCCACGCATTGGTGCACGCTTCTTTTGATGGCAGCTCATCCTTCTCCTCACTGCGATTGCCTGTGTCCCTGTCTTTCTAGGCTGCAAGCTCCTTCCGTCATCACGTATCACTATGCTGGGCGTATATAGCCAGTTCATTATTTAGTCAACTAATACTTATTGAGCGTTGGCCTTTGCCCTACTCTGGGCCCTGGGAATAGCATGCTGAACAAAACAGAATTGGCTTTGGTCCTCATGGAGATTCTCGTCTGCAGATTTGGGGGACTGGTCTGGTGAGATGGAGAAGGCTTGCTGTCAAGTGACTTTGAAGGCAAATCTGAAAAATGAGTAAGAGTTAGCCTGTGAGAGGGGATGCTCTTGAGGCTGAGGGGCGACAGACACAGAGCCTTGGGACGGACCCCTCGCTGGAGGCTTGGTGGGGTAAGGACAGGCTTTAGGCAGTGGAATGATGAGAGTCTGTTTGTGCTTTTGGAAGGATGTTCTGGCTGCAGGGCAGAGCTGGGTTGGGGTTGGGGGCCGAGGAGAGCAGTCTGAATGGCTGCCTGGTCCAGGCTTTGTGGAAGGAAGGAGCGGTTCTTCACCCCGGGTTTCGGTTTCTGTTCTGAGTGTGGGAGCTGTTCTTGGACAGTGCTGTGTGCTCTTCTCCGGAGTCTGAGGCCAGGGGAGTGACTGCAGTGTTCAGCCAAGTACGAGCAAGTGGAACTGACGGTTATTCAGGCTTCCGTCTTGCACACGTCGAGGAAACGTTGTAAACAAGAAACAAAAAGCAAAGCCCTTACTCATAGTGGGGCTTTCCTGAGCCAAGTGCTTGAAAAGCTGTGGGAGTGGGAACCGTTGTCATGATCGAAAATGAAACTATTCTGGGAATGCCAGCTTTGGGGCGCTGGGAACCCTGAAGTGTCCTGCAGAGAACTGGTGGTGGAGGGGCCTCTGGAGGACAAACATCTACAATTTGCAAATCCATCAGTGACCCAGCGATGGCACTTCTGGCGGTTTTTCTTCCACCTTAACTTTGAGGTGAGACAGTGTGACTTGGAAACCAATTCTGTGCTTTAAAATGTAAAATATAAATAACTTCTATTGAATTAGCACAGAAGTTTGGCTGGAGGTAAATCTTTGGTGCCTAAATCTGAGCGCTTTTCTCTCAAATACGCACGAGAGCTCTTTGGCGGTCTTATTTTTCCTCTTCTACACAACCGAACAATTTAAATGAATTATGGACCATCACTCCTCATCTCCCCCAGGAAATGAAGCTTAGAGCCTCCTTGTTCAGCTAATTGTTGCTTGATTAAGCTGCCCCTTATGGATGGATAGATAAAGTGATTGATGCATGTGCTTATTAATACCATCCCCGTGCACGGAGGAAGAATAAACCGCCAGCAGCTTCATTTAAGCACCACAAAGGGGGTTTCCTAGAGTTTGTTGTATTTGCAGAAAGGCTGTCATCGTCTTTCCCTCTGTCCTGGAAATTACTTACCTACTTGGTATTGTCTTTCTGGCCAAGTCGTTTTCTTCTGAGCTAATTTCAGACTTCCACTACAGTTCAACAATAGTACAAAGAATTATTTTTTACACCTTTGGAGAGTAACTTGCCAATACTGACATCGCATCACTCCTGAGTACTTGAATGTGTCTTTGCTGTAACGAAGACAGTCTCCATTGAGACCCCGGCACGACCATCAGACTCAGGAAACCAGCACCGCTGCGTGAGTCCCCTCCCACCCGCAGACCCCGTTCCTGTTGGAATGTCTCTGTCATGTCCCTTGCAGCAGGAGTCTGATGCAGGACTAGGTGTTGAATTTCGGTGCCCTGCCTCCTTCATTATTCCTTGACTTCCATGAATTTGACACTTTTGACAATGACAAGGCAATTATCTTAGAGAATGTCTATCCCTTTGGGCTTGTTGACGTTTCTGGTTATGCATTTCTTACAAGAATATCACGGCGGTGAGGCTTTCTTCTTCTTGCATCCTTACAGGTGATACATGCCTTTGATCTGTCTTAATTGGTAATGTTCATTTGATCTTTTAATTAAGGAGCCATCAGTCAGGATTCTCCATGATAAAGTTAGTCTTTTTCCCTTTGTCATAAAAAATATTTTGTGGGAGGTATTTTTGAGGCTATGTAAGTATCCCATTTTTCACCAGCCTTTTACCCACTGGTTAGCATCCACTGGTATTTCCTGGCTGAGTATTACTTTGATAGCTACCAAATGTCGATCTTCTAAGTCCATCATTCTTCCTACGTTTATTTGTTTGCATTCTACATTATGGGAAAGCTTTCTCATTCCCCTATTTATTTATTCGTAGATTCCAATTTTGTTCAATGACAAATACATTTCAGTCATGTATTTGGGTGCTCAGATTGTCTTAGATGTGGCCAGTGGAAGCTGCATCAGGTTGGGTTCTGTTGTCTTTTTTTGACATGTTGCTATTATCTTTTGAGCCCTTCCTTACTTTCTGGCCCAGGCTTATCTTTTGCTTTCCCTGCCCCAACTCTGGAGTCAGCCATTTCTCCAAGGAGCCCTGATTCCTTCTGGTGGAGGATGGTGTTTGGAAACCAAGATTTGGGCACTGCCTGTGCTCATTGCTGTTGGGGTCTTGCTGTTCCCAGGCCCTTTTAGTGGCAAGGTTAGAGAATATGTGTATTAGTTACATATATACTTACACATATGCATGCTTTTTTTTTTTTTTTTGAGATGGAGTCTTGCTCTGTCGCCCAGGCTGGAGTGCAATGGTGCGATCTCGGCTCACTGCAAGCTCCACCTCCTGGGTTCAAGCAGTTCTCCCTGCCTCAGCCTCCCGAGTAGCTGGACTACAGGCACCCGCCACCACACCTGGCTAATTTTTTTTCTGTATTTTTAGTAGAGACGGGGTTTCACCGTGTTAGCCAGGATGGGCTCAATCTCCTGACCTCGTGATCCGTCCGCCTCCTATGCGTGCTTTTTTACCTCTGTATTTATTTCTGTGTTTATTGAGATAGAAAAAGCACAAATTCAAGTCAAGTCCTCCTAGTGCCACAGCCTGGGTTATTATAGTTTTCTTTCTTTCTGTATCTGTAACTTCCTTCTCCAGTAGTCAAAAGCCTAACTTCCATTACCCTGGTATGTAATATAATTTACCCAGTTGCCTGTGTGTAAACGGTCTTGTGTCCCCACGGCTGCCCCACCACAATGACGATGCCCTCCTCACCTCCCTGCTCTGGCTCCCAGCCCCTGCACAGGGCTGTGGTCTCCCTGCTGTGTCTATCCTCACTGCCCACATGGCTTTCGTATTCTGTGTGCCAGGTGGCTGCTGCCCCAGCCACCCTAACAGGTGCCCTATTTCTGCCAATTCCTACCCTGGCTGCATCTGCCCCTCCACCCCTAGTGTCTACTCTGTTAGTTTCCTGTGGCTGCCATAACAAATTACCACAAACTGGGAAGCATGAAACAACAGAAATTTATTCCCTCACAGTTTTGAAGGCCAAAAGTTGGCAATTAAGGTATGGACAGGGTTGGTTCCTATTGGGGACCCTGAGCGGGAATCTGCCCCATGCCTCTCTCCTACCTTCTGGTGGCTGCTAGCAATCCTTGGCCTTCTTTGGCTTATGGAGGAGTCACTCTAATGCCTGCCTCTGTCTTCATACAACATTCTCCTTTCTTCTATGTGTGTCTGTGTCCAAGTTTCCCTCTTCTTAAAAGGACGCCAGTCATATTGGATTTAGGGCCCATTCTAATCTGGTATGACCTCGTTTAACTTGATTATATCTGCACAGACTCCACATGCAGAAAAGGTCACATTCACAGGCTCCAGGTGGACACGAATGTTGGGGGGCCACTGTTCAACCCAGTACATCTTCTTTGCTGCGTTGCATCAAATGGGCTTTTGGAGTAAATCATTCATAAAGGAAGGGTGGAGGAAGGAAGGGTAGAAGGAAACTCAGTTGTTTTGAGAAGAATGTTCTCTATTACTATATTCTTCTTCTTCTTCTTTTGTGTGTGTGTGTGTGTGTGTGTGTGTGTGTGTGTGTGTGATGGAGTCTCACTCTGTCGCCCAGGCTGGAGTGCAGTGGCATGATCTCAGTTCACTGTAACCTCTGCCTCCAGGGTTCAAGCGATTCTCCTGACTCAGCCTCTTGAGTAGCTGAGATTACAGGCGCACACCACCATGCCCAGCTAATTTATATATATTTTAGTAGAGACGGGCTTTCACCATGTTGACCAGGTTGGTGTTGATCTCTTGAGCTCACGTGATCTGCCTGCCTTGGCCTCCCAAAGTGCTGGGATTACAGGCGTGAGCCACTGTGCCTGGCCTATTGTTCTTATTTTCTCATCTAAAATTAGGGCATCTTGCTGACATAAGGACAGTCTTGGAAAACTCAGGACTTAAGAATGAGCACAGGATGGCACTCAGTGTGATGACATTGGGCTGTTCAGGAAACACGTTCACTTTCTGTTCTGTGCCAACCCGGGGTTGGGGCACACCCCCGCCCCCCAGAGGCCCAGTTCCAGGTCAAACAACTGTCTCTTGGTGCATGTTGTCAGCCCGGTGCATGCTCTGAGTTCTGTAAGTGTGAGTGAACGGGGAGCTCTGACTGTCATTGGTGCTGTAGGGGAAGAGAGCAGTGTGTCAGCACGTGGACTCTGCTGGGGACTCATGGGGAAGCCACCATAGTACAGCAGGGCCTGGAAGTTTGTGCGTGGTCCTTGATTGCCTGGACCTGCCCCCCACTTTTTTCACATTATGTTCTATGCATTCCTGCACAAATTAAATATTCCAGACAGTAGTTCTCCCTTATCCGTGGTTTTGCTTTTAGTGGTTACAGTTACCCATGGTCAACTGAGGTCTGAAAATATTAAATGGGAAATTCCAGAAATAAACGATTCGTAAGTTTTAAATTGTGCACTGTTGCAAGTAGCATGATGGAATGTAACATCCCACCTCTTCCTGCCCAGGATATAAATCATCCCTTTGTTGCGATAAGGGGATCTTCTGTAGTCCCAATACTCTATTATTTGACTCTATTACATTTTCTTTAAACATCTTCCTACTGTCTGGTATTTGGGTTAGTTTTCCTATTATAAATAATGCTCTTTGAACAAGATTGACCATAAATTTGTGTCTGCAGAAACTATTATTTGTTAAATATCAACTATTGATGGATCAGGTACTAGGCTAGGCACGTTACACATCTTATTTAATCCTTACCGCAAACCGTGCAAAAGTTATCCTGTTTTACAGAAGAGAAAACTGAGGCATAGGGTCTTGGGTTCTATTACCTTCTGCGTTTGGTTCCTGAAGCAGTGCCCTGGGAAGTGGCTATAGTTGCCAGATGGAGACCTGAATGGCTTCTACAGTTGTGGAGACGGTGACCAGCACCGGGGATTTCTGAATTTTTTGGGCAATGGCTTGTTGATTTCTCATTTAAGGTCTCATTTTTATCACTATACTGTATATGAGATAAGGTCCCTCTCCTTATCTCATATACAGTATAGTGATAAAGCATCACTAGGCAAGGCTGGCTCCTGCCCACTTGTCATGGATACGGGAGCCGCCGAGGTCTTACCTGGTCTCTGCCCTGCCCTTAGGGGGCTGTGCTGTCCTGGAGTCATGTGGCTGTCAGACCTCGGGTGCCATCCTGCGTCCTGAATTGCAGCTGCCATCCTACTCCATGGTGAATAAGGATAGGCCTGTGAAGGGCCTAATCACTCATTAGGAAGTTGCATGTTGCCAAATTAATGAGCTAAGGGTCAGACATGATTGATCACCATTAATACCCAAACCATTTCCTAGGGCTGTCATCTCAGCAGGAGTTGTGGTCATAGATGAGTCTACACTGGCTAGGGAAAGCTTTCTGGGATGGGTGGATTTAAAACTGTCTCCTGGGCCGGGCGCGGTGGCTCACGCTTGTAATCCCAGCACTTTGGGAGGCCGAGGCGGGCGGATCACGAGGTCAGGAGATCGAGACCACGGTGAAACCCCGTCTCTACTAAAAATACAAAAATTAGCTGGGCGTGGTGGCGGGCGCCTGTAGTCCCAGCTACTCGGAGAGGCTGAGGCAGGAGAATGGCGTGAACCCGAGAGGCGGAGCTTGCAGTGAGCCGAGATCGCGCCACTGCACTCCAGCCTGGGCGACAGATCGAGACTCCATCTCCGACGCTCTTCCGATCTTGGACCCCTGTCTCCTGGATTTCTCAAAGAACTAAAAATAGAACTGCCATTCAACCCAGCAATTCCATTACTGGGTATATACCCAAAGGAAAAGAAATCATTCTAGCAAAAGACACCTGTACTTTTATGTTTATTGCAACACTATTCACAATAGCAAAGATATGGACTTAACCTAGGTCCTCATCAACAGTGGATTGGATAAAGAAAATATGGTATATATACGCTATGGAATAGTATGCAGCCATAAAAACAATGAAATCATTCACAATAACAAGCATGGAGCTGGAGGTCATTATTTTAAATGAATTAACACAGAATCAGAAAACCAAATACTACCACATGTTCTCACTTATAAGGAGGCACTAAACACTGAGTACACATGGACATGAAGATGGGAACAAGAAACAGTGAGGATTCCAGAAGGGGAGAGAGGAAGTAGGGCAAGGGTTGAAAAACTACCTATTGGGTACTATGTTCACTACTTGGACAGCAGGGTCATTAGGAGCCCAAACCCCAGTGTCATGCAGTATACCCATGTAACAAACCTGCACATGTACCCCCTGAATTTAAAACTAAAAGCAAAAACAAAAACAACCTGTAATCCCAGCACTTTGGGAGGCTGAGGTGGGTGGATCAGCTGAGGTCAGGAGTTTGAGACCAGCCTGGCCAACATGGTGAAACCTTATCTCTACTAAAAATGCAAAAATTTGCCGGGCGTGGTGGCGCATGCCTGTAATCCCAGCCACACAAGAGGCTGAGGCAGGAGAATCGCTTGAACCTGGGAGGCGTAGGTTGCAGTGAGCAGAGATCGCGCCATTGCACTCCAGCCTGGGTGACAAGAGTGAGACTCTGTCTCAAGCAAAACAAAACAACCCCTCCCGCCCCGCCGCCCCCACCGCCGCCACCCCCACAAAGTACTTGGTATCAAGTGGTAAAAAACAAACAGGGCTGAGAGATTTAAGTAGGTTAGAGAAAGGAGTTTTGGGGCACAGGGGTTTTTTACTTCTTAGAGGGCCTGATACTAAAAATGAGGTCATTTTTAGAGTAGGAAGCAAAACGGCCCCATAACGAAGTGTTTGCTCTTCATATGTGCTGAAATGGCAGGAGGTGGAAATTGACAGATATTGAAGATGCTTCGTACTTCAGTGGTTTTCAGCACCTTAAATAAACGCCAATGTGAAATTAACATTAAGATAGTGACACGTTTGCCTTCTATGGGACTTACTTGTGCTTCTGAACTAGTTCTTCAGGTTCATCAGTTATGGGCTGGGCAGGGCACACTTTCCTCCCCTTCTGCCTTCAAAAGACCCTGCAAGCACCCAGGTGACCCTGCTTTATGGCAGAAGCAGCAACTAAAATGAAACAACTGAGTCATCTGCATCCAGGTGATGCAAAGCAAGGAAAAAGCCCCTCTGGTTCTCTCTTGTTTCCTTAAAGACAGCATGGAGGTGAAGGGGTGGAGAGACGGTGAGTATCTTTATTTTGGAGTATGGGAGTGTTTTCCTAGTCCGGACTACAAACGGGAAGCTCGGGTTCGCCAGAAAACGCAGCATGTTTTGTTGATGCCCACTCGCCAGGAAAGTATTAAGTGGGGCAGGAAGTGTGACTTTAGAAGGGGCTGCATAAAGGAGGCTGGGAAACTGCTTCCTGTGCACCAGGGCCAGCTCAGGAGCTGGAACGCTGCTTGGCAGGCTGTGGGGATCTTGCTGCGCTGGCTGTGTCCCCTTCCACACAGGCTCCCAGTGCAGATGCCAGGTCAGACGGAGGTGTGGGGCCCTCTCTACCTCTTGATGTGAACCCCAGTTTGGCCTGCCTGTGCGAGCCTCATATCCAAAGGCTAAATAAGGGCCTAAGACTCCAGTTCAAATATGAGTTCTACCACGCAGTAGCTCTGTGACCTTGGGAAGTTACTTAACCTTACATGCCTCAGTTTCTTCATCTATAAAATGGGGACCACAGTAGTACCCACGTTCTTGGGATGCTGTGAATCAGGTGAGCTTATCCTCTTAACGTGCTTAGAACTTGCCTAACACTGTTAAGCGCTTAATACTCCTTAGCTATTGTTAATACCCTCATGGTGGAGGATATTGACAACATCGTGATAAGTGGGACACTCCCTGCTGGCCAGCTGGTATCATTTTCAAGGGTTTGCAGGTCTAGATCTGGATCAGGCGGTTACTCACAGAGAAGCTCTCTTGCTTACCAACAGGTTGTGTTCCAAAGGTGATTAAGTTTGCAGAGTGTGCATCAGGCTTTTTAAAACTAAGCTTTTCTCAAAACAAAGCCGTTTCAGTAGCAGGAACACTACAGGGGTGTCACGAGCAGGTATTTTCTTTCCACCAGACACCTGACCACTCACTGTGATTTGGAAAGATTAGAACTGGCCTGGAAACTCTGTTTCCATCTTTGATGACAAAGCTTTCCTCGTTTATGGTAGCCACATTTCAGGTATTCAGGAGCCACCTTGTTGACTGCCCCGATAAATAACAAGTTAATTGTTGCAAAATGTCTACTGGATAGTGCTGGTGGTCTACATTCATTGGGTGTTTGCTGGGTGCAGAGTACAAGGCCTATTTAGGCCTAAGGAGCGTTGGTCTCAGTGGATTAAAGCACATCACAATGAACCGTTGACTTTAGGGCAGTGTAAGATGCGTGCTAACTCACTGTTAGAGGCAGTGAGTTTTATGACTTCAAGGGAGGGGGGCATGTATGTGTCTTGTGTTGGCCAGGCCAAGTATCGTGGAAAAGAGACATTTGAACAATCTTTCAAGGTATGGCGAGATGTTTCCAGGCTGGGCCTTTCTCCTGAGCCCCAGCCTCGCACAGCTAATAGCCCAGCCATCACCTCTTTTTGGGTATCCCAAAGATCTCCAACTCTGTAGGCCCCAAACCACTCTCAGTATCTCTCCTCAAACATCCCGCATCTTCTGTTGCAGAGTGGCACTCCCACCCGTCTAGTTTACGAAAGGGAAAAAGGTCACACCCAGATGAGTGTGAAGAGGGAGGGGAGGTAGACATTCAGCAAGAAGAGCCTTGCAGATCTCTTTTCTCTGTGAAGCTGGAGGCAGGGAGGGATCTGAAATTGCACCTGTGGAAGATGGGAACTGGACCTGAGGAGAGGAAGGCAAAAAAGATCTGCAGAGACTCTGAGAGCTCAGATGAGGCGATCAACCATCCATCTGCTGCAAGGTTCTCCAGCCTATCACAAATGTTTGCAGTGTGAGCAAACAAGACGGAGGCATGAGGCCCATTTGTAGAGGGAAAGTGGTCAGGCCACTGTGTGGGAAGGAGAATGGAGCCGGGGAATGGGCATTCTAGGGAGCAGGGCAGCGGGCCTCTGGAGCTGGAATCCCATGTTAACGTTGCTGCCCATGTTAATATATAAGCCTACATAGTCTTGTACTGTCACCCAGCAGACACGCAGTAAGTGTAGGCCTCCACTGTGTGGAATGTGGAAGTGGATAGAAGGGAGGGTGGCCAGGACGGGGACGCTGCAGCAGCTCAAGGCAGAGCGGAGCAGCCCCTGAACAGGCTGCAGCGGAAGCATGGAAGGAGGCCATGGGTAACGGGGATGGTCCGAAGGATGGAGACTGCACCCCTTGGTGGCTGACATGGCAGTGGGTGGGAGGGCCAGGGAAGTGGCTACTGAGCCAGGGAAAGTCAAGAAAGTGTCAGCAGAGAGGTCTAGCTGCTTTCCCATTCGTGTTCTTGCACTGTGTTTCTTACATCTGCCTAGGGAACTGCCCTTTGAGAGTTTGTGGGGACCTTTCTCAGAAAAGTACACATCTGGGTGAACGTTCACACATTGCATGTATTTTTAAGACTTGATCTCTGGATGAAGATCTACTGTTCTTGTTAGGCTGCATTGAGAACTGTTTTCTAGAGTGACCACTGGGTCATCTGCAGAACCAAGAACCAGTGATAGGTGACTTTTGTGCACACACACATTGGGGCCCCAGGTCAGTTTGCTCGATTGTGGTTCTGATGCAGCACACATTTCAGGTACCAGAGGAGTCTGTGGTCAGGGACAAGGTAAATTTTATAAAGTAGCTATGGGAGTAGCTTCCGAAAGGATATAGAAAACGTGCCTAATAGGAAAATTGTGCATAGAACGGCAAATATGTAAAACTGTAATCTGGATGATTTGCAGCCTGGAAAACTAGTTTTGTGGTATTTAAAAGCATTTTAGACTTTTAATTTCATAAACGTTTATATTCCATTATTGATGAAACCTATTCACCACTGGCCTCCTGTTTTCCCACGACTCAACTCGAGATGTTTATTAAACATCTGGAATCTGGAAGTCCATTGGGTTAATGGATACTAAATAACAGTGATTTTCATACTTAATTGCTTATCAAAATTATTCTAGGATAATAAAAAAAATTCCCAGTTCTTATTTCATTCGAGTGGGGCCAGGGACCTTTTTTTTTTTTTTTAAGTACCCCCGCTCCGCCCCGCTTTTTTTTTTTAAAGTTTTAAGGTGATAGCATTGCAAGGCAGTTTTGGGATAGTGGCATGAACAGAACAGAAAAGAATAAAGGTGGGCTATGATGTGTTTGGAGTAGCAGTCCTGCCCCATCATTCATCCTGAAAAATCTACATAGCAGGAGAATTGGTGGTTGAATTGCTTAAAACCTTATGAGTTTTAAGCTGGAGACTCCCATTCTTAAATGAATCTATGACTTTCTAAAGTTCAACAAAACTTATAAAAATCAGTTTTGCATTGGTGCAGATAATAAGTACACTGAGAGGCATGGTTTTTTCTGTATCTAGCCCTCCATCCAAATGTTAAACGTCTTTCTGATTTCAGGACTGGCAATGGCTGACTTCAGCCTTCAGGGTCCCATGAGAGTCTGGAGAGTGATTTGAATATCGCAGGCAGAGCAGGATTAAGCATGACCACATAGGAAGGTCTCAGGCTACCTCTCTCATATACAAGATTCTATTATCTTTGCTCTGAACGTGCTATTTTCATGCCATGAAGTTCTTGTATGTTTTGTTTGTTTCTCAGTCAGTATAGCTCTTAGGGTCTGCTTCTCCTTGTTCCTCTGTTTCTACAAAAATATTTTAAAAATTAGGCCAGGCGCGGTGGCTCACGCCTGTAATCCCAGGACTTTGGGAGGCCAAGGCAGGCGAATCACATATCGTCTTCTCCTGCATTCTGCTTCCCACAGTGCCCCCTCCCTCTCTCCGCCGTCCACATGCTCACACACCTGCACACACACCGTCGGGAGGCAGTCCAGCCTAGTGCAATGTTTTTATACCCCTTCGACCCCCAGGACCAGTGTAATATAATGTGATGTGACATTAAATGGAAGCGAACGTTTCAAAAAACAATGCTTACTTCACTTTGTTCAGGGTGCTCCCTCATTTTCCATTCTATCATATAGTAAATTAAAATTAAGTTAAAAGTGCTGATCTTAATGCAATAAACGATCCCACGACCCTCTGGTGGGTTGTTAACAGAGACTTGCAAAACACTGGTCTAGAGGTTTCTGGCATATTCTTTGGAGTCAGATGGATGTAGATTTGAATGTTTGCTTTACCACTTAATGGCTGTAAGTGGAGCTTTGTAAGTAGCTTCATTTCCTCATCTGTAGAATGGGGAGTAGCTACTCTGCCTCATGTGGCTTGTTGGAAGATTAAATGAAATAATGCGTGAAAGGCATTTGGGCTGAGGGTCAGGCTCCTAGTTAGGGCTGGAATGGTATTAATGATGGGGATGATGATGCTGATGTTCAACTTCTAACCCCAGCTTTCTCTCAATTTACATAACTTTCATGGAAATTCTTACTTTTGCTGAAAAAGCACACAGAAGTCATTGTGAGGAACCTGCAAGAGGAACTTGCATTTGGGAAAAGACTATTGTGTGCCCAGGAAAAATTACTACTAAACACTGCTGTTAGATTCCTATACGCGCGTCATCGTGTGTGTGTGTGTGTGTGTGTGTGTGTGTGTGTGTGTGTGTACATTCCCATAGCCACTGTCCTGACCCAGGGCGGTAGTTCTAGCCCACCTCCTTCCCTCCATTTGGCTCTGTGTAGAGTGCTGCATGACTCACGAAACTGAGCATGGCTTTTCCAAAGTCACACACTCAGAAGTCGTTACAGCAGCCTGCGTCAACAATCTCAGACTCTAGCTGGGCATCCAAGACCCTCCTGAGGTTCAAGTCCTGGCTCCTCATCTAGAGGCGTGGGTGACTTGGACGTTTTCTTTTCTTTCTTATTTCTTCTTCTTATTTTTTGTGGGGGCTGCCTTTTTGGCTATGCTTTTCCTAATCTCTAAAATGGGGATAATAGGCTGGGCACCGTGGCTTATGCCTCTAACCTTAGCAGTTTGGGAGGTTGAAGTAGGAGGATTGCTTGAGGCCAGGAGTTTGAACAAACCCGGGCAACATAGGCAGTGAAACCCCTGTTTCTACAAAAATATTTAACAAAATTAGGCCAGGCGCAGTGGCTCACGCCTGTAATCCCAGGCCTTTGGGAGGCCAAGGCAGGCAGATCGTCAGGTCAAGAGTTGAAGACCAGCCTGACCAACATGGTGAAACCCCGTCTTGACCAAAAATACAAAAAAATTAGCTGGGCATGGTGGCGGGCGCCTGTAATCTCAGCTACTCAGGAGGCCGAGGCAGGAGAATTGCTTGAACCTGGGAGGCAGAGGTTGCAGTGAGCCGAGATTGCACCACTATACTCCAGCCTGGGTGACAGAGTGAGACTCCGTCTCAAAAAAAACAAAAAAACAAAAAATTAGCTGGGCATAGTGGATGCACCTGTAGTCCTGGGTACTTGAGAGGCTGAGGTGAGAGGCTCTCTCGAACCCAGGAAGTCAGGACTGCAGTGAGCTAGGATAGCACCACTGCACTCTAGTCTGGGTGACAGAGTGAGACCTGTCTCAAAAATACAATGAAAAAATAAAATGGGGATACTAGTATTTAATTGGTTAGAGCTGTTAGGAGAGTTAAAGATGATTGGTGTGAAATACCCAGTGCTTGCTTCTCACACACCGGTGACTCTTATGAAGACACCCATGTTGGTGCATAAGGCAGTTGCTCTGCTCACATCAGCAAACACATCTTCAGTCCTGCTTTGGCCGATACCAACCTTTCACCTCCCCTGGCTTGCCTGCCACCTTCTCCCTGCCTAGATAGCACCGCCCCATCCATTAAGGTCTTCCTTTACCGTAAAGCTTTCCCTTGCCATAAAGCTTTCTCTTAGAAGCCCATTTAACAATGATTTATGTATTCCTTATGAACTAGCTAACTTAGTTGGCAATTATTAATACACTACCTTCTGATCTTTATTGCATAGTCTTTTATTATAATTATAGGATTATTAGTTAGCTTTATGTGATTTGTCTCTCACATCCTCAGTTAACTTATTTGTTCCTTGAGGGTAGTGATCATGTCTTACCCGTCTTTGAATCCCCCACAGCACTCAGCACAGTTCCTTGTAACAACGTGTGTTTAATGAATTTTTGCTGATCCATTGGGTGACTGGGTAACAAGAAAAGGCATTCCACGGCCAGGCGCGGTGGCTCACGCCTGTAATCCCAGCACTTTGGGAGGCCAAAGTGGGCAGATCACGAGGTCAAGAGATTGAGATCATCCTGGCCAACATGATGAAACCCTGTCTCTACTGAAAATACAAAAATTAGCTGGCCATGGTGGCATGCACCTGTAGTCCCAGCTACTCTGGAGGCTGAGGCAGGAGAATTGCTTGAACCTGGGAGGCAGAGGTTGCAGTGAGTTGAGATCGAGCCACTGCACTCCAGCCTGGTGACAGAGCGAGACTCTGTCTCAAAAAAAAAAAAAAGAAAGAAAGAAAAAAGAAAGAAAGGCTCCAGAGATAATATGAATCCTGGGGTAATGTTATGTTCCTCAAGATTTGATTTATATTTACTTTTGGTAGTTCCAGGTCATTTTCATTTGATCAGGGATTGAGATGATTCAAAGCTGGGCTTCAGCCTTGGATATTAGTTTATTTCTACTTAGTTGTATTACTTACAAAGCTTGTGGGGGTGTTTCCAGGAACCCCTTTACCTAGCTGGGTCCTGATCTTCAATTTTTGTCTTCTCAGTCACCTGAGTGTGTCAAAAGCTCTGCTCAGTTTCAAAGCCCCACAGCCTCCTCTTCAGAAAGGAGCAGCTGCCCCTGCACAAGGATGACAGCAGCCCTAAATGTCAGGTTCACCTTCCTGGGTTTCTTTTTCTCCTAGATTTTGCCCCCCTAATTTTTAACTGCCTTGTTAGCTCTCTGATGCATTTAAATAGATTTTAAAAATATATTTTGTCTATGTTTCTTAGTTGTTCAGCCTGGGAGTCAGGTCTGAATTACCTATTGCGCCATTACCAGAAGCACCACCCCCCTCTCAGCTAAGGAATTTATTACCTTAAATCCAGCAGGCACATTTAGAAGTCTCTGGAACAGAGAATTAACATGATTAAATGGTATTTTAGGAAGATGACTGTCAGTGGTATGCAAGACAGAGAGGAGTTTGGAAAGTCTCAGTAAGTAGAACAATTAAGAGGTCATCATAACTCAGTGCTTTCTAAAGTAAGATGAAGGCAGAGGTTAGAGTGGATAAGCCTGGGCGTTTCATGTTAGATAGGTCTGAATTTAAACGAGAGTCTTGGCTCTCCACTTACTAGCAGGTAATAAAGGATAATAAAGTCCCTACATCCTAGGGTTGTAAGGGTTAAATGACAAAACTTGTAGAAAACCCTAGGTTTATTTATTTATTTTTATTTTTGTTTTTATTTTTTGAGATGGAGTCTCGCTCTGTCGCCCAGGCTGGAGTGCAGTGGCGCAATCTCGGCTCACTGCAAGCTCCGCCTCCCGGGTTCACACCATTCTCCTGCCTCAGCCTCCCGAGTAGCTGGGACTACAGGCGCCCGCCACCGCACCTGGCTAATTTTTTTGTATTTTTAGTAGAGACGGGGTTTCACCGTGGTCTCGATCTCCTGACCTCGTGATCCGCCCGCCTCGGCCTCCCAAAGTGCTGGGATTACAAGCGTGAGCCACCGCGCCCGGCCAAAACCCTAGGTTTTTTATTTTTTATTTTTAGAGGAGGGCTCTCTTTCTGCCACCCAGGCTGGAATGCAGTGGTGTGATCATGCCTCACTGCAGCCTCGAACTCCTGGGTTCCAGTGATTGTCCCACCTCAGCCTCCCAAGGAGCTGAAAAGACAGGTGTATGCCACCACACCTAGCAAGAAAACCCTAGTTTTAATGCCCAGCACATAGTCGGTGCTCTGTAAATGGTAACCGTTGCTCTTACTATTCTAAGAACCAAAATTCAGTTATTTGGGTGAAAATTCAACCGCACTGTTAATAGCACTAATCATGGATAGTACTGTCAACTTCATGGGGGATCATTCGTGACTTACGAATATTCACAATGAATAGCTTGCATGCCTTATACAGCAGGCTTAGCACCAGTGATATTCTCAGTACCCACCGTGGGCTGAATTGACTTATGGCCAGATGCCACGGTTTTGAAGCCAGTCCCAGCCTCAAATCTCAAAGGTGTAAAGATAGGTGATTTTACAAAGTGCCTTTCGTCAGGCTGCAGGGTAGATGCTTCAGCTCTTTTACTTACTTTGAAGTACAGGTTGCTCATATATTAGGTTTGCAGAACCATAAAATTTTAGCATTTTACTTCTAAAAACAACCTGATGTACGAGAAGAGAAGCTTACAAAAAAAAAATCAGATTATGATTCATCATATCATGTATAACCCCAGGAATCATCTGTTTAAAATGTCCCATTTTTCTAGATGATCAAAGTGTGGACCAGGAAGATGGAGGGATTAGCCCAAGGACACACACCAGCAATGGCAGAGTCAAGGCTGCAACACAACTGTCTTGATTTCTGTGCATTTTGGTTCTTAGACAAACATAGCCGCTCTGTGTCCTCTCCACTGAGTTACCTGCCTTCTCTAACTCCGTTCGAGGTTCACGTGGCCTGGCTGTGAGTGCCTGTGGGAGGCTTGCCTTACAGAAAGACCAGCGTATCACCTTGACTTTCAATAATGGAAGCTAGATGATAATACCGAGTAAGCATCTTTCTTCCCAGTCCTCAGTCCTCTGACCCTCTGTGCCTGTCATCTCGGTCTTTTAATCTCTGGAAGCATAATTAATCTATTTTTAGTGTCCAACTAAATGATCCGTTTCTGGTGCTAGGCTTGAGGTAGATTCTGCCTTTGCTGTTTTTCACAGAAGTAAAGATGTATGCTCACCCTCGGCTAGTCATGAGAAACCTACGTCAAATGGCAAACTTTGTACCGTGTTATGTGGCAAGTGCACTGGTAATGCACTACCTGCCCAGGGCGTGGGAGGTGGGTCCGGGGAGAAAAATCAAGTCCCAAAGGAGAAGGGCCTTCATGTGACTGGGTTAGCTTTTCATTGAGTCTCATTGGAGATGTCCCAGCTACAAACAAATCAACCAACCAACCCAAACAAACAAAACCTGAAGTAAGTGTAGCCCTTTTTAAGTTTATTTTTTACTCTGACAAAATACTTGTTCAATTTTTTGCTTTTTCTAAAAGTTACTTATAATTAATAACAGTCCTGATTTAAGATCATGAACTTTTCTAGTAAGTTTGAGGTTTGGCTAAGCTGCATCCTTACTAGACAGGCACATTGCGTAAGTGAGGAATGGACCCAGCCAGTGGATGACAAGCCCGGCACGCCGACCAGCGGAGAAGTCTGTCAGAATGGCCAAAATGACCACACGGCAGGAGCATGGGAGAGCCAGGCCGCTGAGCATGAAAAATGAGGGGCCTCTAGAGCTTTGCTTCTCAGAGTGTGACCCAAGGACCTAGGGGCTTGTCAGAGATGCAGACCACAGCGGTCGCCTTTAATCCACTGACTTGGGATTCCTGTGCGTGTTCAAGTTGGCGAAGCGCTGGTCTGGATTTCACAGTCAGCTCTTCCCTTTACATTGGCGAAACTGACCCTATCATTCTTTTGCTAAAATCCTTCGGTTTCCTCTTCAGTCTTAGGTCATGGTCATGACCAAAATCCTAGGCATGGTGTTCTGGGTGAGCCGGGTCTCTGGGCCCTCCCTGTCACTGACTGCCGTCCACAGGGGCCACGTTGCCTCAGGGCCTTTGCAGCTCTCCCTTCTCTGTTAGTTGCTCAGGGCTGCCATAACAGACGGCTTTCACACAACAGAATGTATTTCATCACAATTCTGGAGGCCAGAAGTCTCAGATCAAGGCATCAGTAGGGCCCTGCTCTGCCTCAAGGCTCTAGGGGAGAATCCTTCCTTGCCTCTTCCAGCTTCTGGTGGCTCCAGGCATGGTCGGCTGCAGCAGCCTCACTGCAGTCTCTGCCTTTGGCTTCACGTGCCCGTCCTCCCTCTGTTTCTGTGTCTTCACGCGGCATTCTTCTGTGTGTCTGTGTCCACACGTCCCTCTTCTTATAAGGACATCGGGTTCCTGCGAGCTACTGGTCACAATATTTTGTCAGCTGATCATTGTATAACCTTGTCTTATGTGTTTCTGTTTGAAGACACCCTCTGTACTATTTATTGTTGATTGATTACCATTGAACTCACAGCACTATAATACATGCCTGAACAAAGCTTATCTAATATACGTATTTTCCCTGTAAGGCACATCATAGCCTTCTGGTTCTTAGAAACCCAGGAAGGCACTTCAGCACAATGCCTGGGGGCCATTTTAAACAGCAAAGTCACCAACAAAGAGCACAACGATGTGAAAAATGTCACACTCCGTAGCCTGTGAAAAATGCCATAGGAGAGCAAGAGCGGGAAGGCAGAGTGTGGCCTTGTCCAGCCTCAGCTGGGAACACGTGCATCAGATGACTTGAATTCAGCACACGTCCGCAAGTGACCACGAACGCATCTGAGTATTGATCTGGGGGTTGCGGATATGTTTTAGTGAGTAGGCAAATTCACAGATACAGAATCTGTGCACAGTTTGGATCGAATGTGTCTTCACACACAGGCTTTAGTTTTAAAGACAGAAAGTTGGGTTTTTTGTCTTGGTGCTTTGCTTTACCTGACAATTGACTTTTTCAACTACGGTTTCAGTTTAAAACTGATCTTCATTGTCTTTCAGAGAGATTCCCGTCTGTGTGAACTTTAAAAGCCATCACTAACATAAGAACGGGAACCACCGTGGGTTGGAGGGGGGCACCTGATAGGAACCATACCATGTGGCTTTTTGAACTATTTGAGATGTGACCATTGTTTTTTTGTTTTTTTTTTCCCCCAACTGGGTTATTTGTGAGAAAGATAATGGAGGAAATGTGATATTATTCTGAGTACTACTAGCTGGAAGCAGGGCCACTTCCACACGCCTCTCGTGTTTCCATATTGCTCGGCTCAGGCTCAGCTGCAGCACCGGGGACCACGCACAGCGCTGCTGCATGTCAGGCTGTCAGGAGAACTGGCGTCTGTTGCTCTCTACTCATGACCTCTAGACCCACCCCTATCCTGTAACTACTCTTCCCTCGCTCTTCCCTCTACTTTCTTGACCGCTCTGGATTTAGTGGTCTCCAATCTGTGTCTTGAGGTCTTTTCCAGAGGGAAGATCAGGCTGGGCTGGTGGTCACCACCCTGGCGGGCAGAGCTCTTGCAGGGTGAGCCTTTGAGGGGTCACTAGTGCAGTCCTCTGTGCACAGCTTTCCCCAGCACTCCCTAGTCTTTTCTGAAACTCTCTATCATCCTGTACCCAGGACTCTTCATGGGGCATGGTACCTCCCTTCTTTCCAGTGTCCTGTTCAACTGGGAGTTCCTAGATGGCAAGGAATGGCATCTTTCCCTGTTCCTGGAGCATCATTCTCAATACATGACCTTTGAATGGGTGGGTGAACACATGAATGAATGGGACAAATGAATGAATGAGACCAAGAGCAGCAGTATCTGCAACTCCTTGCGGCCATTCCATGTTCTTGTGAAATATCTCTAAGGTTCCTGTTTGTGTCTCAAAGAATGGTGGCTGGAGCCGCCATATGAGTGGAGGTGGCCAACCTCTGACGACGCCCCACCTAGGCCATCAGAGCCATCTTCAGAGCTGGCCTGGGCCTGGTAGTGAGTGTTTCCTGTGTGGAAGGCAACATTTGGGCTTTGTGGGACTAGCAAAAGACCTAGAAGAGGGCAGAGCATGGGAGCTCACGTCTGTAATCTCAGCACTTTGGGAGGCCAAGATGGGAGGACTGCTTGGGCCCAGGAATTTGAGACCAGCCTGGGCAGCATAGGGAGACCCCAGCTCTACAAAAATTTTAAAATATTAGCTGGGTGTGGTGGCTCACACCTGTGGTTCCAGCTACTGGGAGGCTGATGTGGGAAAATCGCTTGAGCCCAGGAGATTGAGGCTGCAGTGAGCCGTGATCACGCCACTGCACTCCTGTCTGGGTGACAGAGTGAGACCCTGCCTCCAGAAAAAAAAGGCGATGCTCTTCCTATGGTAGAACTTAAATTTGGTTAGGAAAAGAGAGTGGACTGGACACAGCTGAGAGGTGTATAGGTAAGGCAAGGGATAAGATGAAGGACTTTACTTAAAACCACTGCCCTAAAGCAATGTTTGATTTTTCAAAGGAGCAGTGTAAGATCAGTGAGTATCATAGGAGCTGGAGGCAGAGGGACTGCTTTAGGCGGGAGTGGTCTGGGAAGCCCTTGTGGAGGAGGAGGCTGGGTCTTAGAAGGCAGGTAAGGACCTGCAAGGCCAGGGAATGAAGAGCAGAGGGCATGGGATGAGCACGGAGCAGGAGGTGCCTGCAGCAGTCCGTGGGCCGGACTGTGGGGGGCGTACAAGGAAGAGGCTAGGGGCTCCTACAGGCCCAGGGTGAGGCCTGGGGGCCGTGGGGGTCATGGAAGGATGCTTGTAACTCTGGCATATTCTGGGCGCAGGGAGTAGAGGAGAGAGGAAGTCCATGGCAAGCTGGAAAGGAGAGTTATTGAGACATCAGCCCAAATGCCAATGAATAGAATTTTCAGAGCTCAATTTTGGAGGAAATGAACAAAAGAAGGAAGGGACCAATCAGGTTTGAGAAGAGGATTACAGTGTCGCACTGTCTGTGAGGTCCTATAGGATGGAGGCTTGCACCTGAACCGTCTTTGCTTTTGGAGCCCAGATTAGATGTAAATGCAGGCATAGATAGGGTGAAGATGAGTGGGGGACAGTGTGGAAGGTACTTTGTTAGTGATTCCCCTCTGGATCTATTCCGATGGACCAGGAGAAGTCTATCGTAGAAAGGAATCTGGAAGCAGCGGGGAGGCATTGTGTGGACTGGAGGAGGAAGGGTGGTCAGACTATGAAAATGATTTTCAAAGCGAAAGTAAGTTAAAGGAAAAGGGGGTGATGTCAGGTCAGCGGGGAGGCTGGCATCGAAGGAAGACACTTGGGTGAGAGGTTGCATTCGGGTAAAAGCAAAAGCAAAGGAGATACCTGTGCAGGGTGCCGGGGGCTCGGGAGGGACGGGTAGTTGGTGGAAAACTTTAGGAAAGCCAAATTAACTGATTCCTTTCGAGCTTTAAATGTTAATACTGGGGGTTGAAAGCGTTTGTATAACCCAGATTCTCAAAAGGAATGGCTTGGCTATCATAATTTTTTCCCACAACTGCTTTGCTCTGCCCACCCCTTGGCTCTTGGAAGGATAATCCCCAAAGGCATTGGGGTCTCTGAGCAACCGAAGCCTCAAAACACAGCCAGTGTATTGGGGATAAAGCCTCCCTCTAGGCAAATTCCTGTGGAGGCGTGTGGGTCCTGGTCTCCAATGTCCATAGGACCCTCCCAGTGGAGGGCAGGCCTAGATCGTCCTGTGTCCCCAGACAGCCCCCCGGCCGGTGCGAGGGCTGGGCTTGCACAGCTGGCTCTAGGGCACAGCCCCTGAATACACCAACCCCCCAGCCCCCTGGTCCCCAGCCCCAGGAAAGGAGAGAAGGAAAGGGTCAGGCGGGGTGTAGAACTCTGCAGTGCAGACACCACACTGGGTGGCACCAACGCCTGACGCTGTGTTTCTCTCCCGCAAGGGCACCATGCCGGTGGAAAGGATGCGCATGCGCCCGTGGCTGGAGGAGCAGATAAACTCCAACACGATCCCGGGGCTCAAGTGGCTTAACAAGGTGAGTGGATCAGGGTGGGTGTATGTGTGAGAGAGGTGCTGGCTGAAACACGCCCATGCGGACTGCCAAAAGTAAAATGGTTTGTATTCAAAATCTTAGGCTCATTCATGGCAAAAACCAGCCAACCCAAAATGATCATAAAACATCAAGTTATCATCTCAAAGGCTTTTTTTCTTTTAGAGACAGGGTTTCACTATATTGCCCACGCTGGAGTGCAGTGGTGCAATCATGACTCACTGCAGCCTTGACCTCTTGGGTTCAAGTGATCCTCCCACCTTAGCCTCCAGAGTAGCTGGAACTACAGGTAAATGCCACCACGCCTGGCCAATTTTTGTATCTTTTTGTAGAGCTGGGGACTCGCCATGTTGCCCAGGCTGGTCTTGAACTCCTGGGCTGAAGTGATCCCCCCACCTCAGCCTCCCAAAGTGTGGGGATTACAGGCATGAGCCACTGACCTTGGTCACAAAAGGATTTGTATCCTGTCCGGCTGTAGCGTCAGCCTGGAGTCTCCAGGGTCTGCTCACCTGTGGTGTTTTGGCTGACTGCCTATGGAAAGCTCCTTGCCGTGTTGTTCTCTGAGGATTCTTACCCTCTTCCTTCTCCAAATTCCTTTTTTTGCTTCTCCTGGCCTTTTAGGACTAGAAGACATGGGAACTCCAGGGTTTTATATTAGGAATGGAGCATTTCCTTTTCGATGTTCTCTGTTTAAAGAAAGCTTGTTTTTGTCTTTAAAAAAAAGAAAAAGAAGCCTTCTTTTTACCTGTGTACTGAAGCCCTATCTGTGCGTCCACCTTTCCTAAGAAAGCAGCCAATCATTTACAGCCTGCCCCTTCCATGCACAAACACTCCCTTACTTTGTTAACCTAAAAACTCTTAATTTGATTGATCCTGCCTATTAGGGGTGAATCAGAAAGAGATAATGTAGGTAAAAATGAAAAACTTCTAGAACTATATAATCTAGAAAAGCAACTAAATATCCATCATGCCTTCTTTAAGGAGGCCCAGGACAGAAGTTCCTCTTCTACCAGGAACAGTTCTGAGTAAATGCCTTTTTCCTCTTCTCCACTCCCTCCCCTTTTCTTTTTAATCTTAAGGACACAATGAATAATTTAGCTGGCCAGGCTTTATCTTTGTATCAGGTACAAGAGCTTTGAGCCAGATTGCAGATTGTAGCCTGCTTCCAACAAGGGAACAGGATATTGCAGTATAATTTTTTTTAACTAATATCATTCCTGGCCTTACTGGGTCTTTTCAGATATCTTTCAAATCTTATTTCTTTTTATTCTTTTCCTCTTATCCACTTATTTTGATTTTTTTTTTTTTTTCTTTAGACAAGGTCTCCCTCTGTTGCCCAGGCTGGAGTGCAGTGGCACAATCTCAGCTCACTGTACCCTCTGCCTCTGGGCTGAAGCGATCCTCCCACATTTGTCTCCCAAGTAGCTGGGGCCACAGCTGCGCTCCTGGATAATTTTTATATTTTTTGTAGAGATAGGGTTTTACTATGTTGCCCAGACTGGTCTGGAACTCCAGGACTCAAGTGATCTGCCCACCTTGGCCTTCCACAGTGCTGGGATTACAGGCATGAGCCGCAGTGCCCAGCCTGATTGTGAATTTAAGGTTACTGTGTGGAATATCTCTGTTTGAGCCTTTCTGAAACAAGGTGGAGAACTAAGTAAATAGAAATGAAGAAACCATATGCGTATTTCCTGTGACCTGTCCCATATCTTAAGGTCTTACCGCAAACAATGTATTTTTCTAGGGTTGCTCTATCTGTAGTGTTTGAGATTTACGTATGTAATCAGCTTCTTCCAAAGAAACAAGAAATGGAGTTGCTCCTTGGTCAGCTCAGTTAGCAGGGGTGCTGTGGAGGTATAAGGAAGGGGGGACCAGAGTAAAGGGGAACTGGAGAGTCAGGGTAGCAGATGACACTGAATGAAAGCTGACGTGTACTCAGCGCTTACTGTGCGCCAGGCACACTTCTAAGCAAGGTACGTGCATTAACTCACGTCCGTCATCATGGGGTAGGTACAGTTAATATTTTCCATTTTACAGACAAGGAAACCGAGGCACAGAGAGGTTAAGTAGGATTCTGTTTTGAGGAACAAGGTAGCGTTACTGTTTGATGTGGAGCGGGAGAGGAAAGCAAATGCTCCTGTGTTCTCAAGAGAAGTAAGTTGTCTGTTTTTGCTTTTCCTTTTTTAAAAATACCTCCACTAGTTCTGGTTGGCAGGATGCAGTGGAGAACAGACAGTGTCTCACACCTCTCCTGTTGAGCAGGTGCCTGGTATGTTGACCACTGTGATTGGTTTAGACTAACCGTTAGTCCCTTCTTGGTGCTGTAGTAGATGGAACTGTGGCTCCCCCAGAAGATATGTCCACATCCTAACCCCCAGAACCTGTCGATGTCACCTCATTTGGAAAAAGGGTTTTTGCAGATATAGGGAAGGACCTTGAGATGAGATCATCCTGGATTTTCTGGGTGGGCCCTAACGCCAATGAGGAGTGTCTATAAGAGACAGAAGAGGAGAAGGCACACACAGAGGAGAGGGGCGTGTGAGGACTGAGGCAGAGACTGGAAATAGGCAGCCACAGCCGAGGGACTCCAAGAAGAGGCGAGGAAGGATCCTTTCCAGAGCCTTGGAAAGGAGTGAGCCCTGGCTGGGCGCAGTGGCTCACACCTGTAATCCCAGCACTTTGGGAGGCTGAGTTGGGCAGATCACCTGAGGTCAGGAGTTTGAGACCAGCCTGACCAACATGGTGAAACTCCATCTCTACTAAAAACACAAAAATTAGCTGGGTATGGTGGTAGGTGCCTGTAATCCCAGCTACTTGGGAGGCTGAGGCATGAGAATCGCTTGAACCTGGGAGGTCGAGGTTGCAGTGGCGGAGTTTGCAGTGAGCTGAGATTGTGCCACTGCACGCCAGCCTGGGCGACAGAGCAAGACTCCATCTCAAAAACAAACAAACAAACAAAAAACAGAGTGAGCCCTGCAGACACCTTGATTTTGGACTTCTGGCCTTCAGGACTGTGATGGAATACGTTTTTGTTGCTGTAAGCCACCCAGTTTGTGTAATTTTTCACGACAGTCTTAGGAGATTGATGCACCCTCTAAGGGTCAGCTCCTCACTGGGACTCTCGGTTGGGATGCCTTTTCTTCCATCTATTTTGTGCATGTTTTTCTGATACAGGACCAGAAGGCAAATGGATTTCTCTTTGTGCAAATGAACACTTGGCCTCTTTCAGGCAGTCCTTACCTGCTGAGCGTCACTCATCTGGCTCTTGGCTCGAGAGTTCTCTTCCCGAGGCATGGAAGGAAAGGAGACCTCTGTGTCATCTCACTGGGCTCCTCCGCTACAGCTGGACATGAGCCAGGCTGATGAAGAAGAGCGTGCCCGTGGCTGCCGGCCCGTGCCACCTCTCAGCACTCCCTGGCACAGAAGCCAAGGCCTGCACTGTGGCCCCGAGGCCCTGTCAAGCTGCATCCTGCTGAGGCCTAGCCAGAGTGGGCACGTGGCACTGCTCGTGCACACGGGTACTGCCATCACTGTCACTGCAGGCCTCAGCTGGGGTCAGGATCTCTTCTCTGCATACCTACACTCCCACAGGGCATCTTTGTATAGGTTTCCACTAACTTAGGCTTGTCGGCATTCATCTGTCCATATAAATACTTAACTGAGAGCCTAATGTTCTTCTCTCCCATTCACAAGCATTCTGCCTGGGAATCCTTGTTTATATTTTGAGTGGTTTGAGGTCATTCCAAGATCTCTTTTGCCACTGAAGACTGTTGTAACTCTTAGAATACACTGTCCACAGGGCTGTGGGACTCACTTCTGCTTCAGTTGGCATTCAGGATGTGTTCATGTTTATCGTGAAGTGCTCCAGGCTGGGAGCCCCATGCACCGGTGCCTTGGCTGTCTTCATCGTGTCTGCATGCTCAGGGCCAGGCCTAGTGCCTGGTAAGTGGGAGGCCCTCTGTCAAAATTGTTCTGGGAATACACAGATGAATGTTGTGGACTTGAAGGGGAGCAACATTGGTGGTGTTTTTGTTCTGTTAAGATAATCAGATTTATGGACACTGGCTTGACGGTTGTCACATGGCTCTCAGAAAGTCCATTCAACCTACTCCATTCTTAGTAAGAGAGAAAGAGTTGGTTAATTAATGCCTTAAATTTGTTTCCATCCGCTATTGTCTTAGTCTGTTCCCTGTTGCTTATAACAGAATACCTGACTCTGGATAATTTATAAAGAAAAGGAATTTATTTCTTACAGTTATGGAGGCTGAGAAGTCCAAGGTTGAGGGGCTGCATCTGGTGAGGGCCTTCTTGCTGGTGGGGACCCTCGGCAGAGTCCTGAGGCAGTGCAGGGTATCACCTGGTATGGGGGACGAGCATGCTCACGTGCTAGCACAGGTCTCTCTTCCTCTTAAAAAGCCACAATCCTACCCCCATGACAACTCATTAATCCATTAATCCCTGAATGGATTAATCCATTCATGAGGGCAGGGCCCTCATGACTCAATCACCTCTTAAAGGCCCCACCTCTCAGTACTGCCACATTGGGGATTAAATGTCAGTATAAGTTTCGTAGGGGGCAAATATTCAAACCATAGCACCTACTTTTAATAAGTTTGAAGGAGGGCGGGAATGGAATGGGTCCCTTGGATTCCTCTGAAGGAACAGTGAGGAAGTTTGGAAAAGTGCATTATAACCAGCTCATGAATGAGACCTTGGCTGGGGCCATTTACCTTTGGTTATGGGTATTTGCAAATGTGCATGGCATGTTTGAGTAGCCTAATGACAAAAAAAATAGGATAGCAAATTTTCATACGCCTGCATCTAGATGTATGAATATTTTGCCTTATCTTTGTGTGTGTGTGTGTGTGTGTGTGTGTGTGTGTGTGTGTGTGTGTGTGGTATTTTAAAGCAGCTCCCTGACAGTGTACATTGTAAGACATAAGGACATTTTCTTATATATCCACAATATACCATTGTTAATTGGACAAAACTAATACTGTTTAATATCATCGCTGCTCCATTCATATTAAGAATGCCTTCTGTATTCCCAAATAATCTTTTTACAGTTGATTTGTTCAAATCAGAATTCAAAGACTGTCCACAGGCTGTGTTTGGTGTTTATGACTCTAAGTCTCTGCTGACTGTGGGCCTCTGTTTTTTTCCTTCTTGCCTTGACTTGTTGAGACCAGGTTAGTTTTGGGTTTGTCCACGTGCCTGCTTGTGGTTCCCTGGACCATTTCTTGAGGAAGGAAGGAGGCAGTCGCATCCGGGGTCCTGGTTTCTCTCGTAGCTCCGTGTGACCCCCGACACTGGTGGGGTTATTGCTGTTCTTATTTCCTCCTGGATCTATGCACTAAGGCAGGGGAATCATCAGACCTTTCCCTTTTTTTCACTTTGAAAGTAGACTTGTGTTTGTGTAAACATCAGGCTATCTCTGACCAGGGTAAGGAGTCCAAACAAAAATAGCACACTAATTGGAACATCTTGCAAATGTTGGGGGGAAGAAGAGGCAGAGGAGATAACAGAACTAATTTCCATGTGGAGCCAGGGAACATTTGTTCTACATTGCTCAAGATAATCTCAGATGATTTTCTGAAATCAAGCAGCGCTCATCTCTCCTGCCTTCCTTCAGATGGGCAGAGTTCTGCACACACGTACAAATGGTGGGCCCTGGCACGGGGCATCTATCCATACACAGCATGTACCACACCACCTGTGCAGGACTGGTCACTCAGGGATGAGACACCTGGCACATACTGACATCACGGGGTCTACACACACATAGCAACATCGTCATGTCCCATGGAACACACAATTTGTGACCAGAATGTTTACTGGTCAGAATCTCAGTTTTAAAATGCATCTTGCCTTCTCTTACCTTTTCATATGGTCTTCTTCAAAAAAAGAATCTGTGATATGATTTTAAAGATATTTCTGATAAGTTTATTAGTCTTTTCTTTTTTTTCCTGAAATATGAAAAACTCGTTAAAGGTGACATGTAGTTTAAAAAATATTTACCATTTTAAAGTGACATTGACGATGTCATGCAGCCATCACCACTGTCCAGTTCCAGAACTTTCCCTCCAAAAGGAAATGCTGTGCCCGCTAAGCAGTCACTCCCATTTCCCTCCCGGCTAGCTTGTGGCAACCAGGAATCTGCTCTCTGTCTCTATGGATTCACCTTTTCTGGCTATTTCATGTAAATGGAATCATTCAATATTTGGCCTTTTGTGTCTGGCTTCTTTCATCCAGCATAATGTTTTCAAGGTTCGTCCACGTGGTAGCATGTGTCAATACTCTATTCCTTTTTGTGGCTGAATAATATTCTATTGTATGGATATACCACATTTTGTTTACGCATTCATCAGCTGATGGACCCTCGGGTTGTTTCTATCTTTTGGCTTTTGTAAGTAGTGCTGCTATGAACATTTGTGTTTTGGTTTGAATGTTGGCTTAGAATTCTTTGGGTATATATCCAGGCGTAAAATTCCTGGATCATCAGGTAATTCTGTGTTTCACTTTCTTGAGGAATGGCCAAACTTTCTCCAGAGTGGCTGCACCATTTTGCATTCCCACAACTGTGTAGGAGGATTCCAGTTTCTCCACATCCTCACCAACGTTTGTTATTTGTGTATCTTTTTTTGGAGTCATGTCTGTGGGTTAGTCTGTTTCATGTTGCTACAAAGGACTACCTGGGGCTGGATAATTTATAAAGAAAAGAGGTTTCTTTGGGTCAGGGTTCTAGGCTGTACAAGAAGCATGACCTTGGCATCTGCCTCTGATAAGGCCTCAGGATGGGAGGCAAAGGGCATTACATGGCAAGAGAGGGAGGAAGAGAGAAGGGTGCAGGCGCCAGGCTCTTTTGAATAATCAGCTCTCACCGGAGCTAATGGAGCGAGAGCTTACTCATTACCACGAGAACGACACCAAGCCATTCATGAGGGATCCTGCCCCATGACCCAAACACCGTCCACCAGACCCCACCTGCAATACTAGCGATCACATTTTAACACGAGATTTTGAGGGGACAAACACCCGAACTGTTCCAGTCTACTCAGGCCTGTTGCACATTTCAAGAGGGTCCATAGTGTATGTTGCTGGGTTCAGTCAGCACTTTTGTAGTTGCGTGACTTTTGCGGTTTCTGTGGGACTCGGTTTGGTTGTGTGTGTGTGTATGTGTATGCATGCATGCGTGCAGATGCTTAAAAAGATCTACTTTATCTGTATCAATTTTGTGTCTTGCAAGTTAGATTTCAGATTGTATCACCCTAGAACTCCTTTGATCTAGAGAAAAGTGCAACAGCAAATTCTTAAGAATCTCGGTGTTTAAGCATAAAGCTTTAGATTCTGGGCGTTCACTTCAGGAAAAGCTCTTTCACTGAAATCAATTTTCACTTGTATTCATTTTCATGTGAACATCAATAAACGGCATTAAGTGATTTTGCTGTCGATCTTCATCTACATTAAAGCATAAAATGTCACCCAGCCCCTTTCTGATCACTGTCCTTTTGAAATTGGCTAACCTGAAGCCCTCTCTGTCGATGATACAGAATGAACACCGAGGAATTTATGAAAAAGTCTCTCACTTTCAGTTCTCCTTTAATAACTGACTTTTTAGAAGATGGAAGAATTTTCCTTTTAACAGGTTTTGGGAAACTCTCCAATGTTCCGAAATAGTCTTCGTTCTGGCTTTGTGATTGGTTCTGTGGAGAGGCGCTGAGTCTCTTTGGGGACAGCTGGGACCCTTTCTGCGTTTCACTGTGTGAGACTAAAGTGGTGGAAACTCCCTGCTGACATTCCCTCTCCCTCCTCAGCGTCTAGTGCAGGGATCCGCATACCTAGCAATTAGCAGAACTGCCTTGAGAGCTTTGAAAGAGTACAACCTCCTGGGCTTTAATCTCCACAGAATCCAGGTCTCAACTGGTCTGTCATAGGACAGGGACTCTTCCAAATCTAAAAGCTGGGAGACAATGAATGGGTGATTAAGCAATAGCATAGAGAGTCGCATGACCTGGGTTTTGAACTTAGACATTTATCCTGCAAGTTCCTTGACTAAATAGTTAAAATCTGCTTCTCGGTTTCCTCAGCTATAAAATGGAAATTGTAACATATACCTCACTCAGTAGGCTGTGGGAGGAAAACAAAACTGAGGTCCATGTGGATGTGGGTAGTCAGATGCACAGTGCCAGTGGGACCTTAGTACCTGCCACAAGAGCTGCTTGGGCCAGGCTCCTCATCTGTAGCTTTATTAAGAGTACGGCTTTGTTACTAAGCCATGGGTTTCCAACCATGTGTTTTTCAGGGTTGCTTGAGGTGGTTTTGAGTTACAAACCTCAACATTGAGAGAGATGTAGAGATAATCTGATATAAGGATTGTATTGAGGGATCTTTCTCCAGAAAATGTGTCATTTCATAACCTCTACCTCTTTGTTTGCACTTCTTGCTATTTCCTGCAGGCAGTAGACCCACAGGGATTCGAACATTACTTTCTATTTCTGTTGGATGCAGAAGCAAATGGAGATATTTGGTTTCTGTGACAGTGGCCTCAGATGTACCCGACTTTTCTTTAGTAGCATCAAGGGTTTTGGAAAGTTGTCTAATTTTTAATTTACCTAAGATAGCTGGAGTTACTATTTACCAAACAATGAGAATAAATTATAAGAGTAAGCATTAGAAGTTTCAGTAGGTGGCCATTTTTCTGTGGTTTTACAAAAAAAGAGGCACAGGGCCCGGTGTGGTGGCTCACACCTGTAATCCCAGCAGTTTGGAAGCCTGAGGCGGGCGGATCACTTGAGGTCAGGAGTTCGAGACCAGCCTGGCCAGCATGGCAAAACCCCGTCTCTACCAAAAATACAAAACTTGGCCAAGCATGGTGGCACATGCCAGTAATCCTAGCTACTCAGGAGGCTGGGGTGGGAGGATCTCTTGAACCCAGGAGATGGAGGTTGTAGTGAGCCGATATCGCGCCACTACGCTGCAGCCTGGGCAACAGAGCGAGACTCTGTCTCCAAAAAATATATTGAAAAATAGAAAAGAGGCACAAATAATGGAACACACTGGCATATCCCAAATCATCACCTTTGACCTTGGAAAACATTCCTGCTCTGCAAGACTTCACGAGAGCGACTGTCACTTGGGGTAGGCGATCAAGATTTGGGATCCAGCGGGGGAAGTGGGTTTGGTTTACAGTAGATTTTCTTGTCAACAGTCAACACATTCAGTGATGCTTGGTGGGGAATCTTGTTGGCTAGACCTTCACAACCTTTTGCAATGGTGGGCCAAAACCCATGACTGCAGTTCTTCTTTACCTCTGTTTTTTTTTTTTTTTTTTTTTTTCAGGAAAAGAAGATTTTTCAGATCCCCTGGATGCATGCGGCTAGACATGGGTGGGATGTGGAAAAAGATGCACCACTCTTTAGAAACTGGGCAATCCATACAGGTACTAAAACTCCCCGCGGCGTTTATAGAGGAAGGCACTCGGCACTCTTGCTTAGTTTTGTTCTCATTACACATAAAATATCCTGGCTCATGACCTCATGAAGATGGCTCCGAAAAACCTGTGACTTGTCCCTAGGTACATCCAGGACACATGGGGTACAAACTACAGCCCTCAGAAGTAACGCTCCTCTCATCCTATAGACTCTTAGTCCTTCAATTTCCTATAAATGTGGTATTCTAAGAAGTTCCCTGGGGGAATAGAAACTCAGTTGTTCTGATGCTATAAACTTTGATCAAATTTATCTCCCCCCAAAAGGTAGTCAGAAATACATGTATTTATTACAACCTTTACGTAGGGAGCTATTTACAGGAATGGACTTTGTTGGAGCATCAGATGAAAAAGAGGCACTCAGGTTCCCTCTGCCTGTTGACTTTGTAGCCTCTCAGTCTTCTGTATTTTTCTTACGCTGATGCTCCATTCTTCCAGCATTTATAGTTTCCTCAAGCTGTTCAGTAGAACCAGGGTGACCAGCTTGTCCCAGTTTGCCTGGAACTGTTCAGGTTTTAAAAGCAGAATTCTCACATCCCAAGAACCTTCTCACCCCCAGGCACACCAGGACGATTGGTCACTGGAGGTATAGCCTGGAGTGAAAAGGTTTCCTTATATTGCCTGGCCAGCAATACTGTGTTTCCAGAAATTTCTTCCTCTGTATCTAATGTTTTCTCTCTTGTTCTTAATCTTTGTCTATTTTGTTAGGAAAGCATCAACCAGGAGTAGATAAACCTGATCCCAAAACATGGAAGGCGAATTTCAGATGCGCCATGAATTCCTTGCCTGATATTGAAGAAGTCAAGGATAAAAGCATAAAGAAAGGAAACAATGCCTTCAGGGTCTACCGAATGCTGCCCCTGTCGGAGCGGCCTTCTAAGAAAGGTAAAGGCATTTACAGAGTCAAATAAGATCACTCAATTTGTGTCATCGTGCCTTCGTGATCTCTTCATTTCTACATCTGCAGTCACTTCCCGGGTAGAATAGCCTGTCCATGCTGTAGGGGATCATTCTGCCTCTACCTGGCTTGGAAACAAGACTTTCAATTCACCAAAGGCAGTAAAAGATACATGTGGAATTTGGACCGTGTACAGATTAAAGCAACAGGTTCATTGAGAGTTTCAGAAAGAATTTAATGTGAGGGGAATGTTTCTCTGGAGGCCCTTCATGAATTAATCCAAAACTACATTTTTGTTGCCACAGGAAAGAAACCAAAGACAGAAAAAGAAGACAAAGTTAAGCACATCAAGGTAATCTTGGGTGATTCAGAGAGAAAGCCAAAGTTGGGATCCTATTAATGACGCATATTCTGCTTTGTAAAGACGAGTCACAGGGCCTCTGTGGACTGTGTCATCTTTCTTCCTTTGCTTGTGTCTTCTGTGCTTTACATGTTTGCTCTTCAGCATGTATCCACTTGCAGACGTAGGTACACAGGGCCCTACCTCATCCCGTTTCTCTGGGAAATTTATGAATGAAGTCACACATTCTCACTGTGCTCGGCAGGCTGAGGCCTCCATCTGGCCACCACAGCCGTTGCCAGCGGTCATTTTGTGCCAGCTAAGCTCCACAACAGCTTAAGTCTCATACTATTCAGTGTATTTTCAGGCTATTAAATATACTTTAATATGTATTAAATATTATAGACCTCTATAAATGTATGAACTGTATGTTACAGACATTCCGTCACAGGCCCTTCGGTGGGGGACGCAGTGGTCACCGTCAGCACTCTTATCAGCACGGCTCTCAGTGGCTGCCTTCTGTCCACCGTAGAATCATCTCTCACACCCCACAAGGGTCTTCCGTGGGATGTGTGTGTGTGTGTGTGTGTGTCAGCTTCTCAGTAGGCTGTGGAGTCTGAA
The DNA here is from genome assembly GCF_009828535.3 of Hylobates moloch. NCBI lineage: Eukaryota > Metazoa > Chordata > Mammalia > Primates > Hylobatidae > Hylobates > Hylobates moloch. The sequence goes on along the minus strand of NW_026652278.1, from coordinate 172,723,244 downwards.
CTCCCCTGCAGTCTGAGGATCTTTGTGCATAGATTAGATGGCCCTCGTTAAATAGTAAGAGAAGAGCCGAATATGCCCCGCAAAACTGGGGACAAGCTTCAGTTGCTGAGCAGAGAGCAGACACTGCGGTCACAGACCCAGGATCTCGGAGACATTGTCGAGCTCGCTGGCCTCCCTTTGCAGATGAAGAAATTTAGGTGGAGGGTGTTTTTGCAGTGATGCTTTCAGTTTCACTTTCACTAGTTTTTATTTTTAACTAAATTTAAATATTGTACTGTATTAAAGGCCTAATTTTGTTTTAATTTTTCATTGTGGAAAGATTTTATGCACATAGGAAGGAGACAAATAAGTCAAATTTACCCCATAGGCCATCATTCACATGAATTTTAACCTTAATCAGCTCCTGGCCAGTTTTGCTTCATCAACAGCCCCTCCCATTTCCTGACTTCTAACATGAAATTGCAGCCCTTCAACCATTTTTGACTTATAAAAGTAAATTATTTATTCATTTATTTATTTTTTAAATTGGGATGGAGTTTTGCTCTGTTGGCACAGGCTGGAGTGCAATGGCACAATCTTGGCTCATTGCAACCTCTGCCTTCTGGGTTCAAGTGATTCTCCTGCCTCAGCCTCCCAAGTAGCTGGGACTACAAACACGTGCCACCATGCCCAGCTAATTTTTGTATTTTTAGTAGAGATGGGGGTTTCACCGTGTTGGACAGGCTGGTCTTGAACTCTTGACCTTAAGTGATTCACCCACCTCAGCCTCCCAAAGTGCTGGGAATACAGGCGTGAGCCACGGCGCTCGGCCCCAAAACAATTTTTTATAGTTCAGCTTAATGTGTGAAGCAAATTCCAAACCTCATAGCATTTCTTCCATAATAGTTCAGTATATATATTTAAAAGACAAGTGCTCTGTCAAAATACCATGACGTCATTACTGTACCTGAAAAAGTTCACAGTAATTTCTCAATATCAGTGAATATCCAGCCAGTGGTCAGAGTTTCAGTTGTTTCATACGTGTTATAACATTCATGTAGTTTGTTTACTTAAATTAAGACCCATATAAAATCCACATGTGATTTTTGAATGTCTTTTAAGTATGTATGTTTCTCCTATATTACCTCTTAAAACATTTTTTTTTTTTACAATCGAACAAACCAAGTTATTAGCCATATCATTTCTCACAGTTTTTTTTTTGTTTTTTTTTTTTTTTTGAGACAAGGTCTTACTCTGTCACCCAGGATGGAGTGCAGTGATGTGATCATGGCTCACTGCAGCCCCAACCGCCCGGGCTCAGGTGATCCTCCCGCCTCAGCCTCCCTCTAGTAGTTGGGTCTACAGGTGTGTGCCACCAAGCATGGATAATTAAAAAAAATTTTTTTTATACAGGTGAGGTCTCATTCTGTTGCCCAGGCTGGTCTCAAACTCCTGGCCTCAAGTAATCTTCTTGCCTCGGCTTCCCAAAATGTTGGAATTACAGGCGTGAGCCTGGCCGAGTTTGTATTTTTAAGGCCTACATTTTGATTCATGTTATTTAGTCAGAAAAGTATAGCTTTCTCACAAATGTGTGAGAATTTGCTACAATTTCAAGTGTGACTGAAGCGTATTTACTACTATTTTCCCATTATCTAGCTCAGTGCCTGGCCCAGAACAGATCACTAATACGTATTTGATAACTGAATAGATGCATCGGCATTTGTTGACTAAATAGATGTATAAATAAGTAGGATATGTGGGGTGGGAGTGAGGGGTTTTCCATTAGGATGCAGATTTAATTTCATAATCTCAGTTAACGGAGAAATAAGAATGGAGTGTAACAGATGTTGCCTTTTCAGCACACTTTGCTCACATGTATCCACTGTATTCCACCCAACGCCAGATGCCAATGATGCCAAGATGCACTGTTATTTTATGTGTCTCTTAGAAAAACTGCTTCCAATGAAACCAGGACGCGTAATGGATTGAAAGGCACGTCCTCTTGCAGGGATGTGACAATGCGAGGAAATGTACATCTTCGTAGTTCATGCCATGTGGTGGTCCCGTTTGTCCGGAATCTCTACGGCCACATCAGCACTGGTGGTGTCTTCACATGGCCCTAAAATGAGCAAGTTGTGGAAGGCACAGTCCTGGGTGGGCTTGACCATCCTGGCCCAGGGAAGTAAGTGAGAGATCCCCTTAGGTGCAGCCGTGTGGGTCAAGAGCCACCTTAGCCAAGTGTGTTTTATGAAATCCTTGTGCCATGAAGATATGATTCATACCTGAAACTTTTTTCTTGAAAGGACCTGATTCCTTCAGCAGAAGGCAGGTGATTCATTAGGCCTAAACACAGCCTAACTTTTGAATTTAGACCTGCTTGCATTGTGCTTTACAGTGTAGCGGGGAAGCTCAGAAGAGGCCAGTGGGCTTCCCGAGTTCTGTGCTTCCTGGCTGTTCGAGCCATTGTGTGGACTCAGTGTCTCTGTAGAGTGTTTGAAAAGTGAACTCCCCAGGGCGTCTGGAATTGGAAAGTCAGAGGACAATTACTAGCTATTAATATGTTACTTTTTAATTGTATATCAAAACACCCAAGCACTGAGTTAATATATCCTCTGCAAATACACTAAACCTGCTTAGTCTGTCCAAATATGTAACTGGATACACTAGGTAGGTTTCTTCTACTGAGGAAATTTGTCTTTCATATGGTAACTAGGTATGAAAATTTGCTGTTGAAGCAAGCTTTTCCCGATCTTCAAGTTGAAGTTTTAATTAGTAAACAATGTTTACAACACGTAGGCCAAGTGTTAGAATTTTCTTGGGGTTACTCATGATTGATCTCCATGCTATATGTCCCCCAACAAGTAGTCTCCCCGAGACTGGAAGACCCAAGGCCCATTGGCCATGTGGTAGGTGCAGAAGCGGCCTCGGCATTCTCTGACATTTCGCTTTGTGAGCGTATCCCTACAAACTCAGTGAGCCACGTTGTCCTTGAGGTAAGCCCCACCTGTGCGGCAGTAACTGGATATCTAAGGAAATAAGAACAAGAAAAACAGCTGGGTACAGTGGTACATACCTGTCCCCGCTACTCAGGAGGCTGAGGTGTAGGAGGATGGCTCGAGCCCAGGAGTTCGAGGCTGCAGTGAGCCATGATTGCACCACTGCACTCCAGCCTGGGCAACAGAGCCGGACCCCTTCTCCACCTCAAAAAAGAAAGCAAAACAATAGTGAGAAATCCTGGATTCTACATCATCAGTGCATGTATGTTTCAGAAGATATCATGGAACAGTTTGCTCTGTGAGACTTGAGACAAGGCCAAGAATAATAAGAATAGAAGTAGTTAAAGCAGAGGGTGCTAGTTGATATTTTTGAGCTGATTCCAAGTTCCCAGCTATGATTATTGTCTTACTGAGTTCTCCCTGTGATGGGCAGGTCATTTCCCTTTTATACATTTAGGAAATGGATGCACAGAGAAGCTGATTCATTTTCCCAAGGCTGCATTGCTTTACATAGCTGAGATCTGAATCCAAGTTTGTCCACCGGGTGCCTCGTAGTCTTTGGGGCCTAAGCCAGGCTTTGAGGGGTGGACAGGGTCAAACTGGTGCTTCCCCAGCACTAGGGGCATCAGGAATGAAGGCCTGGAGATTAGAGTTGGTTTGTCTTTCCTGGATGAGACAGGAAACTGGCTTAATTAGAGCAGGAGTTTGTGTGAGGGGACAGTGGGAAATATAGGCATGTAGGTGGGGCGAATAGAAATGGGTACTTCCTGCTTCGGAGGGTTTTCTGCAGCTGAAACGTACGTGCCTTGAAACTGTAAAGTGCTTCCAGATCAAAGTGTTAGTGTTATGAAGGAGACAGAATTGGGAAGGGCTGCCAAAGTCGCTTGGAAAAGATTAGGCCTGGTCTGTGTTCGTTCTGAGCACAGACCTATGGGTAGAAGTTATAGAAAAGCAGATAGTGGTTCGGCTGCTCTTTCTCATAGAGCTGTTGGCTCTAACAGTGACATGAGCTGGATTAACACACGGCACACTCCCTGGCAGGGCTGCTACTGGAGTGATCCCTTCACTAGTTGGAAGAGGTCTTCAGTTTTCAAACTTTAATCAAATGAAAACACACGCCAGAAACTCACTTGAAAAACAGATAAGATGAGAGGTGCCCTGGGTGAAGCAGGTTATCAGGCTTATTCTGCCTGCCCAGAATCCTCCCTTCCCATGTGGTGGCTCAGAACGGGAGCTCCGAACCCAGTCTGAAGAGCTGAGACACATTGAATCTTGGCCGGGCGGTGGCTCACCCTGTAACCACACTTTGGAGGCCAAGGCAGGCGGATCACGAGGTCAGGAGATCAAAAAAAAAAAGAACTCCTTGGAGCACACTTAGAGCAGGAGGGAGTTGATATGTAAAGGAGGCCTTTTTCACCGGGATGGGAAGGAGTGGGAGGCAGGAGAGACTGCTGTGGAAAGGCGGTAGCTGGTGCCACTGGCATGGAGGGAGGAGACGTTTCTCCAGAAAGTGGAAGAGGATACGGAGGATGCAGATAAGAGCGGCCTAAAGAGGAGGCCCCGGTGTTTTGCACCTTCAGAAAGGAGTGTTGGGAACGGAGGTCGTTTTGTGGAGAGGGTGTTTCACTTTGGACATGCTGCCTTTGAAGTGACAGAGAGCCCTGAAGGTGAATGCCAGCTAGCAAGTTGGAGGGCATAGCACTCGAGTGAGTGCCCAGCGGGCAGATGTGTGGTCATTTACCTGAGAATGGCATTGGTGGCTTTGGAAACTGATGCCTTCTCTAAGAGATGCAGACAAAGGCCCGCGGAGAAGAGGCAGAGAAAAGTGAGCTACGGGAAGAAGTCAAGAGGGAAGCTGCAGTGAGAGAAGGGAGGAAGAGAATGACAGTGGCCTCATCCCAAGCAAGGAGCGGAAGGAAGGTGGTTCTGGGACCGGGCAGGAGGCCCCAGCCTGTCTTACGAGAGCTTCTGTTCTCAGTGGCATTGCGCCTCTGTGCTGGGTGTGTGCACTCGCCAAGGTCCAGTTCCCTGACCCACTTGTGAAGTCCAGCTGTCAGCCTACACATTCTGTTAGCAGAGACCTAGAGATGCCCTGAAATTTGATGTCCTTAAATCTCGCTTCAAAGAGACTGGCTTTGCACAGATGAATTAGAGCATTTTGGAAGGTGGGAGGTGGGCTGGAGGCCCATTAAACCGGGCTTCAGGGACAAGGGGCATTAGCACAGCGTTGACAGCATGGGCTCAGAACAGAGGGGAGTCCCTCTGCTGTCCTCTAACTCTGGTCCGTCCCCAAGCCCATTCAGCAAGTGTAGCTTCAAGACCAGCTAAAGGCGTATTATTTTACGGGTCTAAAGAAGTGTGCTCCTGTCCCTGAACTCTCTCTTGTGCCAGTTTGCTTTTGCTTAAAATCCCTTAAACCAGAGACCAAACCTTGGATTCTGTAATTAGAGCAAAGGTTCTTGAGCATCAGTGTTTGGCGGAGTTCACGCACCGTGGAGGAGTCTGGACCCAAGCAGAGTGTTTTTTTCTTTGATTATCTTTGGAGCAAGGGGAGAAAATCAAAAGCCAAGAAAGCTATAGGTTACTTGATTTACAGAAGAGCCTCTATCTAAAGTGAGAAAGGGAGCAGAAAGAGGAGATGTGAATCCTGGCCAGGATTAACCGGGCCAGGTTACGGTGCAGCAAAGCAGGAGGCAGTTGAGCCAGGGCAGGAGTGGGGAATCGGGCGTCCAGGAGAGGCTTCGGGTGAAGAGTGTCAGGGCCTGCAGGATCTCTGTGTTCATTTTACGTAGAGAACTCCACACCCCTTTTCTTCATTTGAGATATTTGGATTTTTAATATAGCTTAGATTTAGATATTCCTACTTCTAATCATTTCAAAAATTTTGACCCAGTTTAGTGAAGATCCTTCTCTCTTGGGCCTGTTCTGTACCCTGGATGGAGGTGTTTCGAGAGGTGCTGGCTCCGTTTTACTGTGCCATTGACTGTACTGTCTGTCCAGAGTGACAGTGTCAGTGAGATGATTCGCACTGATGGCTTTGAAATGACAGGGTTTCTTTTGAAGTGGGGTGAGGGGAGTAACAGTGTTTGGAATAGTCTCTCCCAGCCTCCGTCGGTGGAATATATGATGCCATTATAGAACTGGTCAGTGCAGGATACAGGGTAAGAATGGAGAGAGTAGAAGGCCGGGCACGGTGGCTCATGCCTATAATCCCAGCACTTTGGGAGGCTGAGGTGGGCAGATCACCTGAGGTCGGGAGTTCAAGACCAGCCTGGCTAACAGGGTAAAACCCCGTCTCTACTTAAAATACAAAAAATTAGCCAGGCATAGTGGCAGGCACCTGTAATCCCAGTTACTTGGGAGGCTGAGGCAGGAGAATCTCTTGAACCCGGGAGGGGGAGGTTGCAGTGAGCCAAGATCATGCCATTGCACTCCAGCCCGGGTGACAGTGTGGCACCCCGTCTCAAAAAAAAAAAAAAGTATGGAGAGAGTAGAACAGTGTTCAAAAGAGTGTCTCAGTCTCCACTGGAATTAGGGCAGGATACAAGGGCTTCTTAAGACAGAAAGCTCCTGGAATTGAACCATATTTCGTGACCAAAGACAGAGTTCAGTTCCGGTGTCTCCGCAGGCTAAAAGTAGCGTGATCTTGGAAAATTAATTTAGTCTCTGAGTCATCATTTTCTCAAGTAATAAAAGTATCACTTGTCACTAATTAAACTGTAGATCATGTGTAACACTTAGAGGTCTTCAATGGAGAAATCAGAATTAATTTAGCTTTTTAAATATAGGCAAGCCTGACTGCCTCATTACTTTTATAAGAAACCTAGAAACAGAATGACTAAAAAAACAAGGTCAGACAGCAAAGGAAGCCCATACAAATGAGCAATTCTCTCGTAGCTTCTTCAGAGGCCTGCACTTAGTTCTTTTTGAGGGAGTTGAAGAAATGGAGGTGGAATAGTGAAAGGTGGGGCATGACTCGGGGTGGGGAAACTGACCACGGGTCATTGAGGATGCCATTGAGAAAAGAGGCTGCCGTCGGAGAGGTGGAGAATTGCAGCAGCGTCAGACAGTTCAGGCCGCCATGGAGGGACAACGTGGTCCATCAGAGGTCAGAATATGGGTCCGGGGGAAGGGATTTGAGAAAAGGCCATTGGATTTGGGAGAGCAGAGTTTTGTTGGTGACCTTTGGTAATGGTGAGTACATATTTACTAATAAGTGCCATGTACGTAGTTAGCTCATTTAATCTTCACCTTATCCCTATGACATGGGTCCCATTATTGTCCTCAGTTTACAACTGTCCGCGGTGCCCTAGGGTGGCTTACAAAGGTTAAATAAGGAGCCGCAACTAGTGAGGAGTGGAGGTGCCAGGCTTTGCTCCAGGCCCTTCTGATTCCAAAGCCAGAGCTCTCAAGACCCTTCTGGGAGCTTGATTCTGCAGGTGGAGAGGAAGCGAGACCGCAGGAACTAATGGGGGCCCAGGTGGAGAGGCGAAGTCCAGAAAGGCAGACAGCGGGTCGGAAGTTTGGTTGTGAAGGAAGGGAAAACCTGCTGACCCACCCAGGTCACAGGCAAGTGGTTTTTTTTGTTTTGTTTTGTTTTGTTTTGTTTTTTCAGAAAGGGCAGACATTTTTTTTTTTTTTCTTTAAGAATCAGGCTCTCACTCTGTCACCCAGGCTGGAGTGCAGTGACATGATCATAGCTCAACTGCATCCTCAAACTCCTGGGCTCAAGAGATCCTCCCAACACCACAGCCTCCCAAGTATCCAGGACAGGAGGCGTGCACCATCACACCCGGCTAATGCTTTCATTTTTTGTAGAGACAGGGTCTTGCTATGTTGCCCAGGCCGGTCTCGAACTCCTGGGCTGAAACAATTCTTCAGCCTCAGCCTCCCAAAGTGCTGAGATTCCAGGGTGAGCCACCGTGCTTGGCCCAAGAAAGGGCAGATTTCTTATTTAGAACTTGTAAGAGAGAAGGGTGCAAGATGCTGGGGGAGAAAGGAGTACAAATCATGCCTGGTAGGGATGCATGTTCTGGGCCTGCCCTTATGTTGGACCTTTGGGACATCTGGTAAACCAGGCAGTGTATGGTTTATTTAAAAACCGAGCTATACAGTGGAGCGATGCCTTTGAAGTCATGTTATTAAGGTGGGAGTTTGCCAGGTGGGATTATGGAGGAGGAGATTATTTCCCCTCCTTCCGTTAGTGACTTTTTGAGGATTTTGGGGGGATTGATTCCAAGTAGTGTATAAATAAGCTGATGAGAACACCCACCACGTTTCAGAGCCGACCACTGTTGACTTTTCCAAGTGCAGTCACATCTACTTGCATGATACTCTGCTTCCAGTCCTGTGTTCCTTCTGCTCTCCACCCTCTTCCGCTTGGGATTCCTTGGGCGTTGTCCTGTGTGGCTTTTGTCTGACTTGATTGCTATCGTAGCAGCAGATGCAAGCTCACCTTGAGAGCTAAACGTCCACAGGCGCCTCAGGGCTGGCTTTTGCAGAGCTGTTTAGCACAAGGGAATGGAGGGTTCTGGTGCACTTGAAAAAAAGCGCACATTTAGAGCTCCAATAAGGGAAAGGAATTTGTTCTCATTATTTCATTAGTGTGTACGTGCAGAATTCTTGGGCTGGATGAGATATTCAGCCACCTGAAGGGCATTTATGTAAAGCCCATGGTGTGGGGTTGCCTGGCTGGACTCAGGCCAGGGTATGGCCCTCGTGATCAGCCAGCCATCCAGTGCAGGGCCTCAGGTGGCCAGAGGCCATGGCGAAACTTATCTGCAGAGAATTCGTCTACAACTTCCTCTGGGCTCCTGTTCTTGGGCCAGTCACTGAGGCAGAGCTTTCCCTAAGAAATAATTATGAAAGAGGTAGCATGATTCCTCCCTTAGGAGAAAGCCGGGCATTGATTCTTTTGAGCACCCCTCAGAGGAGGAAGAGTGTGGAATCCACGCAGTGCAGCCTTTTACAGAGACAGTGATGCAGCTATGTGTAGCCCCAAAGCTATTGTCTGCAGGTGGAAGCATTTCCTAAAGGCAAGCCAGATGGGCCGGTACCGTTTCCTTGAAGGAAAATGGAAGGAGCTGAATATCCAGCCGTGTACCCTGGGCAGAAATGTGCTTTAAAACAAGCCAGTTTAAAGAAGCAGGGAATGAGTGTATTCGGCAGCTGAGCATGAATGACCCACGCATTAAAGCAAGTAGGCAGAGGGTAGAATTTCAGCTAAGAGAAGGGAGGGGAAAGGAAGTGTTCTCAATTCTTTTTTCTTTTCTTCTTCCTAGCAAGAACCAGTTGAGTCATCTCTGGGGCTTAGTAACGGAGTAAGTGATCTTTCTCCTGAGTATGCGGTCCTGACTCCAACTATAAAAAATGAAGTGGATAGTACGGTGAACATCATAGGTAAACTGCTTTGACGTCTCATCTTTTATACATACCAGCAGCCCCCTGGGGCCTAAAATTTGTAAAACAGTGAACTTCAAATAACATAGTCAGTGGGAGGAGGTCTTGGAATCATCTCAGAATGCAAGTTCCAGCCCCCAGATTTCAAGGCTGAGAAACGAAGGCTTTTGAGGATCAGATAAAGGAACTTAGACGGGTCAGCCTCCGTGGAAGAAGGCTGGGGTGACCTCCCAGGAGAAATGTTTGTTTCCCGGCGGCTCGTGGCTAGCGATCCCAGTCTTCTACTATTTGTTCCACATGGACAAAAGAGTATTTATTGAACTGGGGAACCAAGGAGAGGGAAGATGGTCCTCGCGAGTCCTCTCAGCAACTGCTTCCTGGCAGACAAACTGAGGCACAGAGACATGTTGCCAAAGGGCCCACCCTGATTCAGCAGATATTTTTGAGCACCTTCTGTATATCAGACTCAGTACTAGGAGCAGGAAATAGATGGAGGAGGCCCAATTTCTTTTTTCGTGGAGGGACACAGATAGTAAACAAAGACACCCCCAGATAACTGTAGTGTTACCATGTGTGGTAAATACTGCAAAAGAAAAGAAAGGAGAGAGAAAAACCAAGGCACCAAATGGAGATCGGAGGTCTCAGAGGAGCAGTGTTTTCCCTCCTTCGTAACAGTCGAACAGCTTCCAGATGTGGCTGGCTGTGCCCACCCCCGAGGAGGGCAGGCTCTTCCCAGTGAACATGTGTCTTCTGATGTTCCTCCTGTCCTGCATGGCCAGATGCACAGGTGTAGTGCCCAAAAGACCTCAGCCTGCTTTCCCTTTAAGGGGAAGGAGAAGAAAAAACTCCTTTTTATTTCTACTTTCTTTTAGCATTGAATTTTTGTTGTGTGTGTGGTGACTTCTGTTTTTAGGAAGCGGAAGAAGCCAGCAGCATGCTGAATTGTCCTGACAGGCCTCCACTGGCGTCTTGCCGAGGTCAGCAGTGCCTTTTTTGTATTGAAACCATCTCCCGGGCAGTGTAAAAAGTTTGCAGGTGCGGACATTCTGTCTGACCGGCCTCTGCAGTGCTGTATAACCCTGTTGTATTTCTTGATAAAACACAGCCCCACCCTTTAACAAAGCAAAGATTGCTGTGAAACCAGAGAGTCTATTCATTACTCTGGAATAAATAGAGCAGTCTGTAGTGACCAGACATATGGCAATTAGGAAGTCATGGAGTTGGGATTTTTGTCTTAATTTTGGCTGCCCAAAGTGCCCCCTGTAGGATATTCTTTTTTTGGTAATTGTTTCCAAATTTGCCTGTCTTTATCTACGGTGAAACTCAAGCAGCCTTTTAAGGCAAGCCTGCAAACCCAAGTGTCAACATGGGCTCCTGAAGGCTCAGGAGAGCAGATTCACACTTACTGACCAGTGTTAGGGTCCCCACGAGGGCCACCCAGTTGAACTCAAGGTTGGCAGACTCTGGCCCCAGCACTTGCTGTGGTTTTAGGATGACCAGAGGTGACACAAGGCCGTGGAACCCTGGGTCTTCATCTCTTCCCGTATCCTTCGTTTCCCCTTCTTTTTGCCATATTTTATTGTGCTTCAGATAGAAATTCTATTTATAAGATAAAAAGTAGCTCTGGGGCTGAGCGCGGTGGCTCATGCCTGTAATCCCAGCACTTTGGGAGGCCGAGGCGGGTGGATCACGAGGTCAGCAGATCAAGACCATCCTGGCCAACATGGTGAAACCCTGTCTCTACTAAAAATACAAAAATTAGCTGGGCTTGGTGGCAGGTTCCTGTAGTCCCAGCTACTCAGGAGGCTGAGGCAGGAGAATCACTTGAACCTAGGAGGTGGAGGTTGCAGTGAGCCGAGATGGCACCACTGCGCTCCAGCCTGGGTGACAGAGGGAGACTGCCTCAAAAAAAAAAAAAAAAAAAAAAAAAAGATAAAAAGTAGCTCTGGGTGAATCTTTAGATGGAGGGCACCACCTCTTAGGAGATCACCCATGCTGTCAGCCGTGCCCATGCCTTCTTCCTGGAAGCTGAGTTGTCACCCCTTAGGAGAAGGGGCCTGAGACAAGACATTTGATTTTATCCACACCCCTAGAGCGCTCTTAGCAAGATGAAACTCCATATGAGATGTGAACCCTTACATCGCAATATGCCCAGACACAGAACCCACAACAACATACTTTATTCTTGGCTGTATTGGACCTGGAGCGCCTGGGCACTGAGGTGAGACTGTGGAGCCACTCCTCAGTCACCAGGTGCCAACCGAGAGACCTGGGCAGTGGAGTTTTGCTGCTGTGTTTTCAGCCTTAAGAAGTTTTTATTTACCCAAGAAAGCCGTCATCTTTTTGTGAGGCTATGTATTATTTTCTCCTTCCCTCTCTCCCTGGCTGCTGCTACCTCATTTATAATTAACTGTCAGCTCCTCCTGTCTTCCCTCACCGTCCTTCTCAAGTCCATCCCCTTGTTTCTGACACTGTGTGTGGGCCTGCCTTGGCTGTCACCTGGGCTCTGCTTCCATTCTGCTCCCCATTTATTCTCACAAAATAAAAAATTTCAGTGCATCATGTCACCACTGCCCCCAAGAGAAGGAGTTGAGTGCCCCCAGGTCCCCGGGGTCTGGCATGACCTAGGCCCTGCCCACCGCTTTCATACCTGTCCGAACTTGAATTACTCTGAACAAGTTACGCTCCCTGTGGCTGCTCATAGAGACAGTGGGGTTGGTGGTGGGTCTCCTTATGGTGGAGCAGCTGCAAAGGCTTTGTCCACAGGGCACAGTGAGGGGTGGACATGTGGCAGTTCCAGCAGGAGCTGTAGCTCCAGCCCAACACGTCTCATCCACACTTCTGCTCCCAGATCGTTGACTCTTGAGACACTGGTTACCTCTACTGAGTTTTGTTTTTTTTTTTTTTTTGGAGACCGAGTTTCACTCTGTTGCCCAGGCTGGAGTGCAGTGGCGCAATCTCGGCTCACTGCAACCTCCGCCTCCCGGGTTCAAGTGATTCTCCTGCCTCAGCCTCCCAAGTAGCTGGGATTACAGGGATGCGCCACCATGCCTGGGTAATTTTTTTTGTATTTAGTAGAGATGGGGTTTCACCATGTTGGTCAGGCTGGTCTCGAACTGCTGACCTCAAATGATCCACCTGCCTCGGCCTCCAAAAGTGCTAGGATTACAGGTGTGAGCCACCGCGCCTGGCCTCTACTGAGTTTTTACTGGGATACATCCTGTGCTTCCCTTCGTGTAGTAGACTGAGATGCTGTTTTCTCACAGGGTGCAAGGTGCCCGCTGCCCCGTCCCACTCTTGCCCCCTCCTGCATTCTGTCACCCTGGTGAGGTGTATGCAGCCTGTAGTCAGGGACAGCCTGGCCCAGGCACCTACAGAAGATCCCTGTCTCTGCATCACCAACCCCACGGTGACTGTCTCTCCTACCATGGCTCTTGAGTGCCTAAACCAAATCATAGCTGTATTTTATACCGAAAGAGCACGAGATTAGAGGTCAAAAGATGTGGGTTCTGGACCTGCTGCTGAAGTTTTTTATTTACCATGTGATTTTGGGCAAACTCCTTAATCTTTTGAAATTCAATTTCTATATAGATTGGAAATAATATACAATTATTTATAAAATGGAAATATTTAAAATTATATAGAAAATGGAAATAATCGTACTGATCCTGCCCATCTCACAGAGTTATTGTGAGGATGAAGTGAAATGTACAGATCAATCACTCTGGGGCTAGAAGGGGGTAAAACGATATGTTATGATTATGATATTACCAAAATCATATTAAAATATATTTGATTAAGAAAAGTAGCCTCCATCCGTGCCGTGTCATCAGGGCTGGCGTGAAGTTTAACTCCTGAAACTTTCAGAGGGGTCGGGGGAAATTTCTCTGTATGATGCTCTGCTGATGGCCTGATTTTATATGCCTGCTAGTAAGTTTCATTCTTGACTCTGCAGCTACCTGGGTGACCTTAGCAATTTACCTGAGCTCTGGGTTTCAGCTTTTTTCAACTGTAAAATGGTGGGACCAAACCACCTCCAAGGACCCCTCTGTTTCTAATAATCTGCTTTTAAGCACTTTCTCTGAGGCGTGGGAGCAAGCTGCTTTCTCAGGTGGAGACCTACATTAACTCAGCAATTGCTAATAAAGTGAGAATGACCTTTTAAAGAATCCAACCGGTTCATCAGTAACCAGCCATAAATAATATTGTTATAATTCTCAGCAACTAGATTCACATAAAATTGCATTCCTGTGGGTGACTCTTTTCAGATGTACTGACTTTAACAAACTGGAGAAACTTAGTGGATTTCTAGTTCTTCTGTTTGAGAATTTCCCTGGCACACAATAGAGAACTGTTGAAAAGAAATGTCACTATTAGTTATGAGCCTGAAGACTCACTAAGGTGAGATTCAAAAGTTTTTATCCCGAGAGGGGCTAAGAAAGCCCTCAGTCGCTCAGTTTGGACTTCATTAACTCTCTCTGTTAAGGAGAGCATATTATAAAGAGTTGAAATTTGGAGTCGGGTAAGGCTAACACTGAATCCCAGTTCTGCTGCTGATTGTGTCTCTGACCTTGAGTTAGTTATGTAGTTCTGTCTCGTACGGTTGTTTCAGCATGTCTAGAATGGGGATCGCTATTGTGCCTTCCTCGTGGGTTGTGAGGTCTTGGGAGGTGGTAGGGAGAGGCAAAGATCAGTGCTCAGAAAGTCAGCTTTTGTCATTATTATCAGTCAGGACACTCTTTGGTACCTAGAGGAGTGCCACTTCTGACTCTGTTTGCTGTAGCAGGTAAGTTTGTTATTCGTGTGTCTTTTCCCCCCGTCAGGAGTCAGTGTTGCTGTCTGTTTTGCCGCTTGGTGGTTCAGGGAAATCAGTTCACATGGCGAGAGAGAGAGAAACAGATAGAGACTGGTTAGGGTGTTGATGCTCATCTGAGAGCATTTTGATGTTGGGATTTCCCTGCTTCCCTCATGGGCTTTCACTCGAGAGCTGGAAAGTTTCTAAAGTACCCACGATGTTTGGATGGAGAGAAGCCATTGTCCCTTACCAGGGCATAAAGCAACACACTCCTATGGGGGAATCTGGCCTGAGAGATGACATAATTATATTAACGCGGTATCCGGATCATAGTCCAGAAAACAAAGACTGACTTTTCTGTCCTGGTCACCCGCATTCAGGACACACCTAAAATCTGCATGGACGTGCTTATCTACTTTTTTCCCCAAGTCTTGTATATTAAGTGAAATATGGTAAAATTCACCCCTTTTAAGGCATAGGGTCCTATAAATGTTGACAGATGTGCTCAGTGATGTAACTACCACCATACTCAAGACAGAACATTTTCATCACCCCAACACGTTTCCTCCCTGGCCCCCAGCCCTCGCACCCACAGCCGGTTTCAAGAGTCCACTTGCCAGAAGTCTTGACGTTTTTCTAGAAAACATTGATTGGCACGTCCCGTATTTGCAGATTGTCACAATCCCCTGCAGGACTCGACTCTGGCTTCAGTCAGTGAGCCTCGGCCCCGTCCCATGTCCATTTATTCAGGGGAGAGTCCCTGAGTGCCTCTCCGGTGGGAGTTGTGAGCATGTGTCATGACTGGACACAAAAAGTTCATACTGTGGTTGAGGCGAGATGCCATTGACCAACTCAAAGCTCCATACGGGTATACAGAGTTAACCAGCAACACGAGGCCAGAAGTGTCACAAGGTCGCGGCCCGTTGTAGTTTCGGCCGAGTGACGGGGACGGTGAGTGAGAGGCACCCAGGGGAGAGAGGCCAGTCTGTGCCGGCGGGTCAGGAAGGGGCTCCAGAACTCAAGGGCATGGTGAATGCTGCCTGTTGCTCAACCCCCACCCCCGTGCCACTACGTCATTGAAGCCTTTGATTCCTCAAACTGGAAAAAACACCCCACTTCTCCAGCTTCCATTGTATGGCCCCCTTCTTTTTCTTTTCTTTCTTTTCAGTGTTCACAGCCTTAAACTGACTCTCTAGATGGTTAGTCGCTGGCCTATAGCCATGTATATGCACTTCTTACAAACCGGATCCTTGACTGCATCTATCTTCCGCTGCTCCTTCTAGCTGCCCTGGGAGGCTAGGAGGTGCAAAGCAGGCGTTCCATAAATCTTTGTTAGTTGAATAACCGGCTAGGACGTCATGGGGAAAAGCAGTGAGAGAAAGAATTCCGGGTTGGAACAAAGGGATCTGGCTAGGGGGATACTTGAGCTGCTGCCATCGTTTGTAGTCCCAGCTGGCTTGCTGTCTTCCTGTTAGGAGCAACATGCAAAGGAGAGATGAGTTTTGAAATATTGGAAGTTAAAATGGCTTCGACTTAAGTCACATTTATCTGAGACCTTCATTGCCTTAGTGTGCAAGGTATCGCTGTGCCCTCCCTCCTCAAACTCTCACACCCCATTTGGTTTCTACCTCCACCCACCAGCTGCTTCTTAGGACTTAGGATAGGGCAGGACATTGTCTTGTTTTCCTGCCATTTTATTTTACTTGGCGGGAAGAGGCAGAAGAAACTTGGGAGAGGTCAGTGTAGGTCAGCGTCAGTCTGTGTCTAGTGACCTGCATAACTGATGTCCTCACCCTCAGATAGGATAATCCAAAGGATGAAATAAATGGGCTTGGGAGTCTGCCTGCCATATATAGCCTGCCTGCCTTTTCTTTAATTTTATCCCTACCAGGAAAACCTAAACAGGATCCGGTGTCCCTTCCATTCTGTATGCTGTGGCTTTTGGACTCTATTATCACATCCCCAAATCCCCTGTCTGAGCCTCTTTTGTGCCTTTCCTTTCTTTATTAAAGAACCTATGAATTGCCACTGCCCACTAAAACCTTCCCTGCGTAGAAACCAGATAATGTGCTTATCACTCCGCAGAAAGCAATTAAAACAGGAACCTGTTTATAAACAAAAATACTTCAGAAAATAAAATAGTTGGAGTGATTAAAACAGGAGCCTCTCCATGACGCCTGGCATCTCAAGGAGACTGGAATGTGTTCTAACCCGAATACTTTGCTGATTGGTGAGAAAATGACAGCAACATAGAGCACCACATATACTCCAAGCTGTGTGAGTTTGGACAAGTCACTCTCCCTCTCTGTGCCTGAGTTTCTTCATCTATAACCAGATAACGATGCTTTCTCTATCATCCTTATGGGTTAAAATGTTAAAATAACAGATACAGTTGATGATGGTGGCAAAGTGCTTTGAGGACCTTGGGAATTATTTCTTCACCTTTATTTATTGAAGCTAATTTTCAGGGACATTTCATCCAACTAACAGCGGTATGAGGTCAGTTTTGTTCAAAATTAGGGCAGGACCTTAGGGACCTTCAAATGAAAATGGCCATGAAACATCACTACTTACCTATGAGAATGGCCAAAATAAATAAACAGTGACAACACGAAATGCTGCCGAGGCTGTGGAGAAATTTGATCACTCAGACATTGCTGGTGGGAATGTAAAATGGCACGGTCACTCCGGGAAGCAGTTTGGCAATTTCTTGTAAAATTAAACATGAAATTACCATATGACTCAGCAATTGCATTCTTGGGCATTTATCCCAGAGAAATGGAAACTTATGTTCATACAAAACCTGAACACAAACATCCATAGCAGCCTCATTTGTAATAGTCAAAGGCTTGTAGCAACTCAGACGTCCTTCAGGGGGAGAATAAACACACTGGTGCACCTATACCGTGGAATACTACTCGGCAATAGAAAAGGAACCGATGACTGATACACGCAACAACTTGGGTGACTCTGCAGTGAATTATGCTGAGTAAAAAAACAGCCAGCCCCAAAAGTCTACTGTATGAGTCCATTAATATAACATCCTTGAAATGAACAAATTAATGAAACAGCGAACAGATTAATAGTTGCTCAGGGGTCATGGACAAAGAGATGGATGGGGAGGTACTGAAGGAAGGTGGCTATGGTTACAAAGAGTAACATGAGAGAGATTGGTGGTGATGGAACCGTTTGGTGTTTTGACAGTGGTGGTAGGTACATGAACTTTCATGTGTGATAAAATTGCACTTAGTCCTGATGCAGGTACACACTCACACAAGAGTGCAAGTAAAACTGAGGAAATCGGAACAAGATGGGTGGATTGTTATTAATGTCAATACTCTGGTTGCGATATTGTATTCTAGCGTTGCAGCATATAACCATTGGAAGAAAATGAATAAAAGGCACACAGGATCTCTCTGTATTATTTCTTACAACTGGATGTGAGTTTACAATGATCTCAAAATAAACAATATAATAAAAAAAATTGAGGCAGGTTTCAGAGCCAGGGTGGTCAGAATCTATCTTATCAGTGTTCTGGGGAGCTGATGCTACTAATGTTTGCTAAAATTGGAGGTCTGACCCTATTCCATTGTGCTGATATTTCAGCTAGTTGGACATGTTGCCTGCAGAGCAGGAAGAGAGCTGGGAGTGTAAGCAGAGCAGCCCCCAGCTAGATGTGACACAGTTGGGTGGATTTTCGTGGTCCTTCATCTTTAGTAAGGTTTGATAATGTCTCCCTGGATCGTAGAACCCGGAAAATAAGCACAGCACCTTCTTTTGGAGCAAGAGCAGGGAGCAGAAATCGGTCAAGTTCAAAATACTGTCATGTCTGGCCCTGGGGCTGGGGCTGGATGCCACCTCTGGCCCTGTGGCCTTGGCTGTGACGGGGTTGACTGTGGAATTCTGCTGAGCTGGATAGGACATGGCCACCGTGCGTGCCATTGGCAGGCATGCTGGAGACAGACCTGGGGAGCCAAGTGCTGGCCGGCTGCTCCCTGGGAGACATCACTCCAGAGCTACAGAGCTCAGGCGTGTTCTTCAGCCCCATGGCAGGGGACAGATGGTGATGGGATCCTGGCGACCTGGCTCTTTTGGGGAAGGCTTTCTTTCTTGAGAACGTGTGCTAGAATTGTGAGGTCAGGAGACTTTGCATGATGGCTGTCTTTTCTTTGAAGTTGTAGGACAGTCCCATCTGGACAGCAACATTGAGGATCAAGAGATTGTCACCAATCCGCCAGACATTTGCCAAGTTGTAGAGGTGACCACTGAGAGCGATGAGCAGCCGGTCAGCATGAGCGAGCTCTACCCTCTGCAGATCTCCCCTGTGTCTTCCTATGCAGGTAAGCGTCAGCGGGAGGCTCCGGGAGGCATGGGAACCGGCCACGCAGTCCTTTGGTCTAGGGTCACCCATCTCACCACCCCACGGAGCATCTCTCCTCTGTCCTAGGAGTTATTCTTCCTGGAGTTTTTCATACTTTAATTATCTTGATCAACATCTTCTTGGACACTTTTATTCTTAGGTAGAGGATGGGATCACAGCATTTCTTTACTCAGTTGGCCATGACATTATTTATTTATTTATTTATTTTTTATTTTTTTTTTTTTGAGACAGAGTCTCGCTCTGTCGCCCAGGCTGGAGTGCAGTGGGATGATCTCGGCTCACTGTAACCTCCGCCTCCCAGGTTCAAGCGATTTCTCCTGCCTCAGCCTCCTGAGTAGCTGGGATTACAGGCACCCACCACCACGCCAGCTAATTTTTGTATTTTTAGTAGAGACAGGGATTCACCGTGCTGGTCAGGCTGGTCTCCAGCTCCTGACCTCAGGTGATCTGCCCACCTTGGCTTCCCAAAGTGCTGGGATTACAGGTGTGACCCACAGTGCCTGGCCTCCCATAACATTTTTCTATATGGTTACAGATAAGATTTCTTTAGGGCAGTAGTTCATCAGAGTCTAATTTATTAGCCCAAGTTATTAGAAATTTGGCCGAGTGTTTTAATGGATTCTCAGTTTGAGCAGGCTGGATAGGACCTTAGAGATGATCTCTTTCTGTTCCTTCATTTCTGAAAGGGAAGGGGCTTGCTCAGGGTCGTACCGTCAGCAAGTGTTTGGGTCAGGACTTGACCTCAACCTTCAGACCCCAAGCTCATTGCTAGATCCATTCCATTCCACCAAGCGTACTTGTCCTTTCCACGTATTTTCTCTTTCTTTTTGTGTCTAGTACAGGTTCTAATTAGGCCAGATGACTGAGCCCATTTCCAATTCCCCAGGGACTTGGCTACGTAATGACAGGAGTTGGCCCAGGCAGAGTCACAGGGAGAGGAACAGATCCAGTTGGTTCTTCCATTCTTACAGAGTAAAAGCATGGCTCCTTTTGTTCGCCAACATTACTTCATCTTCTCCTCTCTTCCTGATGATCTCCATTGAATTTTGTGGAAATCAATCGTAATTAGGAAATATAAATTGTGAGTCAGTGTTACTGCCTGCAGATATTAAAAATAAAAAACAGAGGCCCCATCCTAGGAAACTGCAGTTCAGCTCTAGTAAACAGTTCAGGGATTCTTCCCTGTGCTCTTTACACGCTGCCAAATGGGGTGTCCTCCAGTAGGTGCCACCCCCACCACTGGCTCCAACCAGCATTGGAATTAGAGTTGACTCAAAGGACCGTTGTTTGTGAATTATCAGCCACTAAATCTAATCTCATTTTCCCTGAATGCCAACTTTCTTTTTTTTTTTTCACTTTTAGAAATTGTGGTAAAATACATTAACATAAAATTTACCACTTTAGCCATTTTTAAATGCACGGTTTAGTAGCATTAAGTGCATTAATGTTGTGCAGCCGTCACCAGCATCCACCTCCAGAACGTTTTTCATCTTGCAAAACTGAAACTCTGTCTGCATTAAACTCCAAGTCCTATTTTCCCTCCTCCACCCCAGCACCTGGCAACCTCCTGCCTATTTTCTATCTCAATGAATTTGGCTATTCTAGGTACCTCATATGAGTGGAATCATAGTGTTTGTTGTTTTGTGACTGGCTTATTTTACTTAGCGTAGGTCCTAGTGTGCATTTATGCTAGGAACATAAGTGGAACGTCAGAATAAACCTTGGCCACAGGAAGATTATAATCTGTCAGACAGGATAAGCTTGTCATCAGTGATTTATTCAGCAAATGCATTTTGAACTCTTATACGTACCAGTCCCTATTTGGTCCTTGCCAGTATGCGGTCACAAGAACTACTATTTTTTGCAAGTTTATTGTGCCCTGGGAACCATGCTCAGTGCTTGGGTACAGTTGACTATTTGTTGCTGTCGTTAATGGAAATAGGGTTGTGCCATGTTGCCCAGGCTGGTCTAGAACTCCTGGGCTCAAGTGATCTGCTCGCCTCAGCCTCCCAAAGTGCTGGGATTACAGGCGTGAGCTGCCATGCCTGGTTTGATACAGTTGACTTGTTTAATTATAATTAGAGTAACCCTGTCAGCCTGGGCGTCATCATCATCCCGTTTTGAAAAGTAATGAATCTGGCTGGGTGTGGTGGCTCACATCTGTAATCCCCGCACTGGAAGGCTGAAGTGGGAGGATCACTTGAGCCCGGAAATTGGAGACCAGCCTGGGCAACATAGTGAGACCCCACTTCTACAAAAAAATAAAAAAAGTTGACCGGGTGTGGTGGCATGTGCCCGTAGTCCCAGCCACTTGGAAGGCTGAGGCAGGAGCATCCACCTGAGCCCAAGAGTTCAAGGCTTCATTGAGCCCTGATTGCACCATTGCACTCCAGCCTGGGTGACAGAGCGAGATCCTGTCTTAAAAAAGAGAAAAAAATATATATATATATATATGGATCTATGGCTGACATGGGTAAAGCAGTGTGTCTGAGGGAGGAACACCTGGGAGCACAGCTAGAACCCATGAGCCGTTGATGCCAAAGGCCGTCCTTAATCCCCACCCTGTGTTGCTGCCCTGGACAGCTGCACGGGCTCTGCCATTCAGAACACAGCCACATCCCGTGATCTCATTTGATTTTCACAAGGACCCACCAAAGGAGGCAGAGCAGAATGTTTATGCCTTAATTTTACAGTAGAGCTAACTGAAGTGTGAAACACTCAGCCACTTTGCTTATATTTACATAGTTATGGCTAAAAACCCATGACTTTCTTCTATATCCTGCTGCTGCAGGCATCGTTACACTCCATGTGGTTTTCTTTCTCTCTTCTTTTTTTAGGGGGTTGGAGCTTTAGAATAGACTTCTATGTTTATCTGTTGAGTAAGACTTTTCTGAGGTCTTCTTGGGGATTCTGGAAAGACCTCTTCTTGCTGTTCTGCCAGCAGTGGCATTTGCTCAAGCAAAAGATTCCGGAGAACAGCAGATCCACGCAGAGAGAAATGAACATTTCATTACTCTCTTCAGGACATTTGCATAGATTTGAAAGGAAGGATTTCAGTGCCAGGATGGCAGTCAACAGGAGGTTTTGCTGGAGCCTGGCTTCTCAGCCTGGCCTTTGGTTCTTTCCGTTGTTTTCATTGTCTGGATTCTCCAGAGCCTTATGGAGGGAGGCTTACTGGATGGAGGCAAAATGTTCCGCTGCTGCTGCTTTTCTGGAGCTCACAGTGATGTAAAACATTTCCCTGTTACTGACTGTGGCTAATTTTAGTTCCTCCGTCAGAAACTGTATAACATGCTGCCAGGAAAGGCAGCTTTCTGCGTGTATTCACCTTTCTTGCTTTCTGTTCTCCGATAGAGTCGGCCATTTGCCTGTTTTTCGTGACGGAGTTCCTTTGTTTGGGCTGTTCATCTGAATTTCAACCTCCTCTGACCACCTTTTTTTTTTTTTTGAGATGGAGTCTTCGCTCTGTCGCCCAGGCTGGAGTGCAGTGGTGCGATCTCGGCTCACTGCAAGCTCCGCCTCCTGGGTTCATGCCATTCTCCTGCCTCAGCCTCCCGAGTAGCTGGGACTACAGGCGCCCGCCACCACGCCTGGCTAATTTCTTCTGTATTTTTAGTAGAGACGGGGTTTCACCGTGTTAGCCAGGATGGTCTCGATCTCCTGACCTCATGATCTACCCATCTCAGCTTCCCAAAGTGTTGGGATTACAGGCATGAGCCATCGTGCCCGGCCTCCTCTGACCACCTTTATTCATCTGTTTGGGAAACTGGTATTTGGGGGCTGCTGTTTGCTACTTTTTCCCCCTACTGATCATTGAATTATAATCCCAGTAGTTTATTACAAAACCACATTCAGCTTTGCAAGTCTGTCTTCTCGTCTATGGTCTAAATATTATGGTGAGAAAGAGAAGAGACAGTATTTGCGTTGGATGTTTTAAGACAACATAAAATTCTGGTGTGATTTGTGAAACTTTCATACTGGGGAGGGACATTTCAAAGTGCCACTTTGGGAAGCTCTGGCGGAGAGACATGTCATGTTTAAAGGTCCATTACACAGTGACCCCATGCCTGATCTGTGGCATCAGAATTTTATTAGGTGATTGATGGTTTAGTACAAGAAAATCACAGTAGAATAATGGGGGAGGATGGGTAAGAGGGGTTGGAGCGTGGACTCGAGAAGAAAGCGTCATCCGAAGGACTCACTGGCTATAATGAGAGAGTGGAGATCGCCTGCTGACCAGCAGCTGTCAGTAAAGGCTTTGAATCCTTCGGGAAACCACACCAGGCTTGCATTTTGTTGGGCGGAGAAAAGACACGAACAGCTTTGAGATTAAGAGGACTCCGATTTGAAAATAATTTACTCCTGGTGAAAGTAATTGAGAATATGATCAATAGAAAGAAATTCAAATCAAACTTGCTGAACAAGAGCCTTCCGAAAGTGTAGCAGAATGTCAGAGTGCAAAAAGGCTTTCAGGTAAAAATGTATCCTCTCCCTTCCCGCAGTGTTCCTGGTTAGACAATATGTATATTCCCAGGGAGGCGTTAAAAACTGGACTGGATAGAGAATGAACCTACAACCAGCATCACCCTAGAACTGGAAGAGCTTTTGAGATCATCTAATCCAAATCCTCCCCTTCCCTCCCACCCTAGATGCTTTCAGGAAAACTGAGACCAGAAAGGTTAAGAGAATTACTCCTGTGCCTGTTGGTTCTGTGCAAACACCTTCAGCTTATTCGGCTTGTTTGGGGTTGCTAGAGAGGCGACTCCAGACTTCTTTATTCCATTGTATGCGAAGTAAGTAATAAACAGAAAGCAAAAACAAATCCAAACTAATCAAAAGGGAAAATGAAATAACAACTTATGTTGATAGTTCAATAGCAACACCGATCTGGAGGCACAGCTGCAGTCAGCTCCCTTGTGTAAGAAGTCAGCGTGGAAGTGGCAGTGGTGGAGTCAAACCAAGGAAACAGAGGACATGGGGCACGGTGCATCCAGCAAAGCACTTTGAGCCACCGATTCTGGGGTCACAGAGAGAACTGCTGCCCTCAGGGGGAGGTTCAGGGTTCTCTGCTCCTAAGCTAAGGTACTCAAGGCCCCTTTTTAAAACTGTCAGTGTCCTAATATGGCGCATCTTCCTGACAACTTCAGATGCTGTGGAACTTAATCTAGACATGACGCTCTTTAACTCGCATTTGTGTCAGCTGAAAACAGAAGTTCAGAGCGTGTGTATCTTTTCTTATCTGCAGCTATTTCCCTGAAGCTGAAAACTGGGTACGTAAAGGCAGTTAGCATCCCGGTCACATTCACAGCCTGTGCAAGGTTTTACCCGGGAGCCTTACCCCAGGATCTGACTTCCAGCCCCTCCTGCAACTGCGACCGGGGCTGTGCTGGAATCCCAGCCCCCAAGGC
This sequence comes from Hylobates moloch, assembly GCF_009828535.3. Lineage (NCBI taxonomy): Eukaryota > Metazoa > Chordata > Mammalia > Primates > Hylobatidae > Hylobates > Hylobates moloch. The sequence goes on along the minus strand of NW_026652278.1, from coordinate 172,699,286 downwards.
ATGCTTGGTGGCGTATCTTTGTTTGTACTTGGAGGGGAAAGGAAAAGAAGACAGTGATATTTATGGAAAGTCATTAGGAGTGAAGAGCATCTGAACCCGTGTGAAAGGAAGAGAAACCTTGGCTTTGGAGCACAAAGAAAGCTAAGCATAAAATGGAAAACGGGTCTTGAAATGTTGTCAGAGGCCAGAACAGCAGGGAAGCGGGGCTGCTGTGTGCAGTGCACAGGCCCTGGAATCAGAAGTACAGTTTTGTTTTCTCTCCTCTGTGCTGTCTCAGTTGGCAACTTCGGCAAGTTTCTCAACATCTCTGTTCCTCATTTTTCTTCTTGGGAGTGGCTGTTCCGATTCCTGCCTCCTCGGGATGCTGAGCCAGCACGAGGGTTCTGCGAAGAGAGAATTTTCTTTCTCTGTTGTTTTTCATGTGTTTCTGCGTGGAAACAGTTCTTGTGCTCAGCAATGTCAGGCCATCTTCATAGCTGGGATCATCGTCAGCTGAGGCTGAGGGCTTCTCTGGGCCTCTGTGGCTCCCGGCACAGGATGTTTTGGGGACACATGCCCAGTCCGAGGAGTGGAGAGATCTGTCTTCTGCATGCTCACGGCCAGCCCCCTGCGATTACTCAGGCTTGTGTGAAGTCACTGGAGAACAGTGGCTGAGAAACAGGCCCAGGGACTCCAGGCTGGGACCAGTGGAGTCACATTCTTACTCTCCTTGTTTAAGGAATGCACCTGTGGCACAGTTTGTCCAGTTGTTCTTTTGCCTTTAATTGATAGAAAGCCTGATCTGGGGCTAATGCTCTCACTGGAAGAAAGGGCTCTGTCTGGGCTAGAGCCATCTCATCCCAGCTCTGCCACCAGGAAGATGTGAGACAGCAGGGACCGGGTGGAAAGCTGGAAGGCACTGGAGCATAAGAGCTCTTCTGCATAACGGGGGATGACAGCAGCTGCTTCCTGACGTAGGACCCCTGTGAGACCTGCATGCAGAGCCTCTGGCATGGCGCTGACCCATAGGGCTCCCTAAATGTTTGCTTCTTTTAGAACACGAGCTTCACTTTTGGATTTTCTTGTGTTGTGAAATATACGTCACCTAAAATTTACCATACTTTTGGGTATGGGGTTATTAAATTCAGCATTGGAACTAAATAGGAGGAAAGGCAGTTAAAGGTTGCCATCAGGAAGAGAAGCTATTGCAGTTACTGTTTAGGCCTTGTCTGTAAAACGAATGGCTCGGGCTAAGTGATCTCTAAATGCCTAAATATTGCACAAGCTCTGCCCTCTGTGATTTTATTTCTCAATGGTTATGGACACTGGAAAAATCGCACACCATTGATATTTTATTTTACAAAATCAAAATGTTTTAAGCATAGGTCATGTGTAATCACTAGACTTTGATTCCCTTAATCCAGCCTGTTGTGCAAACCCAGTGTTAAGCAGTGCTGATGTACGGAGTGTGTGCTGTGTGCCAGGCCCTTGCTAGGCTTTTCCCATGTACCCTGTCACTCACTCTCCATGTAATCCTCTTAGCTGGTGGCAGTGCCCTCATTTTACAGAGGAGAAAACTGCTGCTCAGTAAAGTTGAGAAACTTGCCCAGTGTCTCACAGCTGGCAGGCCAGATGGGGATGGTAACTGATTGGCTGCCATAACCATGCAGCCACAAACTTAGTGGCTTGAAGCAACACACATTTGGATCTTACAGTTTCTGTGAGTCAGGAATCCAGGCATGGCTTAGCTGGGTCCTCTGCTGCAGAGTCTTGCAAACCTGCCATGGAGGTGTTGACTAGGGCTGCTGTCTCATCTGAGGCTCAACTGGGGAAGGGTCGATTTCTAAGCTCACGTGGTTTTGGCCAAAATTCGTTTCTTGCAGGTTGTTGGACTAAGGGCCTCAGTCTCTTGCTGGCTGTTGGCTGGAAGCAGTCCTTAGTTCTTTGCCATAGGAGCCTTCCCAACATGGTTGCTTGCTTCAGCAAGGCCAGCAAGGCAGAGTGTTTCCTCTCCCAGCAGGTTTCTGTGTTATGTAACATGATCATGGACACAGGATCACATCCATTTCATCCCCTTTGCTGTATCTTATTTGTTAGAAGCAGACACATTCCATCCACACTCAAGGGAGGCAATCCCAAAGAAAGTGAATCCGAGGAGGTGAGGATCATGGGGAGCACCCCAGATCTGTCCACCTACAGTAACCCACATGGCAGATGCAACTCTAGAAATCCAGGATCTAAGTCCTAAATGGGTGAGAGGTAAAGGAAGGATCTGAGTGGGATGGGGATAATGCAGGAAAACCTTTTGGAAACGGTCAACTCTGCATTGGGAATTAAATGAACTGGTTGGCATGGATTGGAAGACAGGACCCGTGTGGGCATTGTGGACAGAGCTGCAGTGAGGAGGGCCCCAGGGACCAGCGCCCCTTCCTGGGAGGTAGTGCCCAGTGTAGACACAGGCCGGCCCTGGCCAAGGGAGCCTCCTCACAGCTCTCAAGCCTGGTTTCTCTGAAGATTACAGAGTTGAAATTCACTCTAGCTTCTCCCATGTAGAATGTTTGACTTTACAAAGGGAGGGAGGTGATGCGTTTAGTTACTCAGTCTCCTTTTTATAAACACTGGGGACAGCTTGAGGGACAGGAATGATGGCCCTGTGTTTTTCTCTCTGTGAACAGAAAGCGAAACGACTGATAGTGTGCCCAGCGATGAAGAGAGCGCTGAGGTAAGCTGCCGCCCAGCCCGCCCACGATGGTGCCAAGGAAAAGCCTCCCGACCAGCTCCGGGCTTTCCTCGCTGCTGGTTACGCACCTTTCCTTTAGATCTCAAGCTTCGCTTCGGGATCTTCTTGTGCGGTGAAATATGCATCACCTAAAATTTACCATACTTTTGGGTTTGGGGTTATAAAATTCGGCACTGGAAGTGCAAGGAGGAAAGGGAGTTAAATGCTACCATCAGGTAGAGAAGCTGTGATGGCAGGAAAAGGGAATTGAAGTGGAGGCTGGGAAATGCTGATGCTCTTACCACTTAAACATCCTACTTCACCGGCAAAAATAGAACAGGCTTCCCAGCCAAAAGCAGTGACCAGCACACGTCAGAAAATGCTAAGCAAAAGCCTCTTCCACGTGTGCGTGGGTTCCCTCCCCCTGTGACCCGTGCCCAGAGCGCTGGTTGTGTGCCCCATCTCGATTCCGAGTGGGTCCCATCGCCTCTCCCTCCCGTAGATGGGGCGTGCACAATGGCAGAAAGTGGGAATGGAGATGGAAAGCATTCCTGCTGGCCGTCTGCTGGGGGTCTGTGCTTCAGTGAATGAGAGAGAGAGAGGGAGGGAGCAAGAGAGAGGGAAGCTCATGGTTGTTTGAATTAGTGGTTTCCCACGTACTAAACACTTTCAGAAAAAGTGCAGGCATTCTGAAAAGACAGATGTACACGCTCACATACACCCTGGCCTGATTTCTTCAAGGTTGCAGCTCTAGCCTGTTCTCTGAATGAAGCCAGCCCCGAGGCCACTGCTTGCTGTACAGTGTGGAGCTCTAAGCTGCCCCCATTTGAAAGCAATCAAGGGGTGTTCGTTACCTATCACTAAGTTCCTCACTGCCTTTTCTCTGAAAATGCAGGTTGGCTCAGGTTGACTGGGCCAGTACTGAGGGACTGAGTCACTGTGCCACACTGGCCGTGGTGACCTGAAACCTATCGAGCCTAATCGGGCCGAGCCGCAGAGCACAAGGGAACCAGAAACCAAGCTGCTGCCTTCTTTTCCTGCCTCCATAGAGTAGTCTGGAAAGTATTTCTGGGAGGTAGCAAATGGGAATTGATTTTAAAAAAAAAGAAGGGAAGAAAAACCATTACTTGGCATATGAATAGCTGGGTGCAATAGATTTCAGTTGAGGGATGTAGAGGTGCTAAGCCTTTGTTCATTCTGCAGTTTTAAAAAATTCAGCTAAAGCGCCAACACATGGGAACGACACATTTTTCATTTAAAAATTTTTTTGGTGGGTTGTTGTTTTGAGACAAGGTCTTATTCTGTTGCCCTGGCTGGAGTGCAGTGGCGCAATCATAGCTCACTGAGCCTTGACTTCCTGCGCTCCAGTGATCCTCCCGCCTCAGCCTCCCGAGTTGCTGGGGCTAAAGGTGGGCACCACCACGCCTAGCTAATTCTTATGTTTTGTAGAGATGAGGACTCACTACATTGCCCAGGCTGGTCTCAAACTCCTGAGCTTAAGTGATCCTCCAGCCTCAGCCTCCCAAAGTGCCGGGATTACAGGCATGAGCCACCACACCTGGCCAGTGATGCATTTTTTAAAAAGCCATCCAATAGAAGGAGAAGGAAATACATATCTTAATTACTTTCTTGCAAGGGGCGGCCACACTGGCGGAAGAGGAATATTGAAGGCAAACAGTACCTCAGCAACATGGGGACTCGGGGCTCCTACCTGCTGCCTGGCATGGCGTCCTTCGTCACTTCCAACAAACCGGACCTCCAGGTCACCATCAAAGAGGAGAGCAATCCGGTGCCTTACAACAGCTCCTGGCCCCCTTTTCAAGACCTCCCCCTTTCTTCCTCCATGACCCCAGCACCCAGCAGCAGTCGGCCAGACCGGGAGACCCGGGCCAGCGTCATCAAGAAAACATCGGATATCACCCAGGCCCGCGTCAAGAGCTGTTAAGCCTCTGACTCTCCCCGGTGGTTGTTGGGGCTTCTTGGCTTTGTTTTGTTGTTTGTTTGTATTTTATTTTTTTCTCTCTGACACCTGTTTTAGACAAATCTAAGGGAAAAAGCCTTGACAATAGAACATTGATTGCTGTGTCCAACTCCAGTACTGGAGCTTCTCTTTAACTCAGGACTCCAGCCCATTGGTAGACGTGTGTTTCTAGAGCCTGCTGGATCTCCCAGGGCTACTTGCTCAAGTTCAAGGACCAACAAGGGCAGTGGAGGTGCTGCATTGCCTGCGGTCAAGGCCAGCAAGGTGGAGTGGATGCCTCAGAACGGACGAGATAATGTGAACTAGCTGGAATTTTTTATTCTTGTGAATATGTACATAGGCAGCACTAGCGACATTGCAGTCTGCTTCTGCACCTTATCTTAAAGCACTTACAGATAGGCCTTCTTGTGATCTTGCTCTATCTCACAGCACACTCAGCACCACCTTCTCTGCCCATTCCCCAGCCTCTCTTCCTATCCCATCCCGTCCCATCCCATCCCACCCCATCCCACTCTTTTCCTACTTTTCCTTCCCTCAAAGCTTCCATTCCACATCCGGAGGAGAAGAAGGAAATGAATTTCTCTACAGATGTCCCATTTTAAGACTGCTTAAAAAAAAAAAAAAATCCTTCTAATCTGCTATGCTTGAATGCCACGCGGTACAAAGGAAAAAGTATCATGGAAATATTATGCAAATTCCCAGATTTGAAGACAAAAATACTCTAATTCTAACCAGAGCAAGCTTTTTTATTTTTTATACAGGGGAATATTTTATTCAAGGTAAAATTCTAAATAAAATATAATTGTTTTTTATCTTTTCTACAGCAAATTTATAATTTTAAGATTCCTTTTCTTGTTTATCAGCAGTTGTTATTACATCCTTGTGGCACATTTTTTTTTTTAATTTTGTAAAGGTGAAAAAAGCTTTTATGAGCTCATGTAGCAATCAGATTATCCTGTGGATTGATAATAAATGAATATGATATATAGTTAAATTTTTAAGGGGCATCACTCCTGGCTTTGTCTGTGTCTGCTTTAAAAGAGCACAATCACGGAATAGGACTGATAAAGTATTGTTTCTTTTTGGGGACCAAAATGTTTTCCTTCCTTTGTTGACCACAAGAAACCCTGGAGGTTCCTACTGTGAGGCTGCAGATGACTTCTTCTCTTGAGTGCTCGCCTGAGCAGGGGCCTGTGCTGAGCGTTTTGCATGACTTCCCGTCTTCGTTCACACTTGTGCTGTAGAATAGGCGTTCATCTCCATTTCATGTGGAGGAAATGAAGACTTAATGTGAAGATGCCTTTACGTGGCTCATAGTGGCGCTAAGAGGTAAGGGCACAAGTTGAGCCCAATTCTCTGTGCTGTGAAGGGGGTCTTTGTTCTCGTAAGCATATCCGTTATCTCAAACGTCTGTCTTCCTTTGTGTTGGGAGCATTCCTTATGGAGGGGGAGTATTTTAGCCACTCCACTGGTTTCCTTCTCTGCTGTGAGCGAGGTTCACCCACCTCTGTGTCTTTCCTGTTTTCATCCTTAGGCTTACACGTACGATGAACGTTTTGTGTTTGTGTCACCTGGAGGGGTGCATGGATAAGACATTTTCCACAACAGGAAATATGTGTTGGGCTCTAACACCATGTCCATCGCTCGTCTTTCTAGGACCCGAGGCCTTACACATAGACCCTGCCCTCAAAACTTGGGGTGTCTTGTGGAATAAAAGGGGTGACTTCAAGAACACCAGTCTTTATCAGTCACTTGGTGTTTGAAGGTATAGTCTTGGCCTGGAGAAAGCTGCAGCACCAGCCTCTCCTGCATCCCCCGTATCTTACTCTGTAAAATCAGAATACGAAAACTTCGCTTCCGGCCTACTACCCCTGGGGGGTTGTGGAGGAGATTGCTAAGTTAATATTTGAAGAGGTTCCTTTAATGAAAGGACAAAAGGCTATTTTTATGCCTGTCTCCGTATGTGGCTGCAGATAGAATTAGCGGTCATAAAGTGATCCAGCCCTGAATGGAAATCAACTGTGCATTTTCCTGGCGGATGCGTTGTCATTAAAATGCCACACACAGAGGCGGGGCTGCTTCTAGAAGGAGCGCCTTCGTTGACTGTCTCAGTTTCTTAGTGGAAGGGGAATTGTCAGGAGGAAAGGGATGCTCCCTGGCTCCTTGGCACCCTGCTTTTCAGTTAAGACCTGCTCTTCCCCCAGGTCCTGAATGGAGAAGTTCAGTTCTTTGAGACTTACAGCTAAAACCTTTTACTGAGTCATCCTGTTTTTAAATAAATTAACAAAACAGCAACAGAAGGTTGCCCTAAGTCACATGGCCTGGGTATCAAAGGGTTTAAGGTAGCTCAGGCCTCCTCCCCACTCCTTCTTCCCAACACAGACTCAGAGCTTCTTCCTGCATCTCAGGTCCTGAATGCCATTCCTGCTGCCCTCCCCCTGCTGTAGTGTAACCAGACTTCCCAAACCCCATCAGGTGGAAAAAAATTCAGGATTTGGAAATGCACCATTTAAGTTCCAGAGATGATACTCCATTGCCAATAAAGCCATGAAAAACAGAAATCATGTTTAAAATACTTCTGAGAAAGCCTGTATTGTTTCTAAGTGATACTTGCCAGCAACGCAGGAAAACAAGCTAGTCTCGGGATGCCTAGGGTTGACATGGGGAAGAAAAACAAAGGCAGTGGGGCAGCTCATGGACCCAAGCCTCAGACCTTCTCGTCACTTAGAGGAAGTGCCAGGGACACATGCTTCTGGTTGGTATTTGTGTGAGCTGATAGGCTTTTATGATGGGCTTGGGTGTGTGTATGCACGTGTGCATTTAATAGCAAGTTCAAGTTCAGCGTAACTGCCTTTGGAACAATAGTTTCCATTCTCTGCAGCCAGTACCTGGGTCACTCCCTTGATAATGGGCTCACTGTACAGCTGCGAACTGTGAATTCAGGGACCTGTACTTCCGCCCAGCCTTGAGGTTGCAAGCACCCAGCACATCCACACACCTTGACGAAAGGGGCTTCTGGAATGCCATTTGCATATCTAAATAAATCCACCCTCAACCGTACTGTTTTGTCCGTGTTTTGATGAACCACTGCCAAAGGTGGTATTTAGTCTATTTAAAAGGATTTGTAAAAAAGAAGAAATATACGTGGCTATGGGATACAAATTCTTGGACATCAATACTCTAAAACAATACCCTTTCCCCACCCGAATCCAAAGTGTACCATACTGTCATGTAACCACTACTGAGACGGAGATTTTAGAAGTGAAGGAGATGAGTCATTTGATTTCAAGAGTCTGAGTTTTCAAACTTGTGCTTTTGGAAGTACTTTGCGTGTGAATGGAAAGATGGTAAGCCCCAAATGGCCTCCTGCCCCTAATTCAGAGAGATGGAACATGAGACGTTCCTTCTGCTTGAGGCCACTCTGTAACCTGCATTCATTAGGCTTTAAAGGCCCCCTGCTATTGTAGTTTTGAACAAATAAGCCCAGATAAAAGGTTAAAAAAAAAACAAACCAAAACCCCACTATTCTGGCAGATTTCTCCTGATAAAAGACAAAAGCTAGGGAAAGGTTTACACACAGGTAGCCAAGATGAGTTCCTGGCATTCAGGGGTCAAACAGCTAATGTCTGAGTACCATTTGGTTTGGAGGCAGAAACTGGTTTTTACATGGTGCCGTTCAGCCACCTACCTCTCCCTGAAACTCCATCCACCTACCTCTCCCTGAAACTCCATCCCGGAGTACAATGACATGGCTGGGGCCAGAGTGATCAGAGCTGGTAGGACATGACCCTGACCTCCCTCTGTCCCCAGGCTGCAGTGGACCCCATCCCAAGGGCAATTGGGTGACACCATCAGCTTCTTGAGGCTGTTTCTCAACCTCATTTGCACCCCAGCGTGTGAATCAAGGTTGGGTACTACTGGGCTGTCATCCCCGGGATCTCCTCCTCCCTGAGTCCCACCATCCCGGTGTCAACAGAACAAGGCTGGGACTCTTGGCTTCGCCCCCTTAGGAATGTGTCCAACCACAGGCCTGGAGAGGAGAGCCCGGCCGTGCGAAGCTTCAGGTCAGGAGATGCAGGAAGCTGGCAGGAGTCAGGGGGAGATGCTTTTCCGTGAGGCTGCTTGGCCTCTACGTCCCCACTGGCCCCATGGGACACTGGTACGATCCCCATTCCCCCCATTCTGGGCTTGGGCATCACTGGTCCTGCTGTGCAGACAAGTGAGGGGTTTGTAGAGGTTTGCTTCTGTGGCCACACGAACAACAGGTGCAGACGCACTGTGTCTCTGCTTCTGAAAATAGTGCCTGGAAGGAAGGAAGTGGTCAGGCCTAATAGCTGGTTTTAGCAAAAATGTTAAGTCTGTCCAAGAACCTGGGTTGTGCTGTGGAAGGATCAAGATGTAGCACATTTCAGAGTTCACATAGTCTGAAAAGAGCCTGCTCTGGAGTCTGACCAAGTTTCTTCAGAAGAACAGCAGTGTGTGTGCTTCTGTTCTGTAAGCACGCTGCCCTTTGGAGGTTTGGTCAGTTTCCCCGTATCTGCTTTATAAACACGTTCAGACAGAGCTTGCTGGTGCTGTGGAATGTAGTGTGCTGGGATTGTGCAACCGCTGCCCAGTTAACCCCTTACCTGCGTGGCTGGAGAAACACCAATATCACGTGCAACAGCCTGTGTCGCGAAAACAGTTAATTTTAAAAACACAACTTTTTTTTTTTTTTTTTTTTTTGCAGGTGCAAAAAAACTCCAGAGTGATAGCATCTTTAAGTTTCACTTTTGGTTGAGAAGCACATTTTAAAATCTAAACACCCAAACATCTCTCCACATGAATCATCAGGGAGAGGATATCCGAGATGTTCTGGCAGCTTGGGTTGTATGTCTGAGAATACTCTTATTCTCCAAATTTTCTCTAATGTGCCAGTTCAAAGGCGTTGACATTTCAAATCCACACGCTGCACCGGAACTCACCGCCTGAAGTTTCAGGATAATGTTAGCAGCGAGATGGGAGTGAGTTCCTTAATCGGGGGATGGTGATGACTAAGCCTTTATTCATTCCCAGAATTAACATTGATCCATATTCTCTGCAGAGTTCACTCTGCTGAATCCCAAGGGGACTTACCCAGGCTGTGACTGTAGAGCACATCTTTATGCTGCAGTATCTTTTCTCTGGGAAGCTCATGTTTTGAATGTAACTGAGATGCAGAAAAGATTTCACAGGCTCAGCTCTGAAATATTCAGGGTACGAGCAATAGAAATTTTAGTAAAAAACATAAAATACAGCCCAAAGCCATTGCTTGGATTTTACCTGATGGTTCCGGGGATCCTGTGCAACACAGCTGGTATGGGAAGGAGACCACAGGTGGATTTGTGTTTTCAAACTTTTATTTGCAAAATTGATCTAAAGTAATGTAATTACAGTGCCTTTCTCAGCAACTAACATATTTAATTAGGGTAACCAATCATCTTTTTGCCCAGAACTGAGGGGATTCTCAGGACATGGGGCTTTTAGTGCTAAAACCAGGAAGGTCTCAGGCAAACTGGGAGGGGATGTCACCTAAATGTAATGCTGAGTTACATAGCCTGAATGACATTTTGTGTTTTTGGAGGATTTTTAAAACCCAGGTAAATGTTTCATGAGGAGGTGTTATTGAGGATATCTTGTTGATGACCCTATTAATGCATTAATTTAGTGTAGTGTTTGGTTAAGAAAGGTGGATTTCGTTCATTCAACCCTATGTACTGAATTCCTGCTATTTTCTAGTACTGTTCTAAGTGTCAGAGTTGTTACAGAAGTGAACAAAACAAAGTATTTATTCTAATGGAGCTTAAATTCTAGTAAGGTGGACAATCAACAAATAATAAAAATAATCTTTGGATGACAATCAATGCTACGGAGAAAAACAAAGCAGGGGATGGAGTGATGAAGATATTCAAGGCTTTCATTTTAGAGTTTAAAGGATCGATTGCACGGTTGGCGGTTGTGAAAACCAGCAGTTAGAGGGAAAGAAGGAAAACAGCATATATCAATGGGGCTTAGTTGCAGGAAACAAAAACCACACCAGCTATTTTAAGCAGAAAGGCATTGTCTAGAGAGAAGCAGGTGTCTACAACATTGTTGGGAAGGCTGGGGGAGCCGGCTTGCTGTGCTTCCACATCTGCCACCACCGTAAAGGGAGGAAATCAGGAGCCTGTCGCTGGAAATAGTGACTCTGAAGACACATTGTTTTAGCTGAAATCTGTTCATTAGAAAGTTCTGTCACCACCACTTTAATGTCTCTTGACACCCATGCAATCAGTGGCTGAACTTTGAGACATGGCTTCAGAAAGCCCCAGTGTTACCACAATCATGCTTGCCAGTGTGCACAGCCAATCAGTAGGAAGTGGCTTCTGCCTCCATTCTGACTTCCAAATCTCTTGCAAATGCATATAATTGGTTGAACCTCATTCACAGTTAGAACCCCAGATGCAAGTGGGAATGGAAAAATGGCTCTCAGAGTTCCCGCCTCTGCAGTAGAGGAAGACACTCCAGAAGGAGTTGAGAATGGGTGCTGAGTGCCTCTTCAGGATGTCTGTCACACCTCAGGAAACCTGCCAGGAATACCAAAGGGAGTGAAAAATCCAAGGTAAGAATATCCAGAGAATGAAATCTGCATCCCATACTTTCCAGTGTAGATGGGAAAGCAACATATGTAGTGGGAAGATAATACGTTTTTTGAAATCAGATAAACCTGGGTTCAGTCTGCTCTTATTTGCTGACGACTTTGGGCAAATCTCTTTGTATCTATGAGAAAAAGTCTCTTCACGTATAAAATGGGGGTATTAACACCTTACTTGCAAGGTGAGAATTAGATAAGATAATGTAAAGTATGAAGTACATTGTAAGCACTCAGTTATATCAGCCACACCGTCTGCATATAAAATAGCTAAGATCCATATTTTGGAGCACTGATTCCAAACTATCCATCTTCTCCCAGACTTCCATGAATTCAGGATTTGACCATTGAGGATCTCAGAGCTCAAACATGTGACCCCAATTTCTATATAGCTAAAATTAGTCTTTCCTTCTCTGAGCTATCCTTTTTTTGAGCAAGCCTCATTCCGTTGTCAAGTGGCATAGGAGCTGAGAATTTATTCCTTTCTGGTAGAAGTTGAAGGAGATATAAACCTGCTGGCAGTTAATTTGATTTTTGTTTTTTAAGACAGGGTCTTGTTCTGTCACCCAGGCTGGAGTGCCGGCTCACTGCGACCTCTGCCTCCTGGGCTCAAGCCATCCTCCCACCTCAGCCTCCTGAGTCGTAGCTGGGAATACAGGTGCATGCCACCATGCCCAGCTAATTTTTTTTTGTGTTGTTTGTAGAGACAGAGTTTCACCATGTTGCCCAGGCTTATCTCAAACTCCTGAGCTCAAGTGATCCACCCGCCTCAGCCTCACAAAGTGCTGGGATTATAGGTGTGAGCCACCATGGCTGGCCAATTTTGTTTTTTAAACAACATAGATTCAAACTTTTTAAGCTTTATAAAGCCACCCAGTGGAATCACATTAACTTTTGATTATTGAAGTGATTCTAATTTGCCTCATTCTGGCCACTGATACAGTTTCCCTCGTGGACCAGTTTGCATTATAATTCCCACTAGATCCTGGGATTCATGACATTTTGACTCAGCAATTTTGAAACTAGGAATATTTCAACATATTCATAAAACAGAGCCGCAAACATTAAGCTTTTGTATCACTGACCTCAAGAAAACCTGTGGACAAAATCTGCTAAAGAAGTATCAGCATCTATTTCAAAAGTTAGTCATTATTTTAAGAAGACTGTGCTGGAAGACGGGTATGTAACACAAACAGATACAAAAGGTACATTTACATGTCACTGTGAAGCAGTGATGGCTCCTTATTTAGATCAGACATCTGCTCTTCCAAGTGCATTTTTTTCCACTTGCAATAGTAGCTCCCAGGGAAGGGCTGTGGGTACTGATGGGCCTGACGGTGGATGGAAAAACCCAGGCCTTCTGTGTGTCATGCAGCAATGTTCGGCAATGTAAAAGATGAGGCCTTTTCCTATAAAAGAAATCAACCCAGGTAAGTCAGGTTTATCTGAAAGCCTTTGTGCTGAGAGAGGGATTACATATGGAGGATTTCATGGCCAGAAATGAGAGGAAAGGGTTTCTAGCTGACCCAGTAGGTGGGGGTGGGGGGTGGTATTCTTGTTTTCTTTTGGAGGGGGACAGGGTCTCACTCTGTCACCCAGGCTGGAGCGCAGTGGCGCGATCTCAACTCACTGCAACGTTCGCCTCCCAAGCTCAAGCAATCCTTCAACCTCAGCCTCCAGAGTAGCTGGGACTACAGATGCCCGCTACCATACCCGGCTAATTTTTGTATTCTTTGTAGATACGGGGTTTCACCATGTTGATCAGACTGATTTTGAACTCCTGGGCTCAATCGTTCCACCCGCCTCGGCCTCGCAAAGTGCTGAGGTTATAGGTGTGAGCCCCCGCGCCTGGCCGGGGGTGCTGTTCTTCACTCTCCAGTAAGAGTGGCTCCAGAAGGGAGGGCGAGGGCTAAGGGGCAGAGGCCTGAAGTCCTGTTTGCTTTATCTTCTGGTTTCAGTGTGTGTGCAGGGCTGCGAGCGCTGGCGGGGGCATCTGGCTGCCCGAGGCACACATGGGGCATGCTCACTCTCACCCTGGGGCTCTAAGCGAGGGGACACTGAGCCCAGATGCGGTGACTCTTTCTTCCAGAGCTTTGAGTAAATTTCTTCCAGAGACATCTGCATCTTGGCGCGGCTTGGCTTTGCCCTCCTGTGTAGGTTCTTGTTATTTATTTCTGGAATGTCCGGAGTGGGGCATTTACTCTTCATTTTAAAGGACTGGCTGGGTGGGAATTGTTTCAGAGGCGGCAAGGCACAGCTCTTACTGGTACAACAGAAAGGGAGGGGCATTTGTGTGGGGACTTCTAACCACAATGAAAAGGTTGTTTGCTTTATAACTATTAAAAAGAAGGGGAAAACCTCCCACCAAAAAGCAAAATAACCACACAAATGAGCACACAAAGCTGCAAAATTCTTGGAGAGGATTAATTTCGGATTCCTTGATTAGATTCAAGTTGGTGTTTCACAATAGCCACATCATTACTAATTCAAAGGAAGTTCAAGGCCTTGGGAAAGAAATCCTCCATCTCTTAGCGCAGCCATGAAAATATGCATTTTCCTGTAAGCCTTCAGAAAATGATGTCTGAGCTAGAAGAAATTGACCTAATGGCAGTTTAGGCAGGAAGCTTAAAATCAGCTTAACTGTTGTCTTCTTCCTTTTTAGGTTGGTTTCCCTCCAAGCTGAGATTTGAACTCTCTTATCTCCAGGGTTAGGGTTGGAGACGGAGCTGTAAGGACAGAAAGGGAAGAGGAATACACACATTTTTAGCTGACGGACCTGGCCCCAGCTTTGCAGGCTAACTGAAACCCCCAAGGCCTTGAGATTTTTGAAAACTGCCGTATTTCCTCTAGTTGAAGACCCATTTTATATTTTTTCACATGTTAACATTTATGAAATTGGGATGTGTAATGTATGCCCTGTCAAAACAATTTTCCAGCAGCCGTCCAGAGGAGTGACACACCAACGTGGCCTGCCTCACCTGTGGCCACACCTCCTTAGCCAACTTCGTGGAAGTATCTGTTCATCCATTTTGTCACTTTGTTTTGTTATTTTCCAACAATTTAGTCTCCAAAATCTTTAAAAGCTTCTAGTGATTTTCAAAAGAAGCTGCTTAATGTTTATCTTTAAAATAAGGAAAAACAGAATTATCAGTTTAGCTGAAGAGGAAATGCCAATAAGCCACTAGGATTCTCTATGACGCCCTCAAATGACATTGTCAATCTTAAGTGTGCTGACGAGGTCATAAGCATGGCTGGAAAGTGGCATTCTCCATACCGCTGTGCGTAACTGTGGCTGTCCAAAATCATGTGGAAGAATATTTAGTCTCTGATAATGAAACAGGCCAGAGTTAAACTTTGGTAATGAAAGCAGCATATAATGGCATGGATAAGTGAATTCTAAAGTCTTTTAAGAAGACACACAGTAAGATGTGCCTCTCTCTCTCTCTCCTTTTCTCTGTCTCTTCCTTCCTTTTCCTCCCTTTTTTCTTTCTTTTTTTTTTCGGGGGAGACAGAGTTTCACTCTTGTTGCCCAGGCTAGAGTTCGATGGCACAATCTTGGCTCACCGCAACCTCCGCCTACTGGGTTCAAGCGACTCTCCTGCCTCAGCCTCCCGAGTAGCTTAAAATAAGTTTAACTGTTTTAAGCATGTGCCACCATGCCTGGCTAATTTTGTATTTTTAGTAGAGACGGGGTTTCTCCGTGTTGGTCAGGCTGGTCTTGAACTCTCGACCTCAGGTGATCCACGCACCTCAGCCTCCCAAAGTGCTGGGATTACAGGCATGAGCCACCGCACCCGGCCCCTCCCTTCTTTGTTTCTAATCTCCCTTCCTTCTTTTCTTTCCTTCTCCCACTGAAATGCTGCTATTAAATTGATAGAGTATCTTATAATTGATGGCATCTTAGAAATGGGGAAATAGAGTGTTTGTCAGGCTGCTTGACTTAGCAAGTGAGGGTTGAAGGGATGGGGGTAATTTCAAATCAGTGAGATTACTGGATTTCTTTTTAAAAGGTGCTGATGAGATAGAATCACCATAACAGAGTCAAGCACAGATAAAAAAGATCAGCAAAGGCCAGGTTCCCTCAACTTATTTTGAATGGATGGAGAAATGGTGACTCTTGGGTTTGTGGCATGACCAGTGGGTCTTATTGGCAGAAAAGCAAGTGGCAGTCTCAAAAGAAGAGGGCATTTAGAATCCAAGGTTCAAGCTGGAAGAGATCTTGGTCACCTCCTTGTTGAATGCCTTAATTTAACGGATGAGGAAAATGGGCTCATATGGCAGAAATAATCTGTAGAGCTAGGACAGGATCCTGGGTGTCCAGCTCCCCGTTCTATGGATTTTCATTTGGAGAAGTCAGTCATGTACCTGCCTCAGGGCCTTTGCACCTCTTTTCTCTTTGCCCAGATCATTCTTCCCCTAAATGGCCAAACGGCTTTCTTCCTCATCTCCTTCAAGTTTTTGCTTAAATTTCAGTTTGCCAGTGAGGTCTTCTCTGACCATTTAGACCAGAATATGGCATCTTAAAATATGACTATGGAAGACCAGAATACGCCACCCCAAAATACGCTTCTTGGGCATAAGGATTATTTTGAGCTGATTATTTTGAGAAACTGCAGACACAAGAGTTCTAATCTGAAAACAGATCCCTGTGCAGGGGAAATCTATATCTATAAAGGAAGTCCCCACCTTGTAAGAGTATCTCCCTCTCAGTATCAGGGCCAGAAGGATGCGTGGAAGTCACTGGAGACTCTTGTCAATGAAGCAGGTGCTGACTTAATTCTGCATAACAAACCTTACCCTTGTCTACCCTGAATTCCTGGTGACCTCCCCACAGCACTCCAACCAGTAATGCAGGAGAGCTGAGGTCTCAGCATCCTCATTCACACCTGGTATTGCCAGTTCTTTCTTTTTAAGGTTAGCCATTCTCACAGGTGTTTGTATTTTCAACTTACACTTTCTTAATTACTGATGATGTTGATCTTTTCATGTTTAATAGGGCTGAAGCCAAGTTAAACAGATTTCTCTGCTGCAGCAGGACTCAGAGGTTTTTTGAATTGCCTGATGGGCAGATCGCTGGGAATTCTTTTTCTATGGTCAAGTAAAGATTACAAGGCTAGAATTCCAGTGAAGCTATTTTGGCAAATACTGACCTACATGATTGAAGGGGTCCAGAATATGCCACCCCAAAATATGCCACTTTGACATACGGTTTATTTTGGGCTGAAAGCGATTGAAAATGAGCAGATGCAGGATGAATCCTCTGCTGTCTTTTTCTACCTGAAACCAGGGCATAACATTCCCTTTGTGGAAGGTGTTCCTCCACTCCCATACCAGGAAGTGTAGAGCAACTCTTACCATCAAAGATGGAGGGTCAGCATTGAGATGAGTCTGCATAAACAAAATTTATTTTTTAAAGTTTGTTCCATTAATCTCCCCCATGTATTTCCTAGTCACTTTCCCACAATTTATCATCCCTTTCCTTTGTTAAAATGATATATACATCCCTGAGCCTAATCACTTTGCATTTCACTACTTTTCTGCGAACGCCTATGCATGTAAAAATATAAATACATTTGTATTCCTTTTCTCCTGTTAACCTGTCTTGCGTCAGTTAAATTTACAGGCTCCAGCCATTCAACTCATGGGACAGAAGAAAGTTTTTCCTCCCTGACATGATGAAGCACACATTCTTCTAGAGAGCATTTCATCTGTTTCCAACCAATTCATTTCAGATTACTTCCTTCTGATTTCTATTCATAACAGAAACATTTTGGGGTTATCAGCTATGCTACCTTCAAGCCTTTGCTCTTGCTATTCCACCTGCTTGGAATGCCTTCCCCTTTTTCCTCTTCTCACTTAATCTACCCAGCCTTTCCAGTCCTGCCTCTTCTGTCAGAAACGAGGCAGGAATAACACCGGGTGGTCACAGAAGAATAGAAAATTCTAGGCAGTCATTTCACCTGACTAGCAAAAGGAAACTGTTGAAATAGCCACAGGAACTAGGGGCTGATAGGACCCTGAAAAACTAGGGTGTAGGCCCAGCTGGCTAAGACTGACTAGACCCAACATGGTGCTGGATTTGACTGAGGTTTCTCTTAGGCCCTCATTATTCATTCATTAACATACAAATCACATACCCACCATGACATGTTCCAGGAACACCCATATTTGGTGTAAAAGTGGGTGGCACCACAGTTCTGAGAAATCTCCACCTTTTTCGAGGAATTTTCATGAATATTCCACCCCTTGGTTAAAGAAACTCATAAAAGTAGCAGCCCCAAACACCCTTTCGCACAACTTTCTCTTGAGCGCACCTTCCCTCCCCTATCTTGAGTGTGTACTTTCACTTTGCAACAAATCTCTGTACTTTCACTATTTTCTGACTCATCCTTGAATTTCTTCTCCCGATGATATCAAGCACCTGGGCACCGGCTGGGGTCAAGGTCCCACTTGTGTTTGAGAACCTGCCCAGCCCACTGGTATCCATGACTGGGCCACTCATGGGACTCATGATCAGACCCTGACTAGCTCTTTTCTATATTTTCCCAAAGGGGTTCTGCTCCATTTTTCTAACTAAATAGTTAGTGGAAGACCCTAGTATCCTAGACCTTTTAAAAAGTCCCTTGATACATTCAGCTGAGCATAGCTATTGCTTACAAATATTTACTGAATTCGTATACAGTAAATCAACAGGCATTTATGTCAGTTCACTTAAACGTTAGCTCTTCATTTAGCCAGCTACCAAGAATAAATGTCAAAAAAGAACTTTGTAATTCCTGGCTAAACGGGGAGAAGACATTTAATTGGAAATTATGGAGCTCACAGCTGGGCTTCTTGGAACTTGTAGATGAAATTAAAAGTGTATGGCCAAGCCTACCAACAAAACCCCCAAACCGTGACTTCTCCTTTGACACATCATTCATGAAATGAAGGAATTAGAGAGGAGATCACCCAGTCCACACTTATCTCCAAAATGAATTGCACCCAAGACTGGAAGAAACAAATGGAGCCCGTGGCATTCAAATTTCTGTGCCCCTCTCTCCTCCCCTTGGTTCTCTCATGTGTTTTGTCAAAACTTCCCACACTCAGCTCCTTCACCAAAGGGACTGGCTAGGTCAGGCAGAGGTTGAGTCAAGAGTGCTCATGTGTCCCGGGATGACTGTCCAGGGTGGTGGCAGCTCTCCTATGTCTCAGCCCCCCGGGAGCACCTCAGCCCTGCCACAGCATCAAACTGGGCGGCACACACTAGTATGGAGCCAGAAATCAATCAGTGGGAATATGATGCACCCAATTTTACAGTGACTGTGTCCTGAAACTCCCTGTCCTTTGTTCTTTCAACAAATATAGGTTGAGCAGCCATTATATATCAGGCACTATAGGAGTTCCTGGAGGATACTGGTCTGAAGTTAGCATGATCTTGACTCAAGAAACTTACAGTCTTGATAAGAACTTCCACCAGAACTCCAGATGTAAGTCATGTTTCCTGGATTATGCTATTGGTGGTGATGGTGGGGGAGGGAAGGAGGGTGGGTTGAAATAAGAGCCTACTAGTAGTCACAGAATTGTATGGCTTTGACTCCCAGGCATAGGAGTCTGGGAGTTTTGAGGGTCTATCAGTATATGAAGTCCTTTGATCTTCTTGGATTCCAGAAGGCAGCACAGGCCTTGCTGTTTGCCCACGCCCATGCGGTCAGCTCTCTTGGGTACCGTGGCATGCAGATGCAGATGCTCACCCAAGACACCCTGTAGTGCTGATTACTGGCTGAAGGCACTGAATATCTGATATGGTTTGGATGTTTGACCCCTCCAAATCTCATGTTGAAACTAGATTCCCAGTGTTGCCGGTGGGGCCTGGTGGGAGGTGTTTGGATTGTGGGGTCGGATCCCTTATGGCCATCTTGGTGCCATCCTTGTGGTAATAAGCAAGTTTTTTATCTACTAGTTCTTGAGAGATGTGGTTGCTAAAAAGAGTCTAGCAGCATCCTCCACTCCCTCTCCTCCTCTCTTACCATGTGATATGCACACACCGGCTACCCTTCACCTACTGCTCCAGCACCACGCTTCATGTACAGCCTGTAGAACTCTGAGCCAAATAAATCTCTTTTCTTTATAAATTATTGACTTTCAGGTATTCCTTTATAGTGATAGGAATAGACCAAGACAGTATCTATCTATCTATCTATCATCTGTCTATCTGTCTCCCCACTCCCATTTCTGTGACAGGAGACTTATCACCTGGTCCTGCCCTCTACCCAAGCTTCTGTGACCATCCCCCATTCAAATCTGCCCCAACAGTAACCTCAAGTGGGCTTAAGTCCTTGTCACCCCAACTTGCACTAATTTTGTTTCCTATGCTTCAGAATTGTACTTGTTAATATATAAAAATATTCAGGCTGCCCTAGTTCATGTAACACCTTTGAGAAGTGGCAGTGAGCAACCACTTCCGCCAGGTGCACACAGCCCCACACCTGTGTGCAGGGTCTGGTCAGTGGAGGACAGCCTAGGTTGCAGCTGAATCTTACCTCATCAGGGCACAGCCAAGCCAGGTCCTGAAGGCATGGCCCCTGGCTGGATTATTGCGAGGCAGTGGACACCTTCACAGCTATTTGCCTTATCTTTGTGACTGTTTCCCAAAGGTGTCCCTGACTTGAGCTCAAACGAAGGTCTCTCAGGGCTGCCCATCCTGACTTTCTGGTCACACCACAAATGACCCTCCCAAGGGTCACATCTTCACTAAACACACCTGGCCTCCTACAGACCCCACCATTGCTACAAGCCTGAGGCAAGAGGGTACCACACTTCTCTTCTCTGTCTCAACACATCCACATGGGCCTGGCTTTCACTAATTCCTCACAGCATGGCTGAGACCACAGTGTAATGTTAAACAGGGTTTCATCAGAGGTCAAGGCTAAAGGAAGGAACATAAAACCACATAGGGGTGTTCTGGCTACACGATAACCTCACAAAGACATGATATCAATATATTTCCCAAAGTCTGGTTTCAAAAAGTCTTGGGATGCAGCATTACATGTGGGCTTGCTGTGACAAATACACATACTCCTGGACTTTTGATGGGGTCCCATTCAGACAAACCTGCTGTAAATATCACAGCTTAGCTCAACTCCCTTAAACATGCTCAGAACATACATCAACTTCGCTGGGCAGAATCACCCAGCAACACAGGACAACGTAGAGTATCAGTCATTCACCCTCACGATTGTGGCGGACTGGGAGCTGCAGCTCACTGCTGCTGCCCAGTATGGAGAGGGAGTATCATACCGCACATCACTAGCCTGGGAAAAGAGCAAATGGCAAGATTCATTCCAAGTACGGCTTCTATTGAACGCATGTCACTTTTACACCATCATAACATCAAAAAATCATAAGTTAGAGACCATCTACTTAACAGAGATTTCAATGAAATAGTGCCTTAGATTGTGAAGTATATATTAATTCATTGCATTATTAATTAGGATTTAAATTATTAATGTGCCATCACAGCAGCCTTTCTTGGTAGAACCTCTGTGGACTGGACTAGAGGTGCTGTGCTGATTTTCAGGCAGAGCTGATCTTGTTCCTGCAGCTCCAGGATGGGTTGTAAGGAAGGGTGAAAGAACAACATGCAATATGGCAGGTTGCAACATGGTCACAAATTCTTTGGCACTTTTCCCATCAAGAGGTAGGGGCTGTGTCCACTCCCCTGGACTCTGGGTCTGCTTTGACCAATAGAGAATGGCAGAAGTGGTACCATATGACTCCCAAGGCTAAGTCATGGAAGGCAATCTAGACTTGCATTGTTGCCTGGAAACATTTGCCCTTGGGGCCCTGAACTTCCCTGTGAGCGGTCCCTGGAGCCTGAGGCCGCCATGCTACAGTGACCACAGGTAGATGCTCTGGTCACCAGCCCCACCTCAGCCAGCCGCCAGCCAGCCCAACTCAAAGACTGGACACAGGAGCCAAGATATTGCCCGGTCAATGGGTCATCCAGCCCCATCCATCCTAGCCCCAGCCATGGGACTCATCATAGCTGAGGCCCCAGACATCACGGAGAAGAGCCATGCCTTCTGTTCTCTTTCCAAATTCCTGACCTACAGAATCTGGGAGCATAAGGATGAAATGGTTGTTTCATGGTTTTTTATGCAACAGTAGGTAAGTGAAACATGCAACCTCTTCTCAATCACTTCCTTAGCCTTAAGAATTAAATCCTACATCCTTAGCTCTCCAAGTAGAAGATTAGACAAGTCATGCTGCTTATTTTTCCTTCTTTCATTTCAGTTGCAGTGGGAACAAGTTTTGCAGGCCTATTCGTTTCCCAGGGCTGTTGTAAGAAGTTACCACAAACTTGGTGGCTTAAAATAACAAAATGTAAGGCCCTGGGAAGAACCTTAGAATGTGTTCAAATGGTCATAGGTTTATAAAATTTGCAAAAGTAAGACACTTAAACAAGGGAGACTGCTGGTTATTTCCATTCTTGCTTCCTCTCTGTTTCTGTTTTCCTTGCGTGGGTGTTGGGAGTGGCCCGGGGTGTTTTTCCGTGTTTGCTTTAGTGGAGTTCAAGTTAGAGTTATATTTAGTTTTGGTTAAATGGGACCTATTTATGTGGTTTTCTGACAATTTCACATACAGCTGAGTTATGAATAACCATCCTGATGAGGAATGACTTCCAGGAATGCTCCCTGAGCCCACTGGGCTGATTTTCCTGATGTGAAGACATAAATGTGCAGAGTCAGAGAACACAGGGCAATTGATACCAGCCCTGGAAGTGTGTGGGGAAGGGGAGGAAAAACAATGTTTGAATATGTGGAGCCAGCAGCTCGTCTGTGGAAAATTCTTACAGCCATCACAGGATAAAACTGTTGGTAGAGGACTTGATTCTTAAAGATGCTTATTCAAAAGTGTAGTTCTCTCCAGTTCAGAATAACCTTGGGGATATAGTTTAGATACGTGTCCTCACCCAAATCGCATATTGAAATATAATTCCCAGTGTTGGAGGTGGGGCCTGGTGGGAGGTGATTGGATCCTGATGGCAAATCATGAAATGTTTAGCACCATCCCTCTTGGTACTGTCCTCATGATAACAAATGAGTTCTTGTGAGCTCTGGTCGTTTAAAAGTATGTATCACCTCCCCCTTGCTCTCTTGCTCCTGTTCCGGCCACGTGACATGCCTACTCCCCACTCCCCTTCCACCATGATTGTTAATTGCCTGCGGCCTCCCTAGAAACTGAGCAGATGCCAGCACCATGCTTCCTGTATAGCCTGTGGAACTGTGAGCCAGTTAAATCTATTTCCCTTATAAATTACCCAGTCTCAGCTGTTTCTTTATAGCAGTGTGAGAACAGACTAATATAATTAGTGATGCAGAGTATACAGTTGTAAGTTCATCATATTTGTATTTTTAGCTTTCGATAGGAATTGCATGAACCAGAATTGTCAGACTTTCTATATTTACAGGACAGAAATCTGTAACATTACTATAAATAATGAATATGTCTACAAAAGCTCCTGTATGAAAGGCCATAGAGATTTCCCGAAACTTGACAACAACCCAAATATGTGTATGACATCATTAAGAATGAATTGTGAAGCCAAAAGAAACTTTTCCAAGCTTCTTGATAATGAAAAACAAATTTTGACCAAATATGCTGGAGAAAAGGCTGCATTATGTTTGCATTCTCCATACTTGGTCTTAGCCAAAAGTCTGAGAAGCAATTATATTTCTATTCTTTTTATTTAAAAAATTATAAGATAGGCAGCTAATAAACATATGGAAAAAGTATGATAGAGATGTTTTAAGCAGTTATTTAAAGAAAAATCTTAATGTTTTGGACTTCATGTTTGTGTTATTTGCCATTTAAAAAAATTATTTATTGTCTTGTGCTCTTTTCTGATTCTAAATATTAACACTCATATATAATTTTATATTTATAATCTTACTTTTTTTCCTTAAACAGGATGCCTCAAATTTTATAAGCTTTGGGATCCCACAAATCCTGAATCTCCCTGTCTCCTTCTTTAACCCACCCAAACCAGACCGGAATTTCTATTATTCCCTCCTCTACTTTCCCATATTGAGGACCTGACCTGGGAGGAAGGTAGCCTGCACTGTTCTCTCACTCGATAGATAGTTGTTGACCAGGGCAAAAAGTTTATGCTAGGTTTTCTTTGGATTTACTTTTTTGGAGCTCAAAGCATGAATGAGCTTTGACGTAGTGGCAGAAATGCTGCTTGGGCAGGGAGTCACGCCTCATTCATTCTTCCGTGGGGAAAGGGCTGATGAGTGGGTTTGTGGATAACAGGGGAGGCGATAGCATGGGTTCCCAGACTTTAAAGAGGCCTATTAAATCGAAAGTTATCCTGGGCTTTGGAGCAAGGGAAATAACACTTCCTTTCTATTTTCAAAGAATTTCATGCATCCATGACAAAGAAATATGGAAGATGTGGCCTCTTGGGAACTGGGAACACCAGAAGTTGATTTTATGTAACATTTTCAGAAATAACTGTGGAATAGAATTGTTCAGTGAATTTTCCAAGTCTCTAGTGTCATCGAAATCTTTCATGAATTGAATAACAATGTTAAACTGTAGAAAGACCTTTCAAGATCCCAAGAATGGGTAAAATGATGTTGGATTCCCTTAGCCCTGCAGTATGAAGTTAGGTGAATGAGGGAGAGGAGCCAAGCAGCTCAGACCCTGCCTCTAACATAATTTCCCCTGTGATTCTTGTTATACCCTAAAGACATGCGCTGGAAGGAATCCTAACACAGGCCTGTGGGTATTATTGGGAAGGACAAGGAAAACAGAAAAGGGGTAGCGCTTAAAACAGAAAATCAATGAGTCACTGCTCCTGACATGTGCCAGTTGCCCCCATGAAGTTAGAGGAGCAGAGAAAGAAACCAGTGTGATTGAATGGATCTTCAAATGGAGAACAGATGTTGTTACATATTTGCTTGTTCACAGCAGTATCTTCAAGTCTGAAAAATGGAAACCTTCCAGGTCACAAAGAATGCGAAGGAACTCAGTAAAAGCTAAGAATCCTATGATGTGTGGGAATTTATGGGCAAATTCTCGAAGCTCAAAGGAGGTAGCTTACAGGCCGATGAGGGTATGTACTATCTCACACTGTGGAGAGCAGGCTCTGGGGACTCTGGCACGCGAACAACAACAACAGCATAGGGTAGGGAAGGGCTATGTGTGTAAACACATAAACAACCTCTGTGTACATATCATTATTTTTTCCTAGTCCCAAGGTTTCCTCAGCTGTCTCAGAGGGAGGAACAGGAACTTCAAAGTGATGCTCAGCTGTGTGAGGAAATGTGAAGTCTGTTATTCAGAGAAGTGAGAAAGAGCCTGTTTTTGGAAGCAGGACCTGGGTTTGAATCTAAGCTCAGCCACTTACTACCCTCGGTGGACTTAACCTCTCTGAATTTCAATTTTCTTATCTGTAGCATGGCCATGAGAATCCTTTTCTCCACAAACTCACAAGATGTTGTCGGGATTAAATAAGATAATATATGTAGGACTTGATAGACTGCAAACAGTCAATAGATGACAAATCTTTTTTTTTTTTTTTCTTTAAGACAGAGTCTCCCTCTGTCACCCAGGCTGAAGTGCAATGTCGCAATCTCAGCTCACTGCAACCTCTGCCTCCAGGGTTCAAGTGATTCTCCTGCCTTAGTCTCCTAGTAGCTGGGATTATAGGTGCCCACCACCACGCCCAGCTAATTTTTTTGGTATTTTTAGTAGAGATGGGGTTTCGCCATGTTGGTCAGGCTGGTCTCGAACTCCTGACCTCAGGTGATCCACCCGTTTTGGCCTCCAAAAGTGCTGGGATTATCACAGTGAGCCACTGTGCCTGGCTGATGGCTTATCTTATGAACTCATTTGCACCTATACCTTCCTAAGGCCTTTGTTACAAATAAATTATAAAATATGTGTATTTTTACATGCGAGCATTTTCATCTGAAGTCATTGGTTCATGGCTGTGCTCTATTTATTTATTATGTATGAGGGGCATGCTGGCAGGGATCCTTCCTGTAATTCCATCCCACTGCTGCCTCCTAATACAATTGCAAATCTTCCTTTCTATCAAACCTTATGAAATTACTTCTATCAACAAATGTCAGCTTTGGAATTCTCCTTATAAAAGCTCATTTCAGGCTTCCTTGGAATTCTTAAATAACTAAGCAAGCATTTGAGATCTGATATGCACAGGAAAGCACTGGCATAGGAAGAGATAAACTGCCTTAAATGCATACACACTCACAAAACAGACATTGTTCTCAGCACTTTCTTTTAATATTTTGGGGGCCAAGCTACCTAGTCAAATGCTGCACAGTAGGCTTCTTCTGAAATCAGCCTCCAGTGAGGGATTGGCACCAATTCTGAGAGCTTTCATTTATTTTGTTTACAGTCCCTGTGCATTTTCGGAACACTGTGTTCCCTTTCTTGTAACGGCACAACAGCAACACTGCCATGTGGCACTGGAATGGGCTCCCCACTTCATGATGGAGTTTCCTTTGGGCTGGCATTTTTTGCAAACAGCTTTGGGGCCTCTAGCTATCTGGTACAAAGGAAAAAGCATGGGCTTTAGAGGCATTCAAACAAACCTGGGCTCAGGTTCTGCTATCGTGTGCTATGTGCTTACTTAATCTGACTCTTAGTTTGTTTTTGTTTTCCTCTACGAAAGGGAAATAATAAAATTATAGTCTTCGTAGGAGCAACGCGAGGACTGAATAAGACAATGAGTGTAAAGCATCCACTATAGTGCCCGGCAATGTGAAACACTCCAATAAATGAAGTAATTATTTTAATAATGGCAGTTAGGGAATGTGCAATGTGCTTTTTTTTGTTGTGATTTCCAGTATCAAACTGCTCTTTGCTTAAATAATTTGCTTAAAGAATCAAAATTCTTTGCTTAAAGAATTCAAAGACACACATAAAAATGTTTCACTGTAGAAGGTTCTGCTCAATGATACGACTCTTAGCAGTAGTAACTATCTTTTCAAATGTTCTGGTGGCCTGGCAAAAAGGCTGTATTAGTGACGAGTTGGTTACTCTCTGAATTCCTGTGGCCTTTTTAACCTATCTGGAGAAAGACAAGGCACACTTCCCTGGTTTGTTAACTATGAAGAAGCAGAAGTGAAGAGAAGCGGACCTTGTACTGATGATGACATGAACACTTACAAGAATCCAAAACAGCTGTTGTAACTCTGCAGCTCGCCCTTGGCGTGGCTGAAGACGGGTGGGTGTGGCCAGATTATATGTTGTTGATATGCACAGTCATGTGCAATGGACACTCACTTTTCAATGAATATATTTTCTACAAACTTCTTGCACACGGGAGTTACTCTGTCAAGGTGAGTGTACCATGCTTACTGTTAGTGTCCTGAGAAGGCTTACTGCGGTGAGTCTCGTTGGTGGAGATGAGTGGGTGGGTGTTCGCCGTGTGTGTGCTAAGCATTTACTCTAGGGGGCTGGTGGCAGGCATCCACAGCATGGTGGTGGGGCATGCATCATATGGCACGTAGGAAGGAGAGCACAGCTTCGAATTACATAGGCCTGGACTCCAGTCTTAGCTTGGCTGCTCATCAGCTACCTTGAAGGAGCTATCTAACCTTGCTGAGGCACCTTGTTCTAAAATAAAAACAGTAATGTCTGCCTTGCAGAGCTGTTGTTACTATTATAGATAAAAACTGTACTGTATTTTGCACAGTGCCTAGTATAATGAGATAACAATAAATCATGGCTTATATTTGCCATTCCTTAAAAATAATCTAGATTTACATAGGAGAGTGATGGGGCCACAGGGCAAGCTAACTCATTATGTAAATAAACAGATCTCTGAGCAGGTCTGCTTACCTTCAGCATTGAATCCAGCCATTATATCATTAGTAGCTACTCACAGAGGAAAAAGAACACCTAGAGTTTGTTACTATGTGAAATCCTGGCCAGGGCCTAGTTCCACAGCAAATCTTCTCGACACCTGAGCCTGCCCTGGGCACTGCATATGCTAAGGTGTTCATCTATCACTGAGCACCAGACGAACATGCTTCCCTTTCATAAGGACCTCCCATGTTTGGTTGGCCTCCTTGGTGAATGAGCACTGGAAACAGGATGAGCTGGGCAGACCTAGCCTCATCCATCTTTGCTGCATCCCCACAGGAAGGACCATCTCCCAGCTCCAAAGTACTGCTCCAAACGAATGTAATACAGATCAAGACGGCAAAGCATGGTCTTATGGACCTGCTGGGACTAGGAGCGGTTTGATCATCTGTGGAGCTATCCCACAGGCTGGGGCTGGGTAGAATCCATAGTGTGACATGGTGGCCAAAGGTTGGATGTTCATCAGGGAACTCTGCTCCCCTTCTCTGTTGCTGGGAAGTGGCTGCCCTGCCAGAGATGGTGTTTTCAAGAGACACCTGCATCTACTTAATAATTTGGGCCAGGTGACAGTTCTGGCCATGGGAAGCTAGGAGGAAGTGATGTATGACACTTCCACACCTAGCCCACAAAACCCTCCCGCCCATCCTTTGCTCTCTGATCCTACCTGTTGGCAGCAGTGCTGGGGACATGCCTGTAGGATGGCAGAGCCTGTCTCGGCATAGGCTCCACAGGATTGTGTGGCACGTCCCTCATTCTTGCCTTGTGCCAATTCCTGCATGAGTGGGAAGTGAATTTCCATTGTGTTTTATCACTGAGATTTGGGGGCTTTTGTGTGGTAGAAGCCACGTGACCTTAATTCAAGGTGATTTGTGATTCGCTTTCTCCAGCATGTCAGCCCAGGCGTGCTGGAGATTTGGCTCTGTAGTGACCAGGTAACTGAGGGTATCTGGTAGGGGATTACCCCAAGTAAGACCAAGTTACTTTGAGCCAACATTCAGTATCTGTTGACACATTTCAGGACAAGAAGGAAGCTTGACGTTTAAAATTTAATCCTGGGGCCTTGATGCTGAGTGGATTTATAATGCAGAGTAAGCCCCGAAAAGAGACATCTATTTACTACAATTTTTTATTATTTACTTATTGTTATTATCTTTTGAGACAGGGTCTCCTTTTGTCACCTAGGCTGGAGTGCAGTGGCATAATCACGACTCACTGCGGCCTTAACCTCCCTGGCTTAAATGATCCTCCCACCTCAGCCTCCTGAGTATCTGGGACTACAGGCTGGCTAATTTTTAAACTTTTTGTAGAGACAGGTTTTCGCCACGTTGTCCAGGCTGGTCTCAAACTCCTGGACTCAAATGATCCACCCACCTCGGCCTCCCCAAGTGCTAGGACTACAGGTGTGAGCCATCGTGCCCAGCCTACTACAAATTTTTAAAGGCTCTTTCTTGGAATTTCATTATCCAAGTAAACATTTTGGGAGTTACCTGCTCCATAATTATTTATCTAATTGGAATTTATTTATTTAATTGGAAAAGATTTATTTAATTGGAAAAGAAACACCAAGGCTTTATATTCCCCATCCTAGTTTATGCAAAATTGGTTAAATGTCTTAAGCAAAGAAAAAAATAGTCCTAATAACAACCATTTGGATTTCTAAATGCCTTAAACAATACCTATAGGCCACTAAACTGGCCAGATAATATTACAAAATCGGCTGTGCTGTGTTTTTCATTTCAACCCTTTCTCTGTGAGGAAGGGTCCCCAGAAAAGAACAGTTCACTTTCACTTCAGTAACTGGTGGAGATTACCCTCCCTTCCTTTTTCAGACTGTCCCACAGACTTCTTGCACTGGGAAATTTGCCAAGTTCCTCACATTTTAGCCACATAAGGCAAAACTCACCGGACACATGCATTTCCCTTCTCTTCTAGCAACAATGACTTTACCCAGAGTCACCAGGAAGTCCTGTCCACTGTCAGCTATGCAGTGTGTGTGTGTATGTTTCACCCAAAATGTGGCATGAAACAGACTTCCACAAAAAACAACAGAAAGGCCTTTTTGCAGCACTGCTTGGAAACCCCTATGCTGCTTGATAAGCCTTCTTCGCTGTTTTGCCTCTGTAGGGGCCACTCCTGCCTAAGCTGGGTGGTGGTCCCCCACCTCACCTGTGGGCAGCTGATCCTGGAGGACACAGTATGGGTGAGGGGCTGCCTATTCTCAGTTGTCTCTAGGCACAAAAATTCTGCTACTTTTCTTTTTTAGGGAAGTGATTCCCTTCCAGAAAATATTTTTTTCTTGCTTCAAGTAAAATAATTTTTTTTTTTTTAAATACAGGGTCTCACTCTGTCACCCAGGCTGGAGTGTAGTGGCACGATCATGGTTCACTGCAGCCTTGGCCGCCTCAGGCTCAAGTGATCCTCCTTTCTCAGCCTCCTGAGTAGTTGGGGCTATAGGTGAGTACAACCACTCTCAGTTAATTTTCGTATTTTTTGTAGAGATGGGGTTTTGCCATGTTGCCCAGGCTGGTCTTGAACTCCTAGACTCAAGCGACCTACCCACCTTGACCTCACAAAATGAGGGCTTACAGGTGTGACCCACTGCACCTGGCCAGCACTCTCAGAATTGATCCTTGTCATGTTCCTCTCAGCCATCATTGTAGCTGAAGCCCCGGAGAAGCCACTAATTACCCTCTAATTGTCCTAGGTGTCGGTTTCTCTGTTAACATAATGGCTATAATCAGAACTCTTAACCAGGAAAATTTCCCAAACAATATAAATTCAATGAAAATATGTGCACTGCTCATACCTGGTTCCCCTGGTACTGTTGCTGCATAAGAAGTCACCCCTTAATTTGGTGGGCTTAAAATTATCATCTTATTTATGCTCTCAGAGTCTGTGGGTTTGGATTTTATTTTATTTATTTATTTATTTATTTATTTATTTATTTATTTATTTATTTTTATTTATTTATTTATTTATTTATTTATTTATTTATTTATTTATTTACTAAGATGGAGTCTCACTCTGTTACCCAGGCTGGAGTGCAGTGGCACGATCTCTGCTCACTGCAACCTCTGCCTCCTGGGTTCGAGCGATTCTCCTGCCTCAGCGTCTCAAGTAGCTGAGATTACAGGCAAGTGCCACCATGCCCGGCTAATTTTCTTCTATTTTTTAGTAGAGACGGGGTTTCACCGTATTGGTCAGGCTGACCTCGTGATCCGCCCGCCTCAGCCTCCCAAAGTGCTGGGATTACAGGCCTGAGCCACCGCACCTGGCGGGTTTGGAATTTAGACAGCAGGAGTGACTTGTCTCTGCTGAATGACAGCTGGGGCCTTGGCCACTGTGGGTAACGCAGCAGCTGGGCTGTATTATGGTCTTACGGCTCCTTTCCTTATATGTCTAGCCCTGGCCTGGAGCACTGCAGGATGAGGTCTGCTGACTGCAGCGTCCATCCGGGTCCTCCCCAGGCACTGTGGCCTCCCTCACAGCATGGCTGCCTCGGGTACTCGGACTTCACGTGGAAGGCCAGGGCTCCGAGAGCAAATGCCCCAGCAAGACAGAAGCTCAGCCGCCTTTGATGACCTAGAAGCTAGGCAGCATCGATTGTACTGCCTTCTACGGGTTGTGAGTGAGCCCCAAACCCGCCTTGACTAAGGAAGCGGAATTAGACTCTACGTCTGGACCGGGTAGTGGCGAAGTTCTGGAAGCCCGTGAGTAGGAGATACTGTGACATTTTCATCTTTGGAAAATACCATCTAGCACACCTGAATCCGCTTTCAGGGGGTGTAAGGGGATTTCCATGGCAAAATTTGAAGCCACATGTGGTCAGCGCTTTGTACTGTGGAAACAAAGTGCTCTGGGCATCCAGAAAGGGGATAAATCTGGCTGCATTTTAGCTAATCCTGGAAAATTGATCAACAAAAGCAAAAGACCAAGAAAGCTGCTTATATCAGTGTCTCCTCCCACCCTCAGCCTCCAGTAGCATCTCTACGTTTTTCAATTTTATTCGTGTCACTTTAAATAAGGTAAGCTCTCCTTTGCTGTTCTGGTGTATTTAGACATACACGTATTTTGCTATCTTGGGTTCTCATGATTATACTCTTACATCTTTGCACACTTCATTTTGACCCCTTCCTACTACTTTGATTTTCCCATTACTTTATTCAAAATTTGGAGAGAATAAACCCACTTGGCTCTCCTCTCCCTGGTTGCTCTCTCCACTCATTCTAGCTCTCTTTGCTCCATAAAATTATGCTCACTCAGGTATCACATTATTTTTATCTTCAGTTGTATGTGTTGTTCCTGTGTCAAAGAGTTTACCCTGTGGGTGCTGTCTAGCCATTTGAACATGTTGCAAGGCAAATTTATGTATGTATGTATGTATTTATTTTGAGACAGGGTCTCACTGTGTCACCCAGGCTGGAGTGCAGCGGTGTGATCATGGCTCACTGCAGCCTTGAACTTCTGGGCTTAAGCAATCCTCCCACCTTAGCCTCCCAAGTAGCTGGGACTTCAGGCGGGCACCACCATGCCCAGCTAAGTTTTTAAATTTTTTTCTAGAGACGAGGTCTCACTGTGCTGCCCAGGGTGGTCTTGGGCTTCTGGGCTCAAGTAATCCTCTTGCTTTGGCCTCTTAAAGTGCTGGGATTACAGGCGAGGGCCACCGTGCCCAACCTGGCAAATTTATTGAAAATTGGGGCAATATTGAATCATCTTTGTATCCCACTGACTAGCAAGAAGGTAAGATACCATGGCTGGCTCAACACAGCTACTACCTAGAAATACACTTCTGTGTTATTCAAACCAGGAGTCAGGAAGGAAAGCTAATTGAAAAATACCTTCTGAGTATCTGAATTGGGCAATTGCTATGGGGAACAGAATGACAAAGAAGTAGTATCCCACTCACCAAAGGAGCTTCCCATCTGCTGGGGGTGCCAAAGCATGAACGCATAGAAAGGTGAATAACCACAGCGTGGCAGGCAGGATAATGACACCCCTAAAATGTCCACATCCTGATCCCCAAACCTGTGAGTGTTACCGTACATGACAAAAGGGATTTTGCAGATGAGATTAAGTTAAAGATCTGAGATGGGAAGATGAGCCTAGACTATCCAGGTGGGCCCAGTGTAGTCACTAGGGTCCTGATAAGTGGAAAAAAGAGTCAACATAGTTGGAGTTAATGCAAGTTAAGACCGGACATGGCTGTCTTTGGAAGACGAGAGGGGCCTTGAGCCAAGGAGTGAGAGGATCTCTAGAAGCTGGCCAACGCGGGAGGGAACATAGCCCTGTCTACACCCTGATTTTAGTCTGGTGAGACCTAACTTGGACTTCTGACCTTCAGACTGTAGGATAACCCAGTTGGGTTGTTTTAAGCCACTAAGCTTGTGGAAATTTGCTATAGTAGCATTTGGAAACTAATACAAATAGCAAAGTTGAATGAGATAAGAATCCAGAAAAAAAGTGTCATAGGTCAATAAGCCAGAAATCGCCACATACTGGAGTTTCTACTGCAATCTCATATGTTCATCCGCCTCATCGTCAACGAAAACTCTCTTTTCTGGAAAATGAAGGGTGAAAAATAATGAGCTCGTGGGAAAAGCAGAGGTGGGCAGACCATTCAAAACTTAATGGAACTTATAACCAGAGCCTTGTCACTGTTACCAAGAACAGTAACGATGCTAATTGAAATATCAATATAATCGATACAGTTAAATCTCCACTGGCATCACATCTCCCTCCCACCGTATACATCCTTTGCAGTTTTATACCCTGGGCTTCTGGTTTCCTCCTTGAGAATGGAGTGTTCTTTTTTTTTTTTTTCAACTTTTATTTTAGAATTAGGGGGTACATGGGCAAGTTTATTACAAAGCTATAATTTCATGATGCTGAGGTTTGGAGTACAAATGAATCTGTCACCCAGGTAGTGAGCATAGCACCCAATAGATAGTTGTTTTTAACCCTTAACCCCCTCTCCTTCTCCTGCCTCTTGTATTCCCCAGTATCTACTGTTCCCATTTTTTGACCATGTGTACCCAAGGTTTAGCTCCCACTTATAAGTGAAAACATGCAGTATTTGGTTTTCTGTTTCTGAGTTAATTAGCTTAGAATAATGGCCTCCAGGTGCATCCATGTTGCTGCAAAGGATGTGATCTCATTCTTTTTTATGGCTACATAGTATTCCACGGTGTATATATGCCACATTTTCTTTATGACATTTCTTTCTGAGACTGACCTGCTTCATTAAAATAAAGAATACAACCTGAAGGTAGCCTGTTTGGCCAAGCATTTCTTTTTAAACACTGGGGGATACGTCTTTGCAGATTCTTCATCTTCACTTACAACTTCCCCAGATTTAAAAAAAAAAAAAGTCCAACTTAAAATTATAAAGCCAGTTCCTACTTGCACTAATGGAAGACACTTCTGCTGGTAGTCTGATTTTTTTCTTAAAGTTTTCGTACAGTGCTAAAGTTTTCTATTTAATTCTGAAAACCCTACTGCTCGTGGCATTAAAATATTAATCCACTTGGAAAAAGTGATGAACAGGGAACTGTAATTGGTAGATGCCATGAGGGCTGTTGGTTCAAATGAGGGTGGGAGCGGGTGGGGGAGGCCTCTTGCTGGAGGTGGGCTTGAGCTGAGCCCGGAGAATGAGTCAGACACGAGCTTACAGCATCACTTTCCAGGTGGAAGGAGGAAAATATGGTGCCCGATCCAACATGGGGCGTCCCTGGTGGGCTGTGTTTGGCTCAGACACCCCAGTTGGCGTGGTCCTATTGGCCAGAGCAGCCGCTCTCCCACACCCGCAGCTGCTGTTCTTGTGGTCCTGGGCTTGGGCCTGGAGAAGCCCCATCTCCAGGAGGCTGAGCCAGCCCCATGCTCACACCTAGAGGTACTGCAGCTTCCTCTCTTGACCTTCAAGCCGCTTGGCCCCAAATTCCCCCTTCAAAGCAGCCTCCTGAGCTTTTGAGGGATTGTCACTCTTGGAGGAAATAAAAATGTGGAAAAATATAGCAGAGCACTCTAGAGAATATGTACTTTCTCAACTTTTCTAGCCACCATCCTTTAAGCAATTATAATGCTTCTGGCTATCACAGGACATTGAGAGGGAAAAGGCCTTATCGACATACCAACTACAGGCCAGGTGGGCCTGCGGTACACACACACCCCGGCGTCCACAGAGATCCGGGCCTCCTGTGTATGAATGTGTGCCATGAATTTAGACCTATTTCTCGCCTTCCGGGCTCTCTATTCCTCATCCTCCATCCAAGTGGCCGTCTTGCGCAGGTAGTTCTTTTCTCTCCCCTCACCCTTTCCCCCTGCTTCTCCCTCCTCTCCCTCCCCGTTTCTCTCTGAGTCTCTTTCCCCCTTCTGCCTTCCAGCGCATCCTCTGCAATTCGAGGTGACCCTCTTCTCCAGCTGCCGCTGCAGAGCCCCAAGTGTGGTCCCCACACCCCCTCACTGTACACTTCGGCAGGAAGGCGCTTCTGTGTCCCCCCCATCCTCATCCTCCACCGCAGCTGCCCTGCTTCGTCTCTTCCTCCTGGACTCAGGTTGGCCTTGGGCCCTGCTCCAAAAGGAGCACATTCACCACAGCTTCAGATTTCCTCCTGCTGCCGCTGCTCCTCGGAAGCAAACCTGGTGACTGCTGATGGCCAGGCCTAGACCATGCCTGGCAGAGCAGCCGTGGGGTAGAGAAACAAGTCCTCAAGGGGGCTGCGAGCAGAGCCACAGAGACAGGGAAACTGAGGTCACACAACTGGGAATAAGAAGGTGGGGTACTGGGGGGCTTGTCAATGTGGTTCTTCCACAGAGGATGGAAAGCCCCTTCATTTCTGCCCAAGAAAGTATCTTCAGCATTCACCGAAATCTCCCCTAGAGGGAAGCGCCACAGGAAGGGGAACTAGGAAGGAAATACAAGCTGGTGCTTACTCCATCCCCATCACAAAGAGGCTTAGAGAGAGACTTGGGAACGATAGGCATATGCAATTTTTTAAATCACTCATTCAAGAAATAATATTGAAAAATGAGTTACAGGCGATAGATTAGTTAAGTGCCGATCAGATTGACTATGTAAGTGAATTACATTCAAATTACACACAAAGGAGCTCTATCAAGGGCAATTATGGGTCCTTCGGGAGGCTTTAAAAAGAGGAGGGATGAAACTTGGTTAAAATGGGGGCTCGTTAAAGGCAAGAGGAGTACAGAATGGTTGAGGTAACTTTCTCTGTGCCCCACTTTCAGCCCTGCTCTGCCAAGCAGGCTTGCAGGTGGGAATATTTGTTTGCCCTGGGTTCAGCAAGTCTTTGTGCTGCCTTGCCTAACCTGCTTCCAAGGTATCGGGTTTTAAGCTGGTGTGGCAAGAATGATATTGGCCTTTGTGTTCTAAAGGAGTGGCATGAAGCACAGTGGACCTTGATCTTCAATTGACGCCACAATCTCCCTAATCCACTGATCTCCAATCATCCTGCCAGATCAGCCACCCTATCAGGCGGTATTTTTCCATGTCCCATGTGCTCAAGGACGAAGCTCTAAAAGCAAGCTTGGAAGCTTACGCGATGCAGTACAGTGTCGGGGGTGGGCAGGGGAGAGAAAAGCAAAGGACTTACATTTGTTTTAGAAATTGCTGCCAAAAGATAAGCTTGTCTGTGCAACTATATGACTTCTGACACTGAGGCAGGGAGGATTGTGAAACCAGGATAGACAGAATTTCAGCCAGCAAATAAATACACATTCACTTTAGCCAGGGGGTGGGGTGGGGAGGTGGCTGGGAAGGGATTGAGTCTGTGAAGAGGCCTAGAGTAATAGTTTTTGAAGCGTTACTTATCTAGTGCTGGGCGACAGAGTTCATTTTGTTTGTATGCAGTGATTACTTGCAGTCTACATGCAGAAAACCAGTTAATCTAATGAAGCGCAGGACTACAAATAGAGGTTTCTTAATAGACCCAGGCGACTGCCATGGGCCTCACCCTGACCGCTGGGTCACAGAGCCTTACCATCGGGGACTAGGCTTTGGGAGGCACTGAGGCAAGTTGGAGAATTAGAAGAGGAGTCAGCCGTGAGTTATGTCCTGGCTATTACCAAGAAATAATCTAAAAAAATGAAAATAAAGATGCATATCAGGAGTTGGAAGCAGTGTTTTACTGAAGGACAGTCCGGAGACGTGCATTTTGTTTCCAGGTGTTCAAATGCACTTCCTCTCACTGAGGGGGCCCAAAAGCCTCCCGCTGGCTGCTCTGGGTCCCAGGTGCGTCCAGACGTTGCCAGACACACCTCTGTCAGGTGAGGCAGGCTCCAGGGGAGGAGGCCTTGGCTTTGTTAATTTTGCAGAAGAGCAGGGACTTTGATGACAATTTTTTTGATCTAATGACAAGCTATTCCCTCTACCATTAGTGTCCCGAAGGGCAAATTCTAAAACCAAGGCCATTTGATAAAGCCTGGGGAATTTATTGCAAGGCAGATGGACACAGCAGCAGCACATAAGAGCCCGCGCATGGGGCTCCAGCCCGGCCACGGCGAGGGATCCTTTCTCAGCAAAGGGCAGCACTGCTGGCTTTGCCAGGGCAGCCCTCCCGGGAAGATCCCAGAAGAGATGGTCTGAGGCGTGTGAACACTGTGAATGTCATGGACAGAGCTCAGCGTGGGACCCCGTGGGACTTCAGGTTATTAAGATGTAAATGTTGGCCGAAAGCTTATGTGTGAATTTTATTTTTAAGTTGTGACTTCCTTCCTCTCTGCCTGGGCCAGTGCACAAGCTGGAGGAGGGAGAGTCGGTATCACTCTGCAAGAGATGTTTCTCCAGGTTTCTGGGTGTGTTCTTGAGTTAATAGAAATCTGACACCACTGAGAAGTAACTGACAAATGCTTTCCGGCCCCAAGGCAGGGTGACATGCACTGGCCTGACCAATGCCATTTGGAGCTGAAGACTCCAGAACATGGCAGAAGGTCATTTCTGCAGCAGTGGTAGCTGTTCCACAGCTGAAAGAGGAACTAAAATTAAAGACAGGAAAGCAACATTGTGAAAATGACTATGGCAGCCACTGAGAATTACAAAACAGCCTCAACTATCTCCTAAGAAATGATCACTGGGGATGCATGTTTTCAAACTCTCATTGGATGCCCTGTATGTACCTGTTGTAAAGTTGAGAAATCGCACCAGCACCAGCACTGCTTTCCTGATCACCTGTTGAAAATGTGATGGACATGAAATGCCAAAAACAGCATTAAATTCCCCACCAAGAGGACATCCTCTTGGTGTCAGCGGCTTCCTAGTAGCAGTTTTTCACAAAATCGTGTTTAAAAACATTTTTCTATAGGCAGTATTCACCTAGAATGAAACACGTGGCTAGAATAGCTTATTTTATGATCTTAGATTTTCTCTGTGTTGGTGTGTCTCTCCCTCCATTTCTGAGTTCTGTTTGGCTTAAATGCGTGATGATCTGAGCACTGAGCTTTCTCACAGAACTAGGCTAGGAGGACAAAATATTGAGTTAGGAGAAGTTTTCCGCCAGCAATTTCCCAATAGTACTTTATTTCCTTTTTTGTCTTCTTTTTCTTCTTCAGAGGAAAGCAGGGTGCATTCTGGAGTGAGGACATGACTACAAGTTGTAGGCAGGAAATACTGTTTCATGACACCAACTTTTAAAAGAAAGAGACTTTAGAAAATGGTCATATTTTGGCCAGGCACAGTGGCTCAGACCTGTTATCCCAGCACTTTGGGAGGCCGAGGTGGGAGGATCACTTGAGGTCAGGAGTTTGAGACCAGCCTGGCCAACATGGTGAAACCTCGTCTCTACTAAAAATACAAAAAATTAGCCAGGCATAGTGGTGCACACCTGTAATCCCAGCTACTTGGGAGGCCGAGGCAGGAGAATTGTTTGAACCCAGGAGGCGGAGGTTGCAGTGAGTTGAGATCATACCACTGTACTCCAGCCTGGGTGACACAGCAAGACTATGTCTCAAAAAATAATAATAATGATAAAATAAAAAAGAAAATGGGCATATATTTATAGTCTACTTTTTATATTTTGTTAGATGTCACTAATTACTTAATGCTTTGTAGTTACTTAAAATGTTGCTCACAAATCCCAATGTAAGCCCATGAAATTGACCTCAGTGGTTACACTCTTCCTAAAACCCTGGGGATTTTGTTTTAAAAGGTTACTGTGTTTTTTCAGTTAGTGGGAAGATAATTATAGACCCTCCCCTGGGTGTAAGTGATGTAAAGGGTCTTTGGGGATGCGAATTAAAGAGCAGGCTCTGGCCCTGACCTCCGTATTGAGGAGGGAGGCCCCCTGAGAAGGGAGGCCTTGCTTGTGCTGAAAGGAGCTTTTGCTACGTGGGGTCCCACAGGTTTGGGTGCAGGCAGGAGGAGCGGCAGCAAGAGGGCCCACTGTGGGCCCAGAAACATTTGGCTGGGACCTCAGATTCAAACTTGTACCTTGTTCTAGAGAAAAAATAAAAGCGGCTCAAGCCTTTCTTAACCCCTGGGAGACACTTGCAGGGAAGAGGCCACAAAGAGCAAGACAGCTGTGACAAGTGCAGAGTCACCCCGGGCCCCAGGGCTCTCCTGTTTCCACACACTGTGTCCAAACTAATCATCCGGCTCTTGGCCTGCTCTGCCCAGCCCTCTTCCTGACCTTCAATGCTTACATCTCCACTCCCAAAATAGATCAGGAAGCTGCTGATGCCACGAAAAGATCTGGCTTTGGAATTAGTAAGCCCGGGTTCAAATCCCCTGGCTGTACACATTTATAACATTCGACTTTATGTTCCTACCCTGTAAAATACGAACACCAGGACCTATGATTCAGGGTGCTGGGGAAGTCTAAAGTAGGTAACATGTGTCAGACACATAGCGCAATGCCTGGTGCATGACAGCTGATCAGTGAAGGTTACTTGTCCCTCCTGCTTGTCCTAGGAGGAGCTAGTGCTGGGATTCGCCTTAGGGGCATGTGGGTGTCAGAGACAGGGCATTGCGTCCTGGCTATGTGGCTTGCCAGATGCAAGATCATCTGTTTTCCTGTTTCTAAAAAGGAGATAATGTCATAAGGTTACTGTCAGGATTAAAATGAAAAGTGATAGAGCATGCCTGTCCCATCATAGGAACTTGATACATGTTGGTTTCTGTCTTTAAACTTCTTTGAAATATGCCATCCCCTATCCCTGTGATGACCTCACAGGCAGCTGCATCCCTTGAACCCTGTACTGGACCACTGGCCACCCCTGCATCTGCCCCTACCTCTGCCTCATGCATCTGTCACTGCCATGGGAAGGGCCTGCGAGGCACTGGGTGACTCAGCCAGGTGCGGAGACAGACACGAGGCTCCATGGCAAGGCTGTGGGACTGTCCCTTACAAAACAAGCCTCCCTTCACTTTCTGTCTGTGTGACTACCCTCGCTGTTCTGTCACCTGATTTTACCTGAGGATCCGATTCTGGGGTAGGAACAAAGCTTCCTACTGAGCTCTGACCATGCTCCGAGCTGGAAATCCGAAATACTGAAGGATTTCCAATTCACAGCAGCTCTATTTTGGATTTTGATTTATTTGTTGGAGTGGTTCTGAGCTATCACAGCCTCCCACTTGCCCCCTCCCCAGGGCTGTTCTTGGAGACGGCAGCATGATTTGAGCCCACGAAGGAACAATCAGGCTCAATAAACCTAAGAGAAAATCTAAGAATAATCTAATGTGCTCAGTGCTCAGGTCTAAAGAGGAAGTGACCTCATTTCATAAGGGACAGTCATTGCTGGTTCAATAGAAGAGCCTTTTGCATTATCACAGATGTGGCAGATTAGGTGTGTAATCATAAATAAAATAAAAAATGGTAGACAATTTTGAAGAAAAAACCAGGAGCATCTTTTGAGATTACTTAAGGGAATACAAGGAATCTATGTATCCCTTTGCATAAGATGCCCCATACAATATATCCAGCCCATCAGGTATTTAATGAAGCACTTTCAAGTGGATAAGAGGCAGGAGACCAGAAAGATTCCACTGGTATTCTGCAAAGTGGAGTGTGAAATGCAAAGTTTTTTTTTTGTTGTTGTTGTTGTTGTTTTTTGGCCAGAATTTACACATCCGATGCCAAACCTAAGGAGGACAGGAGTAAATGGCCAGAAGGAAGGGGATTTGATTGTCAGATGGTTAAATGTGGTGTGACAGTATTCCATTAAGAATTTTCAAACATTCAACATACGTTCACTTTGCTTCAACGAGACCCAAACGGAAAGCATCTAGAGATGCACCCACGCAGCAGCGCTCTGCGAAACGTCTGTGTTTCACATGGTACTGCCTATTTGCCTGTCGGCTCTCAATGCCCGCCCCCCCCCACTCTCCCTGCCCTTCTCTGTAGGAGCTGGAAGCCTGCAAACTACATTTCCCAGAATCCCCAGCCAGCTTGCTTCCCGGTAGCCTCTGCCAATGGGAGACACTGGTGGGAGCTTGGAAAGAAGGCAGAAGGGAGAAAGAAGCTGATTTTATTTCTCTTTCTGTTGAAGTCTCTGGCAGTGGCAGCAGTAGCGGCAGTGGCAGCAGTTGCGGCAATAGCAGTAGCAGCAGCAATAGGTGACTGAGTTTCTGCTCAGGTGGAGTTTCAACAGCAGTGGGGGCAGGGAGTGCTCTTGCAGCCTCTGCAGCCAGGGCATTCCTAGGCTCTGATCTGGCAGCATCAGCGTCCGTGACAGGCAGCCCTTGGTGGGAGTTTAGTTTCCTGGCTTCCCGAAAGATTTCCAAGAACGGCCGTGGAGCAGCGAGTATCACAGCAGCCTCAGCCACAGAGAAATCACCGACTCTGTCTGGATCACACCGTTTTTCCTTTTGTTCAGCCAGCCTTAGGATGGTAGTAGCTGCCTGCAGTTACTAGTCTCTGAATGATCTCAGCTCTCCCCTTTTATTCTCCTCCAGCCCTTCAACACATTTGCAGCCCATTTCCTAGGTTAACTTTCTTCTACTTGAAATTCCTAGAGTAGTTTCCGTTCTGCTGACTGAACACTGTCCAGTATACACATTTATAAAGTAAACTTAAATTTTAAGGCAAATCAAATACAATCTCATTTTGTTTAATTCCTTACCCCAGTTGCATTTGTGGGCTTATAAAAGGAAAGAATAAGCAAGTCTTTCTCCCAAAAGTTTGACAACAAAACTCAGTTCCTTGTCATATACCCTGCAGCCTCCACCAAACAGGTCACCATGACAAATATTCTTGAACAAGAGACTTTCTTTCGAGTGATCTCTGTTCATAACCATAATGACATTAATAGTACGTACCCGTTCAATAAGTGTCTTTTATATATTAGGCATTTCAAATATGTTATTTCATTTAGTTATCAGTTATAATAATTATCTATCTGTCTATCTATCTATAGACAGGGTCTTGCTGTGTCACCCCAGCTGGAGTGCAGTGACAAGATCTCTGCTCACTGCAGCCTTGACTCCCTAGGCCCAAGTGATCCTCCTACCTCAGCCTCCTGAGTAGCTGGGACTACAGGTATGTGCCACCACCATGCCCAGCTAATTTTTGTATTTTTTTTGTAGAGATGAGGTTTCACCATATTGCCCAGGCTGGTCTTGAACTCCTAGGCAGAAGCGATTCACCTGCCTCAGCCTCCCAAAGTGTTGGGATTTCAGGCATGAGTCACCGCACCCAGCTTAATTGGCTTTTATTAGCAATTCATAAACTGGGCAGCACCTAGCTGATAAAATAGACAAGAGCTCCACTGGGAATGGCAGAACAGTAAGATTCTGTAAGGTAGTTTGAGCAGGAACAAGGAAACAGCATAGTACAAAAAGCAGATTGGTTAATATCCGCTTACTTGGTTACTTCTGGTTATCTTGGTTACTTCAGGTTGCTTTCATTGTGTGGATTAAAGCAGAGGGAACTTCCTTTATCATGCTGACTCAGGTTGACTGGACTCCTTTTTTTTTTTTTTTTCTTTTTGGTGACCTGGCCTGTTTTGGGATTTTCCTGTTTTTTAAAGTTTTAGTTTGATTACATGGCACTTAACATGAGTGACTCCGTTTGGGTTGGCCTGTTGGGGCTCAGTGCAGGAATTCAGTCCAAATCAATGGTCTCTCCCAAATTTTATTCAACAGTGGCTACGCACCCTCTCTTTTTAGCATGCATACCTTTTGCCGTGTGACTAAGCCATCCTTCCTATCCGGTGTCGCAGTCTATTTCTTCACTCCCCAGAATTTAAGATGGTCTTGTGAATTACTCTGGCTTACAAAATGAGCCAGAAGAGATATGTGAGTTCCAGAGGTCAGACTCAAGAGGTCTGGCAAGTTCTGCCTTCACCCACTTGGAACATTGTCCTTTAAAGGCCCTGAAAGCAGCAAATCTCTCCTGCGTTGGAGGATGAGAAGCCACATGAAGAGCCCCAGACAGCAGCGCAGTACCAGCTTCCAGAGATGTGAGTGTGACCGTCTTTGACCTTCTAGCCCAACTGCTTTCCCTGAGTGCAATGCATGAGCAGGCCAGGCAAAACTAGAAGGGGAAGCTGCCCAGCTAACCCACAGAAGTATCTGAGATAAAAAATCATCGTCTTAAGCCACTAAGTCTGTTATGCAGCAATATACAGCATTCATTCAACTTTTGTGTCATGAGTACTCTCATTTCTTTTGTAAGTTCTTTTGGGGTTCAAGTTAGCTCAAATCAGTTTCTGATGCTTATGACCAAATGCCCCTATGTGATAGACTTTGAGGGGTAAAGAAGCTTGCTCGGATCACACAGTGATAAGTAGCAGCACTTCATCTTGAACCCATCTCTGTCCCACTCACTTTCCACAGGTCCTTGTCGCCTCCCTCCCTAATCCCTTCCAGTCTAGTTTTCTCACTCATTTTAGCATCTTGAAGATGCCTGACCTTTTGTAACAGGCGCTTAGAAGAGGCAATAATCAAGCTGTGAGCTGGAATACTGGGTTTCTCATCCAATAACCAGGTTGGCAGGTTGGTAACCATACAAACTGGAGAAATAGTGCGCTGAGCACAAAGTGGTATTTTGAGAGTTATTGAAATATAATTGACATAACAATAAAAATACAATATTTAAGTGCATGTATTTCAAGTGTATGATTTGACAAGTTTGGTTATATTATATACACCTATGAAACCATCACCACAATTAAGATAATGAGCATAGCTATCACACACAATTTTCCTTGTGCCCCTTGCTAATTCCTCCCTCTCTCCTGCCCACATCTCTCCTTTTCCCAGGCAACCCCTGATCTGATTTCTGCCGCTATCAATTCGTTTGCATTTCCTAGAACTTTAAATAACTGAAAACATACATTAAGAACTCTTTTTCTCGGGCCGAGTATGGTGGCTCACACCTGTAATCCCAGCACTTTGGGTCGCCAAGGCGGGCAGATCACCTGAGGTCAGGAGTTCGAGACCATCCTGGCCAACATGGTGAAACCCCGTCTCTACTAAACATACAAAAATTAGCCAGGCATGGTGACAGGCATCTATAATCCCAGCTACTCGG
Source organism: Hylobates moloch (assembly GCF_009828535.3). NCBI lineage: Eukaryota > Metazoa > Chordata > Mammalia > Primates > Hylobatidae > Hylobates > Hylobates moloch. The sequence continues at coordinate 172,655,598 of NW_026652278.1, read as the reverse complement.
GAGGCTGAGGCAGGAGAATCACTTGAACCCAGGAGGCAGAGGTTGCAGTGGGCTGAGATCACGCCACTACACTCTAGCCTGGACAACAGAGCAAGACTCCGTCCCCAAGAAAGGAAAAAAAAAGAACTTTTTTTCTCCAGCTTCTCCCACTTAGCATAATTATGTTGAGATTCAGCCGTGTTTTCCTGTGTATCAATAATTTATTTCTTTATATTGCCAAGTGGTATTCCATTGTATGTATATACCATAGTTTGTTTATCCATTCAACCATTGAAAGACATTAGGGTTGTTTTCTGTTTTGGGTTAATAAAACAAAGCTTCTGTGAACATTTATCTACAAGTCTTTGTGTGGATATAAGTTTCCATTTCTCTTAGGTAAATATCTAGGATCATAAAATAAGTATATACCTAAATTTTGAAGAAACTACCAAACTGTTTTACAAAATGGTTGTATTATTTTACATTCTTGCCAGCCTTGTGTGAGAGTGTCAGTTCCTTCACATTCTTGTCAAAACTTGATGTGTTCAGTCTTTTTAATTTTGACCATTCTAAAAACATGTAATGGGGCCGGGCACGGTGGCTCACGCCTGTAATCCCAGCACTTTGGGAGGCCGAGGCAGGCAGATCACGAGGTCAGGAGATCGAGACTATCCTGGCTAACGCGGTGAATAATACTAAGAATACAAAAAATCAGCTGGGCATGGTGGTGGACGCCTGTAGTCCCAGCTACTCAGGAGGCTGAGGCAGGAGAATGGCCTGAACCCAGGAGGCAGAGCTTGCAGTGAGCTGCGATTGCAACACTGCACTCCAGCCTGGGTGACAGAGCAAGACTCCATCTAAAAAAAACAAAACAAAAATGAAAAAAAAAAACAAAAAAACTCACAAAAAACATGTAATGGTATCCCATTGTGGTTTTAACTCACATTACTGTCAGAGGCATTGGAACAAGAGTGACTCCATCTTGAGCAGGGGCTAGACAAAATAAAGCTGAGATCTTCTGGGCTGCATTCCCAGGAGGTTAGGCATTCTTAGTCACAAGATGCGATAGGAAGTTGGCACAAGTTACAGGTCACAAAGACCTTGCTGATAAAACCGGATGCAGTAAAGAAGCTGGCCAAAACCCACCAAAACTAAGATAGTGATGAAAGTGACCTCTGGTTGTCCTTACTGCTCATTATATGCTAATTATAATGCATTAGCATGCTAAAAGACACTCCCACCAGTGCCATGACAGTTTACCAATGCCATGGCAACATCAGGAAGTTACCCCACATGGCCTGAAAAGGGGAGGAACCCTCAGTTCCAGGAATTGCCCACCTCTTTCCTGGAAAACTCATGAATAAGTCACCCCTTGTTTAGCATAAAATCAAGAAGTAACAATAAGTATAAGCAGCTGAGCAGCCCGTGCTGCTGCTCCGTCTATGGAGCAGCCATTCCTTTATTCCTTGCTTTCTTTGTTTTTTGTTTTGTGTTTTGTTTGTTTGCTTGTTTTGAGACAGAGTCTCCCTGCGACACCGAGGTTGGACTGCAATGGTGCGATCTTGGCTCACTGCTACCTCTGCTTCCCGGGTTCAAACGATTCTCCTGCCTCAGCCTTCTGAGTAGCTGGGACTACAGGTGTGCACCACCATGCCTGGCTAATTTTTGTATTTTTAGTAGAAATGGGGTTTCGCCATATTGGCCAGGCTGTTCTCGAACTCCTGACCTTAAGTGATCTGCCTGCTTTGGCCTCCCAAAGTGCTGGAATTACAGGCTCGAACCACTGAGCCTGGCCTACTCCTTTGCTATCTTAATAAACTTGGTTTCAGCTTACTCTATGGACTCGCCCTAAATTCTTTCTTGTGCAAGGTCTAAGAACCTTCTCTTGGAGTCTGCATCAGGACCCCTTTCTGCCCTTTCTGATAACGGTACCATAATGACAAATACTGTCGAGCATATTTTCATGTAATTATTTGCAACTTGTGTATCTTCTTTGGTAGAGTGTCTGTTAGAATATTTTGCCTATCTAAAAAGTGGGTTTGTTTTCTTATTATTGAATTTTGAGAGTGTGTTATATGTTCTGGACACAAGCCCTCTATCAGAAATATGGTTTGCAAATATTTTCTCCTAGTCTGTGACTTTTCTCTCTTAACAATGTCTTTTGAAGGGCAGGTGTTTTAAATTTTGATGAAGTCAGATGTATCAATATATGATTTTAATAAATCATGCTTTTAGCATAGCATTTAAGATACCTAACCCAAGGTCACAAGAGTTTTCTTTTAGAAGTTTTAGTTTTAGGTTTTGAATTTAGGTATATGATCCATTTTGAGTTATTTTATATATATTGTGCAAGGTAAGGACTGAGGTTTTTTCTTTTTGTATATAGAGTACCACTTGTGCCAACATCATTGTCGTAATGATAGGACAGAAACCACTGTCTTTTCTCCACTGACTTGCTTTTGCATCTTTGTAAAAAGTTGGTCATGCAAATGAAACTGACCCACTTTTCCCATAGAACTGATGGGAAAAACTTTTTACAGTTTTGTTGTTTTTTGTTTTTATTTTTGTTTTAATAAACATTGAAATGGACTCTCCTGGTTTTAAAGCTTGCAAAACTTACATTTGTCTTATCTGAGTTTCTTTCTCAGAAACCAACTGTCAGGCCTCCCAGATAGTATCAGAAAGCTGAAGGTTTCCAGATCACTGCATCCAAACAGCAAGGTGCCAGAACACTGATTCAACTCTCACCTGCCTATCGAGCAACTCCTACATAAACTCCTAACTTTATTTGGTTACAGAGACAGATTTTAGACTTGTCTCCCATATCCTGGCTGGCATCATCAGCAATAAAGCCTTTCTTCTTGGCAGTACTTGTTGTCTCAGTGATTGGCTTTCTGTGTGGTAAGCAATCAGACCTAAGCTGAATCCCTGGCATTCACCAACACGTAAATGTGCAGTTCTGTTTCTGGACTCTCTTTTCTGCTTCACTGATCTGTTTTTCTAACTTTATGCCAAAATTGCACTAGTTTGGTTACTGTTCCTTTATAATAAGCTTTGAAATAATGTCATATTGGGCCTCCAAATTTGTTCTTCTTTTTGAAAACTGGTTTGGCTATTTTAGGTCCTTGCATTTCCATAAAAGTATTAGAATCAGCTTATCAATTTCTCCAAAAAAAAAAAGCCTACTGAGATTTTGATTTGGATTGCACTGGATTTATAGACCAATTTGGGGAGAACTGACATCTTAACAATATTGAGTCTTCTTCCCATGAACAAAGTATATTTCTTTATTTGTTTAGGTCATCTTTAATTTTTCTCAATGATGTTTTATGGTTTTCAGTATATAGATCTTTCAGAGTTTTGTCAGATTAATTCTTAAGTATTTAATATTTTTGACCTAATTGTAAAAGGTATTATTTCTTTCCATTTCAATTGCCAATGGGTTATTGCTAGTATATAGAAATGCAATTGATTTTGTCTACAACTTTGCTAAATTTATGTATTAGTTCTAGTAGCTTTTTCATGTGAATTCCATTGGCTAGTCTACATAGACAATCACGTTTTCTACAAATAAAGGTAACCGACATCCTTGTCGTATTCTGAATCTCTGGGGGAAAATCCAGTCTTTTACCGTTATGTATGGTATTAGTTTAGCTATTTGTAGAACACCTTTTATAAGATTGAGGAAATTCCTTTCTATTCTTTTTTTAAGGAGAGTTTTTTTTTTTTAAGAGAAATGGATGTTGGATTTTGTCAAATGCTTTTTCTATATTCATAAGGATGATCATATGTTTTCTCTTTTTCAGTGGTGAATTACAGGGATTGGATGTTAAATGTTAAACCAACTTTGAATTCCTGGTATAAACCCTACTTAGTCATGATATATTATCTTTCTTATATATTGTTGGATGTGATTTGCCAAAATTTTTGTTTAAAACATTTTCAACTTTGTTTATGATGAATATTGGTTGGTTGTTTTCTTTTCTTGTAATGTCTTTGTTTGGTTTTGATGTCAAGGGAATATTAATCTAATAAAATCATTTGGAAACTCTTCCCTCTGCTTCAATTTTTTGGGTAAGTTCATGTATAATTGGTATTATTTACTCCTTAAATGTTTAATAGAAATCATAATTGAAGCCATTTTGGCCTGATGCTTTATTTATGAGAAATTAGCTATAATATATTTAACAGTTATTTTGGAATGGTATTTTCCTTTGGAGTAGAGGACTTTCTTTAACATTTCCTGTACTGTGAGTCCTCTGATGAATTGTTTTTCCAGCTTTTGTATGTCCCAAAATGTGATTACTTCAGCTTTGTTTTTGGAAAATATTTTCACTGGATATAGAATTCTGGATTGATTGGGTTGTGGTTTTTTTTCTGCACTATATTTTCTCTTGTATATCTCTGATTTTAAAAAATCTGATGTCATCCTCATTTTCATTCCTTTGTTCATAATATCTTTATTTTGAGGTGCTTTTTGATCTTCAGTAATTTGATTATGATGTGTGTTGCTAAAGTTTTGTTTGTGTTTCTTATGCTGGTTTTTTTTAGCTTCTTGGATCTATGGTTTTATAGTTTTCATTAAACTTGGAAAAAATTTTGGCCATTATCTGTTGAAATATTTTTTCATGCCACCCTCTCTCTCTTCTTTTTCAGCAACTCCAATTACATGTCTATTAGGCACTTGAAATTGCCCCATAGCTCACTGATGCTCTGTTCATTAAAAAAAAATTTTCCCTCTGTGTTTCCTTTTAGGTAGCATCTTTTGCTATGATTTCAATTTCACTTTTTTCCCCTTCTTGAGTAGCTAATCTGCTACTAATCCTATAAAGTGTTTTTTTATCTCAATATTGAACTTTCCAACTGTAGATGATTGGAGTCTTTTCTAAATCTTCCATGTCTCTATTTGACCTTTTAAGCATATAGAATACAGCTATAGTAACTGTTTTAATGTCCTTTTCTGTTTATTCTATTGTCTGTGTCAGTTCTGGTTTGATTTCAGTTTATTGATTATTCTCTTCATTATGGCTAATGTTTACCTCCTTCTTTTCATGATGAGTAGTTTTTTATTTGGTGCCAGCCACTATAATTTTATCTTGTTGAGTCTTGGGTATCTTTGCAATCTTATAAATGTTCTTCAGCTTTGTTCTACAATACAGTTAAGATACTTGGCAACACTTGAATACTTAAAGTCTTGCTTTTAAGATTTTTTAGGTGGTACTACAGCAGTGCTCAGTTTAGGCATAATTATTCCCCACTACTAAGTTAAGACCCTTCTGTGTACTCTATTTATTGCTTCATGAATCATGGTCCTAAATGTGGCTGGTAAGAATAGGTACTATTTCTAGCTGTGTGCGAGTATCAGACGTTGTTTCTTCTAATCCATTCAGGTGGTTCTTTTGGCCTTGGGTAGTTTTCTGTCATGCATGCACAAATCAGTACTCAGAAGAATACTTAAGGAGGTCCTTCTGCGAAACGCTAGAACTCTGTGTGTACAAATCTCTCCTCTCTGGGAACCTGCTTGTGAGTTCTCACTGCTCTGGTTTTTCCAACCCTCAGCTCTGTCTCCCCAACTCAGGGAGGCCTTGGGGCTCCACCAGGGTTCCCTCTCCCTATATCTTAGCCTCACAACTCTTTCACAGTAGTAAATTTTGGCCACTGTATGGATGATATTATTTATGTCTCATCTCTTAAGCATCAAAGTATCATTATCCTTAATTGCCTGGTGTCCAGTACCTTTAAATTGCTATTTAATATATTTTGCTTTTTTTTTTTTTTCAGGGAGGAGGGTAAATCCAATCCGTCTTGAATGAGTGTATGTATTAGTTTTTATGCTGCTGATAAAGACATACCTGAGGCTGGGCAATTTACAAAAGAAAGAGGTTTAATAGACTTACAGTTCCTTATGGCTGGGGAGGCCTCACAATCATGGCAGAAGGCAAGAAGGAGCAGGTCACACCTTATGTGGATGGCAGCAGGCAAAGTTTGTGCAGAGAAACTCCCATTTTAAAACCATCAGATCTCCTGAGACCCACAAGAACAGCACAAGAAACAGCACGGGAAAGACGTGCCCCCAAGATTCAACCATCTCCCACTGGGTCCCTCCAACAACATGTGGGAATTATGGGAGCTACAAGATAAGATTTGGGTGGGGACACAGAGCCAAACCATATCGGGGTAGAATGGTATTAAAGAAAAAGATTTTCTGATGCATATTAAAGCAGTAAGAAAGATGTTATTCAAGATTATTGCAATAGGTATCAAGACTGTTGCAATAGGAGAGAGGAAATGGTTGAGCTCAACTCTGAATACAGCAAAAACCACTGGAGATTTTTAGCCAATGAGCAGAATGGGAGGAGAAGAGTCAGTGGATGGAAAATTACTAAGAAGAGAAATCAAAGGTGGGAGGATTTTCCCTAAACTGACTTAGCAGGACTCTTGTTACAATTGGACTAGGCAAGCTGAAGACAGGATGCAAGGACAAAGCTTGTTGAAAAGAGGCCTCAGAGGAGCTCGTCTAAAGTTTGGTCAAGGGGAGGGTCTTTCTTGGTCCCTCCTCTTGTTCAAGGGAAAAAGAGACATTCTTCTTTTCTTTGCACAATATAAGTCAATTTCTCATTTGGTGGCCTTTTTTTCATTAAGGACAAGCTGAGCCCCCTGTCGAAACTTGGTAGCAGGGCAGCCAGTTGAGAAGATTTCTAGATGTCAAAGCATCTTTAGATGATGGGGTGAGGACCGCAGTGGCCATCCCATGGATTTTCTGGTTTGCAGTTTGAATGTCCTTGGTGATGGCATAGACATCAGTGTCACAGTCATGGTTATTTTTCTGAGCAGAGTGTAGAAGCATCCAACTTCATCTTGAAGGGCTTCTTTAGACAGTCACAATAAAGATCTGGGAAGTTAGGTTTTAGTTCTCAATGATGCCAAATCAGGACAGTGAGAGAAAAATTAAAAACCTCAGTTTGGAGAGTGGTAGCCAGATAGCAAAGGGAACGAGAAGAACTGAGAATTTGGTAAGGACTGACAAGCTATGCATGATGACAGGATCCCATTCAATTTACAAGTAGATAACAAAACCTGAAAGACAAGTACAGGACCAGAATAATAACCCATAAGAAGGTGCTATAGTTTTTATAAAATATCTTTCTACAGTCATCCCCTTTTTTTGATCCAAATTAACCAAAGTAAGATTATTCTTGTTTACAAAATAAGTCTTGTCTCATTACATTTGACCTACTTATTTACATAATTGCAGCAAGAATGGCAACTGACCATGTAGGCTTATTTAAGTTTGCATTGCTGGAACTTTTTACAAGTAATCTCAGATTATGCTTTCAAGAGTTCTTGAAGCTATAAAGCCAAGTCAAGCACCACCAGGCCTTATCTACAATGCCTAGAGATTCAGATGGGTTCTTCTCTTCTTGAGGTCCTAAAAACATCCTGAGTTTCTTTGGCCTGCCAGAAAGTCACCTTCCTGACTCACCTGTGAGGCTGGGAACTCCATAAGCCAGGTACCAGGCAGACTTTCCAGGAGGGCTTCATACGCATTGGCTCCATAAAGTTAACCTTAGTTCCTCAAAACTGTCTGTTCATATGTGATTTTATGTCTTATTCTCAGTTAGAAATGCAGAAATCACCTGTCTTCTGCGTCGATCAGGCTGGGAGCTGCAGACCGGAGCTGTTCCTATTCGGCCATCTTGGAACGGACCCCCATGTCTTATGCTCAAATAAGACATTTTGGTCAAAGCCTTGATTATCTAATCAATTTTTAAAATTATGTTCTGTTACAAAAACGACAGATTCTTATTGAACCCATATAAAATAGCATATCACCATTGATATGGGTTGGATCTGTGTCCCCACTCAAATCTGATGTTCAATTGTAATCTCCCAGTGTTGGAGGTGAGGCCTAGGGGGAGGTGATTGGATCATAGCGACATTTTCTCATGAATGGTTTAGCACTGTCCCCTTGGTGCTGCTCTTGTGATGGTCAGTGAGTTATCGTGAGATATGGTTGTTTGAAAGTGTGTAGCGGCTGGACACGGTGGCTCACGCCTGTAATCCCAGAACTTTGGGAGGCCAAGGGGGCAGATCACCTGAGGTCGGGAGTTCGAGACCAGCCTGACCAACATGGAGAAACCCTGTCTCCACGAAAAATACAAAGTTAGCTAGGTGTGGTGCCGTATGCCTGTAGTCCCAGTTACTCGGGAGGCTGAGGCCAGAGAATTGCTTGAACCTGGGAGGCGGAGGTTGCCATGAGCCGAGATCGCACCACTGCATTCCAGCTGGGTAACAAGAGCAAAACTCCGTCTCAAAAAAAAAAAAAAAAGAAAGTGTGTAGCACCTTCCCACTCTCTCTTTCTTCCTTCTGCTCTGAGTATGTGACGTGCCTCCTTCCCCTTTTGCCTTCCACATGACCAGAAGTTTCCTGAGGTCTCCGGAGAAGCAGAAGCTGCCATGCTTCCTGTGTAGCCTACGGAGCCCTGAGCCAATTAAACCTCTTTTCTTTATAAATTACCCAGTCTCAGGTATTTCTTTATGGCAATGTGTGAACGAACATCTAATACAACCTTGAACATAAAAATACTCAGTAATAGTTTCTGAATTATGGAAGGATTAGGAAAAAAGATAAATGTTCCATTTTTGTTATAGAAATATATCTACTAAATTGTTACATATTATAGCTAACTTAAGAGAAAAAGAAAAGGGGTTCCTTATGTCCAGAAAATAGAACATTAAGAACAAGCAATGTTCCAAATAAAAAGCCATAAAAAATTATACTCCTTCTTCAGTTGATTTAGTCCTATGTAATTAATTCCTGTTTTGCTTGATCATGGGTTAGCAGTTTCATGAACTCAACTAGAGTTTCGAAAACCCTCACTCAGTCCAGCAGTATGATATTTAAGTTTTTTAGGCCATATCAGTATCAGATGGGGGCTGGGGAGGTTGATAGGTAGAAAATTATTAAGAGAAGTAATTACCAAGAAAAATATCAAGGGGAGGGGAATTCTTGCTAAACGGACTTTAACAGGATTCTTGATGAAGGCAGACCAGTGTGATCAGAGATCAAGGTTGGGGGACTCTCACTAAACTGGCATAGCAGGATCCCTGCTAAAACTGGACTAGGCAGGCTGAAGCCTGGGTCCAGGGATGGCGCCTGTTAAAAAGAGGGCTGAGAGGGGCCTTCTAAAGTTTGGTCACTGAGACTGTCTTTGTCAAGGGCCCTTCATGTGTAGTATTTATGATGGTATTTTGTCTGGCATTAATAGAGTTAATATTGTGTGCCTTTCACAGCAAATCAAAAAATATCAGAGCATTTAAGAGTATCAAGATATCATGTTGACCTTGGAACTGATAGCTTGAAGCAAAAAAATAAAAACATTTCTGCTTAATTCCTCTGATAAGCCCTTGAAATAACTGAACTCTAACCCTGGTAACCGTCACCGACTTCATAAGGTTGATGGAAGGCACAGGTAAGAAGAGAAAGCCATAACTGTTTGAAGATGGGCAGCTTCTGACCAAGACTCCAGACTGTAAGGGCAGGAGAGAGAGAGGGCTTTCCTAAGTCTTGAGCCCAGGTGTATGCCTGGATCCGCAGTGTGGGCTCTGGAAAGAAACAATCAAAGATCCCAGCAAAAATATTGCACTGTTTCAATCCATGTGTAAAAATGTTGGCATAGGTAGTGGTATTTATCTCTGGGTTTTTAATTGACAACCAGGAGCAGCGAGTTAATATTGAAGGGCCCTCTTCAGGAATGAATACACACACTCCAGGGGTGGTCTGTTGGAATTCGAAAGACTATTAAGAAGCTCCTCCTTTGGGAGGCCGAGGCAGGCAGATCAGGAGGTCAGGAGATCGAGACCATCCTGGCTAACATGGTGAAAACCCATCTCTACTAAAAATACAAAAAATTAGCCGGGTGTCGTGGCACACGCCTGTATTCCCAGTTACTCGGGAGACTGAGGAAGGAGAATCGCTTGAACCTGGGAGGCGGAGGTTGCAGTGAGCCGAGATCACATCACTGCACTCCAGCCTGGGCGACAGAGCTAGACTCCATCTCAAAAAAAAAAAAAAAAAAGAAGCTTCTGCTCTAGCGTCAGCTATAAGAACTTCCTCTATCCTCAATGAACGCAGCAGCTTTGCTATCTGGCATAATGGATTTTAGAAGTCATTTTCACTGGTGAAGTAAGAGTTGTTCAAAATATTATGGGCTGACTGGAAGCACTGTATCAGATTGCATCTCCTTGCATAAACAGGGTATTATGACCTAGAAAGCCTAGTGGATAATGTATGCCCTTCCAAATGTTGTCTCTGGTTTGGGATTTGAATCAGGACTTGTATCCACAGCTCATAGGAAGATTCCTGCACCTGACCCTGACTAGACATGAAGCTAAATCATGCTGTTCGAATACTGTCACATCTGCCTTAAGTGAACCTGTTATGCAAGGCACCTGTCAGTGTGCCAGCAGAACAAAGCACCAGTACTTGGTTGAGTTTACAGAACTGGTTGTACCACGTTTTTGAGCCTGCTGGCTTCTAAATGTTTGCTTTATGGCCGAATTCAGTCTGAGACTTGCTTTCATTGTAACATACCACCTGGTATGAAGCTGAGGAGGCCTATAGCTCTCACTTACCTCTATTATGGGCCAACATACATGTGTTTGTATTTCTTAGCTTAGGGAGGTTTCAGAAGCCCCGAGGCTGGAGTAAAGCATGGTTACAGGCTCTTGTTGTAGCAGAAATGTTGCTTACTATCTTTCTATGACCCTTTGTATTTCTGTGTATTGGTTATTCACCATTAATAATAAACCGCCTCAGTTCTGTTCTTAGAAGGACGTTGAACACTAACTATATGACATTGAGCGAGGATGAATTAAAAGGGGGCTCCCGGGAACTCCAGGAACTGTTTTCAAAATGTGCCTGTTTGTGTTTATATGGTAACGTGTGGCTGCATCCATTTCACCTTTTGAGTAACACTTAAGGCAAAGCTGAAATTCTTGCCGTCAACAAAACCCCCAAGGCTACAATTTCTACCCAGCCTGTTTCAGAAAGCATGGAAAACCTCCTCGATTCCAGCTTATTTTTGCATTGAGGCTGGTATTTCATTTGTTTGTTCTTTCACTTTCTTTAAGCACCACTGCCCAGTGTGGCATGAGTACTGCTTTCTTTCTGCTCCTAGTGTCACATCTTTTTTTGGGTTGTGGGGGGACGCAGAGTTTTGCTCTTGTCGCCCAGGCTAGAGTGCAGTGGCGCGACTTTGGCTCATTGCAACCTCCACCTCCTGGGTTCGGGTGATTCTCCTGCCTCAGCCTCCTGAGTAGCAGGGATTACAGGCATGCACCACCACGCCCAGCTAATTTTTGCATTTTTAGTAGAGATGGGGTTTCACCATGTTGGTCAGGCTGGTCTCAAACTCCTGACTTCAGGTGATCTGCCTGCCTCAGCCTCCCAGAGTGTTGAGATTACGGGCGTGAGCCACCGCGCCCGGCCCTAGTCTCTCATCTTTGTACCACACGTATACCTTTGGTTTTGTAAGTAAGAAAATGCTTACCCCCTGCTGTCGACTACACTGTGAGATTCCTTTTGAGAACCCCACAAATAAAGTCAATACAACCATCAGGAATCCTTAGACTCATTAAAATTCCAGACCCTGTAAAAACAATATTTCCTGTTGAATCTTAACATGAACAAAGAGTGATCAACTGAGAGTCAAACGTGACTGTGGGCTGAGCGAGTTTGGACATTAACCGCATGATGTGTAGAGGAGGCACATCTCTTGTTGACGCTCGCTTGTCTGTGCGCAACTTCTGCTTTCTTGACGTGCACTCATGAATACCACGAGTGTATGTGTCAAGGCAAGTGCACATCGCCGAGCAGGCGCGGGGGCTGACCGGGCTGCGTCACTGCAGTGAAAAGTCACGTGGAAAAAGTTACCATCCATTTACTATTTTTTCACTTCTCACCTTGAACTCAGCTTTGTGACCACTCTGTGAAAACAAAACCAACACAGATATCCTGCCACAGAATTGCCACGTGTGAAACGATTCCACAGAGGTGTTACTGGACAGCAAACAGCGTTTTTCAGAGAGCTCCCTGTCAGTGGCAAAACGAACATTCGCTTAGGAGGGCAGATCCCTTTTCTCGAAAGGCCAGAGGATGGGGATGGGGAAGGGGGTTGACTGTCTGATTGGGATTTATGCCAGTGGAGTGCAGCCGAGTTGTGCTTATAAAGGCCTTATTCTTCCTCAGGTCAGAGCAGTACTACTGGGAGAGCCAAGGCGGTTCTCTGGATGCACTAAACTACAGGGATCCTTCTTTTGTACACGCTTGAATATTTATCATTAGGTTTGATGCAGTGGGAAGACTCCTGGATTTGGAATCGGAAACTCTGAACGAGAAGACGCTTATTTTGTCACAGTGCGGGAGGAAATGTATCTTCCTCGCCCGTCTCGGGTTCAGGGCTGAGGCCCATACGAGAAAAGACAGATTAAGAAGAAAAAAGTATACACATCTAGTTAATCTAAGTTTCACTCGACACGAGAACCTTCATAAGGAAATGACCCAGAGAAACAGTTCAGCCTGGCTTCTTTTGTACAACAGGTTTGACGAGGAGTGGCCACGTGTGCGGAAACATGATTGGGGAAAGAGTGTGATCTGATGGGAATAAACTGGGGGAAACTGAGCAAGGCCTGTTTGTTCAGCTTCTTCTCTGTCTTCAGAAATAAGGATGTTCCCTTTCTCTGGGTCTAGGGAGGGCACCGCTCACAGGAGGGTCTTACGATGACCTGCCTCAGGAGAAGGTCGGAAAATCCTTCCTAGGTTTTATGACCTGATTCAGGAGGCAAGGTGAGGGGAAAGGTGAGAGGGAAAGGTGAGAGGGAGCTTCTTGCACGTGCCATCTCTCAGATTCTTTCAGCTTGAGATATTCAGTGTGTCAAGGTACCACACTTTGGGGTAGCATGTCCTGAACCCTGTCATTACTTAACCGTTCTGAGCCTAGAGCTGTCTTTCGTAAAATGCAGATACTATCTCATGCCTTACAGGACAGTTTCATCAGAGGAATAAATAAAAGTGCCTATGCAGGTACCTGGAGCATAGTACATGCTCAATAAATGTTTTTGCTCTCAATCTAATTTTAAAATTAATTATATCGGTGTAATCCTTCCATAGCTCTTATTTAATTTTTATGTTTGACTCCCCAAGGAGGTTGTAAATACATCCTAGAGGGAAGGGACCTCAGATTATCTTTTTTTGAAAAGTCAACAGCAGTAAGTGAAAGAAATCACTGTACATTAAATTTTTTTGTCAAATGAATGTCACTGCTTTCTAAAAGTACTTAAAAAACACTAATATTATGCAACTTCCTCTAGCTCTGGAGACATCCTGGAGGTTACCCTTATGACTCAACTAAGACTGAGGATGGGACAACTGGGACGTAGTTGGGAATTGAGAGGGTGATGGAGAAATCCACTCTCCATACTGTTCTCCAGGAACAGCCGAGGCACACATGCGGCTCTTGTTCATCAGCTTGTCAGCCATCAGGCTGCCCCTTTGCTCTTGCTTTTAATACACTAGCACCTGTGCAGGAAAACAGAAGAAAAGAACACACATTCTTCAGGCCTTTGTGATCCCTCCTGTGTTCATTCGAGTGAACTAGAAAACTAGAGCTGGGAAAACCCCCATGGCGATGCATGCAAAGGCATGCACAGAGGTGACTCCTGTCTGGGTACTAGCTGGAACAACAAACACTATGTTATACGTTCTCTGAGGTCCACGTGGTTGAACTTGAGTCTGAGAAAGCATCTTGTCTGATAGGTTCACCCAGAAGCATCTCAGGTCAGGACAGCAAAATCCTGACATCAGGAGCGTCCATGCTGCTTTGCCTTGACCAACGGGTCACCCTGAGTGTGATGGAAACTAGATTTACTCTGGCTATTGAGGCATGGTTTTTCTCTTGCTCTCTTTAATAGAACTTCCTTCTTTCACTAACAATGAGGTTGAGAAAGTACGTTGAGGCTTAAATATTTCAACAAGACAGAGCACCAAAAGCCAGGAGCTTCCCAGTATTTCTGAAGCTCTTTCTGCTTTTCCAGAATCAACCCCCTTTTTCTATTTACTGTCATCCATTAAAATATAATGCTCTGTCAACACCACTGTTTCTGTTTTGAATCTTCCAAGCCTAGGTTTGATAAACAGTTTTAAATTCAATGACTGTTAATCATTCATTTATCTGCATGTTCAATGACACCAGCATTTGCTGTGTTCTTCCTGTGTGCTGGTCACCGGGTTTTACGGATGAACAAAATGAAGCTCAGAGGATAATCACTTCTCCAATGGCAGCTGCTAAGCAGCAGAGCTGGGATTTGAAAGAAGCTACTCAGACTTTAAGTCCCATGCATGTTATTCAATACACCTAATTTCAACATCTGGCAAAAATAGAAATCTGATGATAATCTACCTGTAATTATGGATCCTTTCATTCTTTTTTATTTTAATTTTTTTTTTGAGGCAGAGTCTTGCTCTGTGGCCCAGCCTGGAGTGCAGTGGTGTGGTCTCGGCTTACTGCAACCTCTGCCTCCTGGGTTCGAGCAATTCTCCTGCCTCAGCCTCCTGAGTACTGGGACTACATGCATGTGCTACCACACCCAGCTAATTTTTGTATTTTTAGTAGAGACGGGGTTTTGCCATTTTGGCCAGGCTGGTCTCAAACTCCTGGCCTTAGGTGATCTGCCTGCCTTGGCCTTCCAAAGTGCTAGGATTACAGGAGTGAGCCACTGTACCTGGCCTATCCTTTCACTCTTAAAGGAACTTTTCCAGCTATTCCACCCAATTGGCTGCCAGCGTTACCTTCCTAAATAACTTTGTCTTTATCGTCTCTAGGTCAACATACCATCAGTTCAGGAGGAAAAAAACAGGTTTGAGATTAGAGATTGGGAATATTGGTTCAGAGGCCAATTCTTAATTGCAAGATCTCCTATATTTTTAATTATACTTGTAGGGGAGGAAAAACATTTGTTCGCTACTCTCCTGTGTTCAGTAGTTGGGGGCCCTGTGAATTAAATTCACACAAGACAGACTACCAAGAGAGAATAACAGATATAATTATGTATGCTGGCACAGGAATTCACAATGAAATGTGACTCGAAGAGGCAGTTAGAATTTGGAGCTTATATAAACCATCTTAGGCTGGACAAAGGAAAGGGGATTTTGGGCTTCTGAGATGGGAGGCAAGTTATGGCAAGGTGAAGGGAGAAAATGTATAATAAACAAGTGTTGTTTAATAACGTTTGTTAGGCAGATAAGAGTCGCCTCAGGTGCTAAAAGTTGTCTCTGGAGTGTTTCTCTTCCTGGTATGGGAAAGGAAGACACCCTTACAAACGGAAATTTATGTCCTGTTTTTAGACAGAATAGGGGAAGGCAGACAGCTAATTGCCTTCAGCTCAAAACAATTCTTACGCCAAAGTGGCGTATTTTGGGGTGGCACATTCTAGTTCCCATTATACCCAAGACGCATGAGTCTGAAGCCCTACTTATTTGTTTTAGTACACATTACTTCCATTGTTATTTAGCTCTTTTCCAAGGCTATAAGCTACTTAAGGGGAAGAGAAGTGGTTTCTTTCGTTTTGTGTCTGTGGCATTCCCTCTTAAAAGCTACTGTTTATTTAGCACCCATGATATCTCATGTGCTTTATGTACATTACCCCGGGAACACTTTCAGGTATTATAAAAATCTCCCTTTCACAGATGAAGACATTTACCCTCAGAGAGATTAATTGGTTTACTGAAATCATTCTGCAAATATCTAGCAGGGGACTCAGGATTTGTTCCTAGATCTTTGTATTAGTCAGCGTCTTCCAGAGAAACAGAACCAATAGAATGTGTATTTGGGTATATAGAGAGATTTATTTTAAGGAATTGGCTCATGTGATTATGGAGGCTGGCAAGTCCAACGTCCGCAGGGTGAACCAGCAGGCCGAAGACTCAGGGAGGAGCCAATCCTGCAGTGAAGTCTGAAGCTGTCTGCTACCAAAGTCCCTCTTGCTCGGGAGAAGCAAGTGTGAAGCTGTCTGCTACCAAAGTCCCTCTTGCTCGGGAGAAGCTCAGTCTTTTGTTCTATACAGGCCTTTGTGAACCCCCAACATTTGAGACAGGTCTAAGTTAATTTAGAAAGTTTATTTTGCTACAAAAATTAATCAGGCATGGTGGCAGGTGCTGGTAATCCCAGCTACTCAGGAGGCTGAAACAGGAGAATCACTTGAACCTGGGAGGCAGAGGTTGCAGTGAGCCAAGATCGTGCCATTGCACTCCAGCCTGGGCAACAGAGCGAGACTCCATCTCAAAAAAAAAAACAAGAAAAGAAAAAAAAAGAAAAAGAAAAAAGGAAAGAAAGTTTATTTTGCCAAGGTTGAGAGTGCATGCCCATGACACATCCTCAGGAGGTCCTGATGACATGTGCCCAAGGTGGTCAGAGCACAGCTTGCTTTTACAAACATTTTAAGGGGACATGAGACATCAATCAACATATGTAAAATGACCATTGGTTCAATTCAGAAAGGCGGGACAACTCGGAGCAGGGAGGGGGCTTCCAGGTCACAGGTAGGTGACAGACAAATGGTTCCATTCTTTTGAGTTTCTGATTAGCCTTTCCAAAGGAAGCAATCAGATCTGCATTTATCTCAGTGAGCAGAGGGATGACTTTGAACAGAATGGGAGGGAGGTTTGCCCTAAGCAGTTCCCAGCTTGAATTTCCCCTTTAGCTTAGTGATTTGGAGGGCCCACGATATTTTCCTTTCACACCTTCGGCTGATTAGATGGGGCCCGCTGCATGGGGAAGGGCAATCTGCTTTACTCCAAGTCCCTCAGTTTACAGGTTAATCTCACCCAAAAGACCCACACAGAAACGTCCAGATTTGTGTTAAGCCACATATCAGCACACTGGTCCAGCCAAGTTGACAGAAAATTAACCATCAACATTTGCTGGTAGGAAATTTCACACTCACTTCTTTTTATCACATTAAGGTTCTTCTCAGCATAGGTTAGTTGGTGACCTTGAGTCAAGTTCAAGCCATGCATGTTAACCCGGAGCAAAAGCCCCCCCTCCCCATCTTATGTGAAATGTGCAATCACCAATTTCAGGTCTTTGTTTACAAATACAATTTCTAAGGGATTTTCTGTCTGTGGAAACTTAAAAGGCCAACCTGGTGTGGGTGTTTTTCTCGTTTGTTTTTTTTTTTGTTTTGTTTTTGAGACGGAGTCTCACTCTGTCGCCCAGGCTGGAATGCAGTGGTGTGATCTCGGCTCACTGCAAGCTCCGCTTTCTGGGTTCACCCCATTCTCCTGCCTCAGCCTCTCGCGTAGATGGGACTACAAGCACCCGCCACCACGCCCAGCTAATTTTTTTGTATTTTTAGTAGAGACAGGGTTTTGCCATGTTAGCCAGGATGGTCTCGATCTTCTGACTTCATGATCTGCCCACCTCGGCCTCCCAAAGTGCTGGGGTTACAGGTGTGAGTGGGTGTTTTTAAAGTGTAGAGACATTCTCAAAGGGTCCTGTCTCTGGAGCCAGCTTTAGGGACCTCTTGGTTAGTTCTGGAAGACAATCTAATACAAGGAAGTAGAAGAGATGAGAAGAGAGATTCGGTTTTTATATTTAAGCAAAGCCACTTTATTCTTACTTTCTGGAATGAGAGAAAAGGGAAATATAGATAGATTGATCATGGGCCAGTAACTGATAGCACGTGTAATTAAGTTTTCCTAAAGTTGCAGTTGTATTTTAGCCTGCTTTAGATAGCAGTTTTGCTTTCAAGATATTTAACTTTCTTTAATTAAAACCAAAAGCAAAGGCTTTAAGAAAACTCATTTCCCAGAATGTGTTTCTGTGATTCTGGAAGCTTTTCTTGGTTGGGGGGCTGAGATCAGAAGCAGAGCCATCAGGTCAGCAGAAGGGTGGGGAGGGGCCGTGGAGATGGAGGAGATGGGCTTGCGAGGGGTCTGGGATGGAAAAGCCTTGGGGACACGGTCTGGTCTGTCCTTTCAGCCAAAGACCCCCCAGGCGGAACTCTATGGCTCAAGTGTTCCAAGTGTTCATTTATTTTAATATTTGTACTTTTTATTGCGATGAAATAGACATAAAATTTGCCATTTGAACCACTTCTAGGAGTCCAGTACACTGGCACTAATTACATTCACAATGCTGTGCAACCATTGCCACCATCTGTTTCCAAAATTGTTTTCGTTATTTTCATCATCCCAAACAGAAACTCCGTATTCAGTTAACAGCAACTCTGTCTCCCCTCAGTCCCTGGTAACCTCTCTTCAACATTCTGCCTCTATGAAGTTGCCAATTCTAGGTTCCTTGTATGAGCAGAATCACTCAGTGCTTCTTTTTTGGGTCTGGCTTCTTTCGCTTAGCAGCATGTTTCCAATCAATGTTCATCCATGTTGTAGCCTGTGTCAGAACTTCATTCCTTTTTTTGTTTGTTTTTTGTTTTTTGAGATGGAGTCTCGCACAGTTGCCTAGGCTGGAGTGCAGTGGTGCTATCTTGGCTCACTGCAACCTCCGCCTCCTGGGTTCAAACGATTCTCCTGCCTCAGCCTCCTGAGTAGCTAGGACTACAGGTGCCCGCCACCACTCCCAGCTAATTTTTGTATTTTTAGTAGAGATGGGGTTTCAACATGTTGGCCAGGATGGTCTCAATCTGTTGACCTCAGGATCCTCCCACCTTGGCCTCCCAAAGTGCTGGGATTACAGGCGTGAGCCACTGAGCCCAGCCCTTCATTCCTTTTTATGGCTGAATAATATCCCGTTGTAGGGATACATTTATTTATGCATTTCTTTCTTTTTTTTTTGTTAGACAGAGTCTCGCTCTATCGCCCAGGGTGGAGTGCAGTGGCATGACCTCAGCTCACTGCAACCTCCACGTCCTGGGTTTAAGCGATTCTCTTGCCTCAGCCTCCCAAGTAGCTGGGATTACAGGCACTCACCACCACACTTGGCTAATTTTTGTATTTTTAGTAGAGACGGGGTTTCACCATGTTGGCCAGGCGGGTCTTGAACTCCTGACCTTGTGATTCACTGGCCTTGGCCTCCCAAAGTGCTGGGATTATAGGCATGAGCCACTGTGCCTGGCCTACATTTATTTCTTGATCCGACTTTTTATTTGAGAAAACTGTCACTGATTTATTTTAAAAAGAGCATTTTTTTTTTCCTGATGGGTGTTAAAGTGGATATTCCTTTCTGTTGAACAGGATGTGGTATACAGGTATTAGTGTGAGGCTGATAACTAAGAGCATGTGGCATTTCTGAGAGTGGCACAAGAGCCTAATAAAAATCAGTATCTACCCTGAAATTCTAAGTGAATTAATCTCGTGCCCAGGGCTTTAACTTTTCCCTAGATTCTGGAAAAGCACACTCTCCTTGGCCTAAAGTTTGTGGGATGAGAAAGTTTTCACCTGGTGAAATGTTTTCAGGTGATTACATTTTGGGGGCATTGAATTTTTTTAAAATAAAAAATCTAAAATGTGATACATATATACCATGGAGCACTATACAGCCATAAAAAAGAAAGAGATTATGTCCTTTGCAGCAACATGGATGAAGCTGGAGACCACTATCGTACGTGAACTAACACAGAAACAAAACCAAACACCACATATTCTCCCTTTTAAGTGGGAGCTAAACATTGAGTACACAAGGACACGAAGAAGAGAACAGCAGACACCAGGGCCTTCTGGAGGTGGAGGGAGAGAGGAGGGTGAGGATTGAAAAACTACCTGTCAGGTACTATTCTTATGACCTGGGCAATGGAATAATCTGTACACCAAACTCCTGTGACACATAGGTTACCTACATAACAAACCTGCATAGCACCCCTGAACCTAAAATAAAAGTTAAAAGAAAGAAAAAAAATCTAAAAAACTTGTTGACATATTAAATATTATATGTGTGTGTACATATATATATATATATATATATATATATTTTTTTTTTTAGATGCTGTCTCGCTCTTTCACCAGGCTGGAGTGCAATGGCACGATCTTGGCTCACTGCAACCTCTGCCTCTCAGGTTCAAGTGATTCTCCTGCCTCAGCCTCTCAAATAGCTGGGGCTACAGGTGTGCACCACCATGCCCAGCTAATTTTTGTATTTTTAGTAGTGACAGGGTTTCCCATATTGGCCAGGATGGTCTTGGTCTCTTGACCTTGTGATCCACTCACCTTGGCTTCCCAAAGTGCTGGGATTACAAGCATGAGCCACCGCACCTGGCCAAATGTTACACTTTTTAAAAAAATAAAAACAAAATAACAAACAAAAAACTAAAATCTACACAAATGATTACTTACTCCTTAAAAATCAGGTAGGACAGCCGGGCGCAGTGGCTCATGCCTGCAATCCCAGCACTTTGGGAGGCCGTGGTGGGTGTCTTACCTGAGGTCAGGAGTTTGAGACCAGCCTAGTCAACATGGCGAAACCCCGTCTCTTCTGAAAATACAAAAATTAGCCAGGTGCGGTGGCAGGTGCCTGTAATCCCAGCTGACTCGGGAGGCTGAGGCAGGAGAATCGCTTGAACCTGGGAGGTGGAGGTTATAGTGAGCTGAGACAGCGCCACTGCACTCCAGTCTGGGTGACAGAGTGAGACTCTGTCTCAAAAAAACAAAAAAAGACCAGGTAAGGAGATTCGAAGTTTTAAAACATTTGTGCAGAGGACATACTACAGAAGAGAACATGTACTTTTCCAGTTGCAGAATGTTTTAATCTGATTTTCTGGAAGCTCCATGACATAGCAGAGTTCTTTTCTTGCTTATCCCCCTGGTTTTGTTCCATCTTTTGCTGTAGCCCTTCTCAACCTACTTCATTGTTATGCATTAATTAATCCATATGGTAAGTTAATTAATAATTATCACTGATAGATTAATAAGTATATTAAAAAGAATTATTTCATAATAAAATAAACAATTCATGGTATTCATTAATAATTTAACAATTATGCTACGGGAAATTATTCAGTAATTAATACAAATTAAAATGGATTTCTTTTTGTCACATTTATTCATGATTCTCCGAAAGGCCTCCCCCCAGATATTTCTGATTCGCCACTAATTGGCCTTACTCTCTTGACGCCATAAGAAACCAGCCTTTTAATGCTGGAAACATTTATTAGAGTTGACAGCCGTGCTGCAGAGGCGTGGACTGAATATTGCAGGAGGATGTTTACGCTCAACTCACACGTAAGTAATCACTGTCAGTCATCTTGCAGAAACCCCATGCAGCCTCGGTGCCGGTTAATAACTAACTTTGTGTGCAAATTTATAGGACTATTTATAGGACTAGGTATGAATGGATCAGACAAGAGAGGGAAGCGAGCTGTAGAGAATTTAAGTTGCAGAGAAGAACTTGAACCCAAGTCCTCCCCCCGTAAACGCTGCTGTTTTCTTCTCTGAATAGTCCATGACACCGGGGAGTATGGCTTTAAGGAGGAGGAGGGCACAGGGCTTTGCACAGTTTAGTTGAATTAGCTGATGAAAGTCCTTCAGATGTTAGGAAGCCAGTAGCCGTGTGGGGCCCCCATTTATGGGAAAGCTTAGACTAGCCCATCCACCTGGGCAGAATTTATACTTTTTAGTGCACGGGGCAGGTCTGACACTGTTGGAGGTGTGTGTTCTCGCTGCAAATAGCTGGGCTGTGTTGCTAGAGGCGACCACCTTGTTGTAGGCTGAATATTAAGGCCTGGGTCCATACGTGCATGTGTGGTCTTCTTTGACATGGATGGACTTTCCTGCTAGGAATTATATCAGGTGACAAGTCCTCAGACAGGAACGAGGACCAGAACTCCCAAATGGGACAGGAAATCAGAATTCGCAAGGTGGGCCACAGACAGGTGAGAAGGAATCCTGAGGTTTTTTTCCCTGAGCCTCACTCCTTGGGTCTAAAATTTGAGGAACTGAAAAATGCTGAAAAGGAGGATTCTAGGTGGTAGGAGTTAAGTATGGCCCCAGGACCTTGGAGGCAATGTGGGGAACCTACACAGAAGACGAGAAAGCTGTGCTCCTGCCTCAGCCTCCCAAGAAGCTGGGACTACAGGCACGTGCCACCACGCCCAGCTAATTTTTGTATTTTTAGTAGAGACAGCGTTTCACCATGTTGCCCAGGCTGGTGTCGAGCACCTGACCTCAGGTGATCTGCCCACCTTGGCCCCCCAAAGTGCTGGGATTCCACCGCACCTGGCCAAAAGCTGTATCTTCTAAGGCAGAAAATTCAGAATTCTCTGTGTTCATTTGCTATCCCATAACACTGGCAATATTTTGGTTAAATGGTCAAGGTTGCATCGGCTGTGTAACTGGGGAGGTAGGCTGAGTGAGGAAGCAAGGAGGGGAGGATATTAGAAAAAGAATGAGGGAGAGGCACCTCTCCCTACAACCATGCTGAGGTCAATAGACCTAAAGGGACAGAGCCCTGTGACTGAGTCCACCTGCCCTTCTCAGCACTGGGGCGTGAGGGATTTCCCAAAGCAGATACCTTTTTGTGGTTCTTTTAATATTTCAAGGTCAAACAAGAGAGATGCATTTGTGCCTCCATGCAAAGAGAAATTCAATATGTGTGACTTCCTTCATGCTCTCTTTTATGCCCACAGTGTGTCAGAGGTTCTAGTGCTGTGGAAATTCCCCAGCCCTCCCACCATCATTTCGTTTATGACTATCTGCCTGTGAAGTTTTGGTCTCTATCTGTTATCATGCTACACCTTGGGTCTATCGAAACACCAGTAACATGATGTTAATAGGTGCCCAAATTATAAGGTTAAAAAAATAATTTTATGGAAATATTTCTAGAAAATTGACTCCTTAAAAATTGCAACCAGGGGCTTCCTAAAAGAGATTAAACTGAAATGTACCTTCGGGGCAGATTGTTCCTGCTTGACTGGGTCCTCACCATTAACTAGATGGCAATTGAACTTGCTTGTGCAAGGACCCTGTCTCCACTAGTTTTTTTATGGTGCTGATGGAAGGTGGCACAAGGGGAAGGAATGATTCCTGGCCCCACATGGATTGAGGGTGAGTTCTGCTGCAACCTGCCGTGCAGCCTGCACTTAACCTGCCGGTTCCTCTTGCTGTGAGGCTGTATTCTTCTTTGTGCAGGTGTTTCTAGGAGCTGGAAAGCTCACGGCAGCATTGTGCAGGAAGGACACACAGACAGAATGGCCGCCCCAAGCTGGAGGAGAGAATGGCACCAGAACGAGCTCTGGCCCAGTGCTCTGTGGAGTGGACCTTTGAGGCTCACTGTAGGAGCATGGTCCCACCAATTCAGATGGCCACAGGGGCCAGGAAGGCGATACACAGGACTAAAAGAGACCGTGGGCATCCAGCAAATAGGAGAACACAGGCTCCATTTAGAGGAAGGAGCTGTGTCTTAAGCCATTTTGTGTTACTATAAAGGAATACCTGAGGCTGGGCAATTTATTTATATATATATATATGTATATATAATGGTTTATTTGGCTCACGATTCTGATGGTTGGAAAGTTCATGATCAGGCATCTGCTTCTAGTGAGGGCCTTGCTCTGCCTGCACTCAGGGTGGAAAGTGGAGGGGAGCCGTGTGAGCAGAGATGGCAGAGATGGCATGATAAGAGGAAGCAAGTGTGTGGGGAGGTGCCAGGGTCATTTTAACAACCAGCTCTCTTGGGAACTAATGGAGCGAGAACTCATTCATTACCATAAGGCTGGCACCAAGCCATTCATGAGGGATCCCCATGACCCCCATGGGACCCCCACGACCCAAACACCTCCCACCAGGCCCCACCTTCAACACCGGGGATCACATTTCAACCTGAGATGTGGCGGGACACACATTCCAACTCTAGCGAGCTGCTACAGAGCCTGAGCTGGTGACTGACATGCAAACCCAGAGGCTGAATGTTGTTTTCAGGAGAAGACAGAAATTTTTATTTTTTATTGAGACAGAGTCTCACTCTGTCACCCAGGCTGGAGTGCAGTGGCATGATCTTGGCTCACTGCAAGCTCTGTCTACCGGGTTCACGCCATTCTCCTGCCTCAGCCTCCCGAGTAGCTGGGACTATAGGCGCCCGCCACCACACTTAGCTAACTTTTTGTATTTTTAGTAGAGACGGATTTTCACTGTGTTAGCCAGGATGGTCTCGATCTCCTGACCTTGTGATCCACCCGTCTCGGCCTCCCAAAGTGCTGGGATTACAGGCGTGAGCCACCGTGCCCGGCCAAATTTTGATTTTTTTAAATGTAAACTATCTCAATGGGAATATTGATAACAATTCATATATATTTTTTAAACTGCATGACTCAGATGAAACAGGTCTCTGTGCCTGATTTGCAGCCTCTGGACTATTGTGTGCAAGTGGAATCATGTGGCTTGGGGTCAAGAAGCAATGCTGCAGGCCCTTGGGTAAGGGATGGGGGCTTCCCCGAATAGAGTGGGAATTCCCACCGCCAGTCCTTCTGGAAAGTGGCCTGTCCTAGGACAGGGACTGAGGAACAGGGAGGCAGATTTTGCCTCCCACGGGTGGAGGAGCGAGTCTCTGGAGGGCTGCCCTGCATGGTCAGGGGCAGGTGTGCTCACAGCACCCTGGCGGGGCAGGCCCTGCTCCAGGGAGGCAAGCTCGGGGGGCCTAACGGAGCAGCGGCACTAGCAGCCCCAAGTCCCCCTGTTTTGAGCATCCCTTCTGCTGACACTTCAAACAAGGCCTGGTTAAAGGGCATAGCTCAGCTTAAGCTGGGTGCGGAGAGGAATGAGGTGGAGCAGAGGAGAAGGTGGGGTGCGCGTGCTCCTTCTGCAAGGCCTGAGTCGGGGGACCCAATGGCACCAGAATAGTGGTCATCTCGGGAGTGCCAACAGCTGGGAAGGCAGTCCTGGTCACTCAGGAGGGGCAAGAAGAGCAGATGCTCAGGTACGTGGGAACCTATTCCAGAACATGTGTGACACCTCCCAGGGAAACCCCCAGAAATAACAAAAAGGTGCTTTGAGGGGTTTAACTTCCCGTGTGGGCAGACGGGAAATGCATGCAATGGTTGTAATTAGAGTATTGATGGAAACTTGCCCCCTTTTTTTTGTAGCCACAGGTGGTTGAAGCTGGGCCCTTTGTTTGAAGAAATGACGATAGATGTTTGCCTGGAGTTTTAGCGTTTACAAAGTGATCCACTAACACCGTCTCATGGAATCCTCACATCAACGGTGGGAAGAAGGTATTGTAGGCATTACGATCTCTGTTATAGATGTGGAATCTGGGGCTCACTGTTTGGGCAACTTGTTGGAGGTCATGCAGCTAGTAAGACTCAGATACAAATGCAGGTCTCAGAATTCTAAACCCAGGGTTTTCCTCTCTGCCTGGCACTCGGGGACAAGGTGAGGGGATGAACTACTCTAGTCCACTGTTATGGGTTGAATTTTGTCCACCTAAAAGATAGGTTGAAGTACCTATGGATGTGACCTATTTGGAAATTGAGTCTTTACAGATGTAACCGAATTAAGATGAGGTCATTAAGGTGGGCCTTCATCCAAAAGACTATTGTCCTTGTAAAAAGGGGAAATTCGGCTAGGCATGATGGCTCATGCCTGTAGTCCTAACATTTTGGGAGGCCAAGACAGGAAGTTTACTTGAGGTCAGGAGTTTGAGACCAGCCTAGGTAACATAGTGAGACTGCGTCTTTACAAGTAAAAAAAATTTTTTTTAATTACGAGAGTATGGTGGCTGGCCTATGCCTGTGGTCCCAGCTACTCAGGAGGCTGAAGCGGGAGGATTGCTGGAGCCCAGGGGTTTGAGGCTGCAGTGAGCTATGACTGTGCCATTGCACTTCAGCCTGGGCCACAGAGTGAGAACCCCACTCTAAAAAGAAGATGAAGAACAACAAGGAGGTGGGGAGGTGGAGGAGGAGGGAGGAGGAGGAGTAGAAGAGGAAGAAGAAGAAGAAGAAGAAGAAGAAGAAGAAGAAGAAGAAGAAGAAGAGAAGAAGAAGAAGAAGAAGAAGAAGAAGAAGAAGAAGAAGAAGAAGAAGAAGAAGAAGAGAAGAAGAAGAAGAGGGAGGAGGAGGAGAAGGAGGAGAAGGAGAAGGAGAAGAAGAAGAAGAAGGAGGAGGAGGAGGACGAGGAGACAGAGATGGAGAAAGGAAGAAGGAAGAAGGAAAATGGAAGAAGAAGAAGAGGAAGAGGAGGAGGAGAAGAAGAAGAGGAAGAAGAAGAAGAAAGAAGAAGAAGAAGAGGAAGAAGAAGAAGAAGAGGAAGAAGAAGGAGAAGGAGAAGGAGAAGGAGAAGAAGGAGAAGAAGAGGGAAATTTGGACACAGGTGCACACAGGGAGAAGAAGGCCATGTGGAGACAGACACAGGGAAGAAGATGTGAGATGAATGACTGCAATGCTGCTAACAGCCAAGGACCTCCTGGGGCTACTAGACACTGGAGGAGGTGAGAAAGGGTCCTCCCTTCAGGGCTTTGGAGGGAGCACCGCCCAGCTCACACCTTGATTTTAGACTTCCAGCCTCCAGAGCCGAGAGGGAATGCACCGGTGTTGTTTAAGCCACCCTGTTGTGGTATCTGTTATGGCGGCACAGGCAGAAATAGGGACACAAGTGCAGGTTCAGGGCAAGGTGTGCGAGCACACTCAGTCCCTGGCCTCGGAGTCTCTCTGGATGGCTTCTTGCCTAGGGTGACTGACAGAGGGAGGGATGATATGAAAAGGCAGCTGTTCTCATGACCTAACCCCAATTCTTACTCCACGGGTTCATGACAGCCCATTCTGCTGGAGACTGTGTCTTAAACCTTTCTCCCTAGTTTCTCTCAAGTACCCCTCATGAGCTGTGATTTCACTGGGATTTAAACTCTTAGGCCATTTTCTTTGTGCCTTTCTATCAAAGCTTTATATCAACTCAATTAAACCACGTCTATAGTGGTTTTCCATTTTCCTTTTCTTTCTTTTTTAATGATTGTAATTTTTTCAAATGGATTATGTATTTTTATGTGTTTTTTCTTTTGAATTTACTTCTTTTTTAAGAGCCATTTTTTGTTTGGAGCAAAATTGAGCAGAAAGTCCGGGGAATTCCCTGCTGCTCCCACACACACAGCCTCCCCGCTGTTGATATCTGGCACTGGAGGGGTCTGATCCTTACAAGTCAGAAGCCTACGTTGATGCACCATTATCACCCAAAGCTCATAGTTTACATGAAGGCCCACTCTTGCTGTGGAACCATGTTCCTTTTCCCCGCGTGTTTTTGCATCCCTTTTCTTTTTTCTACCTTCCCAAACCCTGTGATGTTCAGAAGAGCTATGATAACTATTCTATAGAGAGGACACTCAAGGAAGCAGCTGATAAGTAGAACCAGGACTCAAACCCAGATCTCATAACTCTAAATCCAGCAGTGGTAGTTTTTTCTCTTTAATACAATGATGACATTCCCTTTTGAACTTGTGTTATATACCTGCCACTAACACACACACACACACACACACAGACACACCTTGAAAGCTGTTGCCAATTGTTCTTTAGACGTCACACACAGCCCCGACACACAGTAGGGGCTTAATAGATATTCCTTACATCGAAGTTGAAAGTCTTGTCTCAACATTCTGCTCTCATACACTCTCCTACAAACTCATCAAATAATAGAGCATCGATTCCCATTCTCTCCCTCTCCCTTCCTTTTAAATCTCCTGGGGCTTAGAATCCATAATCTGTGGAATTCCCACATTCCCACAGGTGTCCTGGGAGGTGGGCAGGGGAAACACTTCAGCAGCTTCTGCAACGCAGCAGATTCCTGGGCCCTATGTGCTGGCTGCCCATTCGCTATGGGCCTTCGCTCCCCAGAAGTGCCTCTCTGGGTATGGGGCAAACACCCCTCATTGCTGCAATGCAGCCTCTGCTGGAGTGAAACAGGTTGCTTGATCTCTATTGCTTCACTAGCAACACTGCCCAGAGGTCTAAGAGAGGAAGTCAGAGCAAAGCCCATCAAAGCCCACCCAGAACAGCAGGGAAATTCCAAGTCATCGGTTTCTAGTTCTCCCCATGCGTGTGGTGGCCCTGCTTTGTGGTGAGCCACCAGGACTGTCCTATGTGCCTCTGAAGCACCTGCTCACAGAAGGGTGACCCACTGAGGCATGCACTGGGTTGATACAAATGTCAACTCCAGCCCCTGTCATCAGCTAAAGGTCAGCAAATGAGTTCTCTGGCATTTGGGGTCTGCAGGGGCAAGTGAGTACTGTAAACACCTGCAGTGTAGAGACCACATCCATCTAATTGGCGTCTTTGGGGCCCATTGCCAGGCTGGGTCCAAGTGTCGATTCAGGAAGCAGGATGCAGAAGCCCCTGATGCACTCAGAGGTGGATGGGCCTTCAGCCCGCTCTCCTCCTCTGTCCTGCAGACCGGGTGAGTTATGTAGCCTCTGCTTTCCCTTCCTGTCCTGAGCACAGCATTCAGGACAACCACACATCCTCTGAGAGATGAAAAAAAAAATGAGACCGAGAAGACTGGACCCAAATCAATGTTTTATCTTTGCACAGACCCCATAGTGTGTCTTGTGCTGCAGAGGGAAGCACCTGGGATCTTGGAGCCTCTTCTCTGCCCCCTCCCCACTTTGGGGAGGGGTTTTGTCGGGGGCAGCCTCCGTCCTTTGGAATCCTGTCTGCGCTCTGATTCTCCCTGATGGTCTTTATAGCTTTGCGTTATTTTACTTTCAGAGAATAAGAACAGAAACATGGCACCGATGTCCTCAGCTTCTTCCCCACCTTCGCAGAACTGCTGCTGCAAACTAGTAGTTTTGAGAAATGATGAAAAACATGTGGTTTTCCCCAACTTCCAAGAATCAGAGGCAGATTCTAGGAGGGTGAAGATGGTGTGGGCTTAAAAATAGTCATGCAGCACATCTGCTGAGGAGATATGCTGCCCATTAAAAGGGCAAAACAGAAGTTGGTGTGTGGCCAGTTCCCACATCGCACATAAAGGCTTCACCAGTGAGGCTCAGCCCAGGAACTGCCTGCCCTTGAGGCTGGGGGCTCACAAAGGAAGATTTCTCCCAGCTTCTGATGTCCATGAAGAGCAGGGAGCATGCTGCTGGTGATTCATAACCCCCTGAAATACATCCTCAGTTTGCCAGAGAAAAATTTCTAGGACCCACCTAATAAGTTCATTCATTGGTTCCCAGACTGGGCAGGTTTTACCAGATCCCTCACGACTGGTCCCAGCTTCTCTCCCAGCACATTACTTGAAGGTACACAAATAGTCCACTGTGCTTTGTTTCCTCTGTTTCTTCCAATTCTCTCTTCTGCTTGACCAGCTTGTACTTGAAGATCTGGGTTTTGGAAGATTCCCGGGATTGCTGCCAGGCACTGCCTGCCCCCATCTGAGTCAGGGGTGTAAACCCCAAGAGTGTCTGAGACAAGTCTCAGTTAATCTAGGATCGTATATTGCCAAGGTTAAGAACATGCCCAGGACACAGCCTCGGGAGGTCCTGACCACATGTGCCCAAGGTGGTGGGCCTACAACTTGGTTTTATACATTTTAGGGAGACATAAGACATCAATCGATACACGTAACGTGTACATTGTTTCGGTCTGGAAAGTTGGGACAACCGGAAGTGGGGGTTTCCAGGTCACAGTCAGATTCAAAGACTTCCTGACTGGCAGTTGATTGAGTTATTATCTAAAGACCTGGAATCAAGAGAAAGGATTATCTGGGTTATGGTAAGGCGTTGTAGAGATCAAGGTTTTATCATGCTGATGAAGCCTCCAGGTAGCAGGCTTCAGAGAGAATAGGTTATAAATGTTTCTTCTCGGACTTAAAGAGGCTGGTCTATCAGTAATTCCTAAAGGAAGGAGGATATCAAGAGGCATGTCTGGCTCCCCCTTCCCCTCATGACCTGAACTAGTTTCATAGGTTAACTTTGGAATGCCTTGGCTGAGAGGCCATGCATTCAGATGGTTGGGGGCCTTAGAATTTTCTTCTTGGTTTACAGGGACTTGCACTCGCAGTGGCCTGGCTGTCCATCTGTCTAACCTGGCATTATGCACACACTTTGAGTTATCTTATTCCTGCTCTGTGTCCTCATTGCATGAGATCCTTGGGTGCAGGAACCACGTCTCCTCCTTGTTCTCCAGAGTACAAATTTTTCTCTCAATAACTATGCACTGAGCTCCACTTTTGTTCCAATTGCTGTGCTAAGCTCTGTAGATGAAGTGGAAAAAAATGAAGAAGTAAAGACATCATTGCTGCCTGTGTTAGCTTTCTAGGGTAGCAAAGCACCACAGATAGGGCAGCTGAAATCACAGTAATTGATAGTTTCACAGTTCTGAAGGCTGGAGGTCCCAGATGGAGGGATTGGCAGGGTTGGTTCCTTCTGATAGCTGTGCCTTCCTCCCAGCTAGTGGTTTGCTGGTGATCTCTAGGGTTCTTGGCTTGTAGAAGCCTCACCTTAGTCTCTGTGTTCATCCTCACATGGCCTTCTCCCTGAGGGTCTTTCTTCACATTTACCCCTCTTAGAAGGACACCAGGTTTTTGGATTAGAGGCCACTCTAATGACCTAATTGTAGCTTGATTTGCTCTGTAATGACTCTATGTCCAAAGAAGGTCACACCCTGGGGGACAAGACTTTAAGATATGAGTTTTTAGGGGACACATCGTCCTGAGCCTTGTGGTGTAGCGGGGTGGGGGCCGTGGTGCACCAGGATGCACAGGTGCACACTGCATGTGCTCACCTGGGCAGCATACCTTGCCTGTGCCTGGTAAGCAGGCAAGGCTTCCTGTGAACCATGAGGGACTTCTGACACCAGAGGGACAAGTCAGAATTACCCAAGTGGTGGGAAGGAAGGGGTGGGGAAGGATGTTTGGAGCTGAAGAAAAGGCATGGGGGCAAGTCCTGAGGCAAGAGAGAGTATGGTTCCTTTCAGAAACCTCAAGAACGTAACTATGGACACAGCACAGAGCAAGAATGGGGACCGGCAGGGCTGAAGCTGCAAGGAGAGGAAGGCCCTGGGTTCAAAGGGAGCGCCTTTGTGCCATAATGAGGAAAACTGGACTTTGTCCCGAGGGCAGGGGAGAACTGCTGAAGGGTTTTAAGCAGTGGAAGAACATGATTCGTGGCAGCCTTCCAGAAGCTCATGGGCTCCTGGGAAAAATCAATAATGCTGGGCAGTGAGGCCGACTAGAAACATTCCCTGGGCCCAGCGAGCACAGACGCCAGGGCAACGCCTGGCCCTGGGAGGGCTCAGTCAATGCTGGGAAGTTTGGTTCAGGCCCTTCTGCCTACAGCAGAGAGGCCCAGCACGCTGCTCCTGGGGCCTTTGCTGGAGGAAGCTGGGCGGCCAGTGCAGACCTGGGCTGCATGCATTCTTGATGTCTTTTAGCTTAAACATGGAGTTCATGTTCTCACTGCTTGTTGCCGCTGTTGCTGCTGTTGTTATTGTTGAGGGAATATGGGGCTGGATGACCAACGCCACATGCTGGAATGACCCTAAAGGCCTGCCACCAGTCTCCCTGGAATATCCCTAATATCCCTAGTGCGGGACTCGGGGAAGGGCGTTTGCTCCCCAGCACCGGGTTGGAAAGTCATCACATGAATAGAAATGGCGGCAGGGGCTTATAAGGAAGGGAAAGGGTGACACTGGCAAAGATCGAGAGGAAGCTGGGGTGGGTTTCATGCCTGAGGGGCCTGTGCACATCCCTACGGCCCCCGGGAAGGTCACAGCCCCTGAATGGGGAGCAGGACAGCGTAACCAGGGAGGCAGAAGTGTACCCAGGACGTAACAATTCATTGCATGACCCTGAGAGTGAGTGCCTCCTTGTGGCTAGGGACGACTCACTTCCTTTCCAGCACCCAGGGCGGCTGCAGGGCAGCTGAGGAAGGGACTGGGGCAGGCTGTGGGCCCACGTGTGGCCATGCCCACCATTCACAGCCATTTCCTCTCCTATTGTTTCCTGGAAGCGTCATACCAGCCCTGAGGTCGGTGGGGCAGGGATTGTTGACTCTGCTGCAAGTGAGAAAACAGAGCCGGGCTGAGCCGCTGCCCAAGGGGACCAGTGGTGACAGAGCTGGCCTGGCTGGGCTGACCTCTCCTTGACCTCTACCTCTCTTCCCAGGGCTCAGGGCTAAGGAGATGCAGTGCCTCCTCTTTTTCCAATCCCTGGTAGCAGGATTGGTTAACCTGGCAAGTTACTGTCAGTTGTAGCTTAAAAAACCAAAATGGGGAGAATAGATAGGCGCAGGTGCGGCTGCACCAAAGGAGTGCTTAGAAACCACGGGCCTCCTGTGCACACAGCAGCGTGGGTGGATCTGAACATTTCAGTGCTGAGTGAAAAGGGTAAGAAACAGCAAGAGACGCGTGGCACAACACTCCTTAGGAAAATTAAAAATACACACATAAAGTCACTGTATTTTTAAAGCACTGGCACAAATAAAAATACGTAAACACATTCCAATGGTTACCCATGAGGAGGTGAGGAGAGTAAAAGTCCACAAAACACAAACCACGGGAAGGGCCTTGCCCAGCCCCATAGTGACTGTGTGCCATCGAGAGAGGGCTACGTGTCCTCCACCTCTGCAGCCAGAGGTACCAAAACTCCAAAAAAATGAACAGACAAAAACCAAGACAACACCCTGAAAACACCACAGCAGCAGATCGTGTGGATCACGTGCCTTAGGCATTGTTGGCAGTAAGTGGCAAGACAAAGCAGGCACCCCGATGCTTTACTTTTGTTTATTCACTTCACAGAGTGAAGGTTCTGATGCTGCCTTAATGAAGATCTATAACATCCATTTATGCATCCATCCATCCATCTAATGAAAACACATATCAAGTGTTCCTAAATGTAAGACACTCCCCTTGGTGCTGGAAGGGAAGAAGAGATAAAGACATCATCTCCTTTCTAGAGAAGTTTTTAATCCATCTAAGGGTGAGGCACTAGGGACTTTGTACAGTTGGATTTTAGAGCTTGACTATACATACAGCTTGCAAAAATAGCACAAAAAATGCCATTTTCATCTATTTCTTTTAGTCACAATGAGGGAGGAGTAAGAGAGAAATAGTACATTTGACCTATGAACAACACGGGTTTGAACTGCACGGGTCCACTTACACGAGAATTTTCTCTGCCTCTGCACCCCTGAGACAGCGAGACCAACCCCCCTTCCTCCTCTTCAGCCTCCTCAATGTGAAGACCACCAGGATGAAGACCTGTACAATGACCCATTTCTACTTAATGAATATAAATACATTTTCTCTTCCTTACGATTTTCTTAATACTGTTTTCTTCTCTCTAGGTTACGTTATTGGGAGGATACAGCATATAATAGTCACACATTGCATAAGGACGTTTCAGTGAGTGACATACCACATATACGACAGTGGTCCCATATTTTTTTTTTTTTTTTTTTTTGAGATAGAGTCTTGCTCTGTCGTCCAGGCTGGAGTGCAGTAACACGATCTCGGCACACTGCAACCTCCGCCTCCTGGGTTCAAGTGATTCTCCCACCTCAGCCTCCTGAGTAGCTGGGATTATAGGCATATGACACCACGCCTGCCTAATTTTTGTATTTTTTTTTTTTTTGAGATGGAGTCTTGCTCTGTCGCCCAGGCTGGAGTGCAGTGGCGTGATCTCGGCTCACTGCAAGCTCCGCCTCTCGGGTTCACGCCATCCTCCTGCCTCAGCCTCCCGAGTAGCTGGAACTGCAGGCGCCCCCCACCACGCCCGGCTACTTTTTTGTATTTTTAGTAGAGACAGGGTTTCACCATGTTAGCCAGGATGGTCTCGATCTCCTGACCTCTTGATCCGCCTGCCTCAGCCTTCCTAATTTTTGTATTTTTAGTAGAGATGGAGTTTCACCATGTTGCCCAGGCTGGTCTCAAATTCCTGACTTCAAGTGATCCAACTGCCTCGGCCTCCCAGCGTGAGGCACCATGCCCGGCCCCATAAGATTTTAATGGAGCATAAAAATTCTTATTGCCTAGTGATGTTGGAGCTCTTGTAGTGTAATAGTGCAACACGTTATTCATGTGTTTGTGGTGACGTTGGTGTAAACAAAGCCACTGAGCTGCCAGTCATCTGAAAGTATAGCACATACAATTGTGTACAGTATATGATACTTGGTAGTGATAGTGGACAATGATGTACCGGTTTATGTACATAATATTATTTTAGAGTGTACTACTTGTACTTACCTTTTTAAAAGTTTGCTGTCAACCAGCCTCAGGCAGGCCCTTCAGGAGGTATCCAGAAGAAGGCATTGTTATCATAGGAGATGACAGCTCCATGGGTATTACTGCCCTGAAGACTTCAGTTGGACAAAATCTGGAGATGGAAGGCAGTGATATTGATGATCTTGACCCTGACCCTGTGTTGTGTCTGAGTTGTTTTTTTTTTTTTTTTTTTTTTTTGAGACAGTTACATTCTTGCTTGCCCAGGCTGGAGTGCAATGGTGCGATCTCGGCTCATCGCAACCTCCACCTACAGGGTTCAAGTGATTCTCCAGTCTCAACCTCCTGAGTAGCTGGGATTGCAGGCATGTGCCACCATACCCGGCTAATTTTGTATTTTTAGGAGAGACAGGATTTCTCCATGTTGGTCAGGCTGGTCTCAAACTCTTGACCTCAGTTGATCCACCTGCCTTGGCTTTCCAAAGTGCTGGGATTACAGGTGTGAGCCACCACACCCGGCCATGTCTGAGATTTTACAGAAAAGTTTAAGAAGTAAAATAATAAAAAAAATTACAAAAATAGAAAAAAGCTTATAGAATAAGAATATAAAGAAAAAACATTGTCTAGCTGTACAACATGTTTGTGTTTTAAGCTGTATTATTACCAAATAGTCAAAAAGATTTTTTTAAAATTTAAAACATTATAAAGTAAAAAAGTCACAATAAGGTAAGGTTAATGTACTATTGAAGAAAGAATGTTTAACGTAAATTTAGTGCAGCCCAAGTGTACAGGGTTTATGAAGTCTGCAGTAGTGCACAGTAACGTCCTAGGCCTTCACATTCACTCACCACTCACTCACTGACTCACCCAGAGCCACTTCCAGTTCTGCAAGCTCCACTCACGGTAAGCGTCATGCAACTTTCCCCAAAGCAACTGAGAAATGTTCACTTCTAAATAATAATAGCTACCCCAAGCCCCTTTTTCTTTAGTACTTTCTATATTGCCAGTTAGAGCTCAGAGCATTTTCAGTGTTTTACATCATGTGACCTTCTGTATGAACGTATGAAGGTGTGTCCATATTATCTCCGATTTTACAGGTGGAAAAAGATGAAGCTTAGGTGAAATAATTTACCCAAGGTCACATGGTAATGAAGAAGGGATTTGAACCAGGTATTTCAATTCAAAAGTATTCTTTTTTTAATCTACTAGATTAGGGGCCAGCAACCTTTTTCTGTGAAGAGCCAGATAGTAGGTAAACATTTGAGGCTTCATGGACCACACAGTCTCTGTCTTAACTACTCAACTCTGTCTTGTACTGTGAAAGCAACCATAGGCAACAGGTAACCAAATTGGTGCGACTGTGTTCCAATAAAACTAGATTTACAAAAACAGCTGGTAAGCCAGGTTTTGGCTGGAGGGCTGAGATTTGCCAATCTTTGCCCTAGACAATGGAAATAGCTTTATTTTTTTTTATGGTTCTATATTTGCCCCCTTCTAAAGGAAATAAGCTCATATGAGGTACTATACAATTTGATATTATATAGTCACCTGTAAAAAAAACCAAAAAAACAAAAAAACATCAGCCAGGCATGGTGGCTCACACCTGTAATCTCAGCACTTTGGGAGCTGAGGGAGGCGGATCACAAGGTCGGGAGTTCAAAATCAGCCTAGCCAATATGGTGAAACCCTGTCTCTACTAAAAAAGTACAAAAATAAGCTGGCGTGGTAGCGCACGGCTGTAGTCCCAGCTACTCGGGAGGCTGAGGCAGGAGAATTGCTTGAACCTGGGAGGTGGAGGTTACAGTGAGCTGAAATCATGCCACTGCACTCCAGCCTGGGCAACAGAGTGAGACTCCGTCTCAAACAAACAAACAAACAAAATCATTGCAATCAAGAAAACAAACATATTCATCACCCCCAAAGTTTCCTAGTGCTCCTTTGCAACATCCTCCATTGCCACTATTCACTCACCATCCCCGAGCAACCACTCATCTGCTTTCTGTGCTATTGATTGGTTTTCATTTTTATAGAATTTTATATAATGGAAACATGCAGTGTATACTCTTTTTGTGTCTGCCTTTTTCACTCAACATAATTATTTTGAGATTTATCCATGTTGTGTGTAGGGGACTTTGAGAATTCCAATTTATTGCTTTTCTGTTCTCTTATGGTCTATACTTTTTGTGTTGCAGTTAAGAGATCTTTGCAGACCTAAACTCAGTAAGATTTTCTTCTGTCTTCTAGAATTTTACAACTAAAATTCTAGAACATTTGTGTTTTTAGTATTCTTATCTAGTCTATGATCCAATTCAAGTTAATTTGTTATGTATGGGATGAGTAAAAATGAAGATTCACTTTTTTTTTTCTTTTTTGCATGTGGCTAATTTGTTCACTACCATTCACTGAAAAGATGTTCCTCTCCACAGTCAGTTGCCTTTGCACCTTTGTTAAAGATCAGCTGACCACATGAGAGACTATTTATGTACTTTCTATTTTATTCCATGAATCTATTTTTCTATTTTTATGCCAATACCACATGTTCTTCATTATGGTACATTTTAAACAAATCTTGATATTAAGTAATGTAGTCCACCAACTTTGTACTTTTTCAAAGTATCTATTATATTTGAAGTCCTTTGTATTCCCATGTAAATTTTAGAATCAGCTTGTCAATTTTTATGAAAAAGCCTGCTGCAATTTTAAGTGGGATTGTATTAATGTATAGATCTGTATGGGGAAACATGTAATAAAGTCTTTGATCTAAAAAAAGACACAGCCCTTCATTTATTTACATGTTTTTAAATTTGCTTCAGAGATGTTCTGTAGTTTTCAGGTACAGGCCTTGCATGTCCTTTGTCAGATTTTTCCTCTAAGTATTTCATATTTTTCGATGCTGTTTAATGATATCTTAAAACCTCAATTACAGATAGTTGATTGCTAGTACATAAAAATACAATTTGTTTTGTATATTGCTTTCTTATCCTGGAACTTTGCTAAATTTACTTATTCACTCAAGTGGTTTTTTTTGTAGCTTCCTTAAGATTTTCAACAGAGATGATTATGTCATCTACGAGTAAAGACAATTTTATTTCTTCCATTCTAATCTGTATGCCTTTTATTTCCTTTTCTTGCCTTATTGCACTGGTTAGGACCTCTAGTACAATGTTGCATAAACATGGTGAGTGCGGTCATGCTTTCCTTTTCCTAAACTTAGATGAAAGACATTCAGTTGTTAATCATTAAGTAAATGTGAGCTGTAGGTTATTCAAAGATGTCCACTTCAAATCGACATCCATAAAGTTGAGAAATTTCTCCTTTATTCCTGATTTGCTGAGGGTTTTTTTTTTAAACCAGGAATAGATGTTAGATTTTGTCAAGTGCTTTTGCTCCACTTATTGAATAATCATATATACTTTCTTTTTAAGTCTGCTTATGTGATGAATTACACTGATTGACTTTTGAATGTTAAACCAACCTTTCAAGTTTGTTAAGTCAACTTAGGATGAACCACACTCACTTGGTCATAATATATTATCATTTTCATAAATTGTTGCATTAGATTTGCTAAAATTTATTAAGGATTTTAACAAATCCTTATGGGAGATATTTGTAGTGCTCTTGTAATGTCTTTTTCTGGTTTTAGCATCAGAGAAATACTGGCCTCAGAAATTAAGCTGGAAAGTATTTAATTCTCTGTAAATTTTTGGAAGAGCTTGGATAAAATTTGTATTCTTATTTTCCTAAATATTTGATAGAATTCACCACTAAAGCCATGAAAACTTATGGATCTGGATCTTTCTTTATGAAAATCTTTTAAATTACAAATTCATTTCCTTTAGTAGATAAGAGGCTATTAATGTTATCTATTACTTATTGAATGACCTCTGGTAGTTTGTGTCTTTCAAAAAATTTTAAAATTTTATCAAAATTGTTGAATATATTGACACAAATTTGTTCATAATATTTCTGAATTGCCCTTTTAATGTTGATAGACTCTGTAGTGATCTAATTATCATTCCTAATATCAGTAATTTGTATTTCTTTTCTTTTGTTCCTGATCAGCCTTGCTAGAGATTTATCAATTTCATTCATCTTTTTAAAGAAGCAGATACTGGATTCATTGATTTTCTCTATTGTTTTTCTTTTTCTATTTCATTGATTTCTATTTTAACCTTTATTGTGTCCTTTCTTCTGCTTTGGGTTTCATTTGCTTTTCTTTGTTTAGTTTTTTAAGGTAGATAGTGAAGTTCTTGATTTGAGGTCCTTCTTCTATTCTGTAATAGGCATTAAGTGCTATACATTTCCCTTTAAGTACTGCTTTTGCAGCATCCAGCACATTTTATTATGCTATCTTTTCATTTTCATTCCATTTGAAATACTGTTTAAAATATTCCTAATTTTCCTTATGATTTCTTCCTTGAACCTAGGTTATTTGGAAGTACGTTATTTAGTTTCTATTAATTTGGAGATTTTCTAGACGTATTTCCAATACTGACCTCTAATTCAATTACATTCCATTCAGTTCAATGAACATACCTTGTATGACATTAATTCTTTTAAATTTATTGAGATTTATTTTATGTTCCAGAATATGATCTATCTTGGTACCAGTTCAGTGTTTACTTGGAAAGGATATGTATTCTGTTGTTGCTGGGTGAAGTGTTCAAAAAATGTCAGTTAGGTTCAATTGGTTGATATTGTCATTTAAATCTTCTATATCTTTACGTATTTTCTTTCTAGTTCTTCTATCAATTGTTGATAGAGAGTTGTAGACATCTCTGACAATACTCGTGGATTTCTCTTTGCTGTTTTCATTTTGTTTCATGTATTTTGAAGTTCTGATGTTAGATGCATAAATGTCTATGATTGTTATTACCTCTTGATTAGTTGACCTCTTAATCATTATAAAATGATCCTCTTTATGTCTAGTAATAATCTTTGTTCTGAAATTTGCCTTGTGTAGTAATGGTCATTCCAGTTTTCTTTTGATTAGTATTATCATGTTATATTATTTCCCATGTATTTTCTTTTCACTTACTTCTTTCCTTATATTTAAAGCATGCTTCTTATAGGCAACATAGTTGGATCTTGCTTTTTTATTCAATCTGACAATCTCTGACCTTTTATTGTGGTATTTAGGTCTTGACATTTAATTTTATTATTTATATTATTGGCTTTAAATTACCACATATTCAATTGTTTTCTATATATTTCATTTGTTCTTTGTTACTTTTTTCTTTTTTGTCCTTTTAGTGTTTCTCTAAGGTTTATAATTTACGTCTTTAACCAATCACAGTCTAACTTAAAATAATTACTACTTCATAAATAATATAAAAATCTTACATCAATACACTTCCATTTCCCCCTTCCCTGATTTTGTACTAATGTTGACATACATTTTACTTCTATATATGGCTTAGACCCCACAACACATTGCTACTAGTTATAATAATAAACAATCAATTATCTCTTAAAGAGTCTTCAGAAATAAGAAACAATGTTATATTTAATCACACATTTACTGTTTCTGGTTTATTTTATGTCTTTGAACAGATCCAGATTTTCTTCTCTTTTTATTTCTTCCTAAAAAACATCCTGTAACTTTTCTTATAATACAGCTCTGCTGGTGATGATACTTTTAGTATATTTTAGCTGAATATAAAATTTTAGGTTGACAGATTTCTGTTTTTAGTACTTTTAAGATGTTGCCCCACTATCTTCTGCTTGCACTTTTTCTGACAAGGTGTCTGATTTATTCTTATATTTATTCCTCTGTATGTAAGGTGTCTTTTATTTCCCAGGATGCACTTAAGGTTTCCTGTTTATCATTGCTTTTAACAATTTTGAATATGATGTGACTTGTAGTTTTCTTCACATTTCTTGTGCTTGGGTTTGGATCTGTAGTTTCACAGTTTTCACCAAGTTTGAAAGTTTTTGGCCATTAATTTTTCAAATATATTTTCTGTCCTTTTTGATCCTTTATAGATTCTTAATCACACATGTATGAAACTACTTAAAGATGTCCCACAACTCACTGATGCTCTGTCCATTTTTATTGTCAGCCATTTTTCTCTCCGTGTTTATTTGCAGTTTCTATGGCTTTTCTTTAAGTTTACTACCTTTTCTTCTTCAGTGTCTAAACTGTGATTAATCCTATCCAATATATTTTTTATTTTAGAAATTGTAGATTCCAAAAACTTAATTTACATTTAAAAAAATATTTTCCCCTTCCTTAATATGTTCAATATTTCTTCTATCTTCTTAAACATATGGAATACAGTTATAACTATAATTTCTGTCTAGTTCTCTTCCTTGACTTTTCACGAGTCATATTTTCTTGTTTCTTTGGCTATCTGGTGATTTTTTGTTGGGTGCCAGACATTGTGAATTTTTCTTTTTGGGTCCTGGATTGATTAATATCCTTATAGATATTCTTGCATTTTGTTCTGGGATGCGATCAAGTTGCTTAGAAACAGTTTTATTGTATTTAAAGTGATAGAAAAGACTGATGCACTCTTTAGCTTATACAGTATAGGCATACAGGCTATCAGAATCAAAAGAGCTTGAGGTAAGTTAAGCCTGAGGTCTACTTTAAAGGGAAAAGCTAATTTAATACTCTTCCAGAGTCAATCAGTGCTGATTAATTTTTCTTTAATTTTTCAACTTTTAGACGTGTGGATACTACAAACAAAAACTTAGCTCTGTGTGTCCTTTTTTGTTTGTTTGTTTGTTTGAGATGGTCTTGCTCTCACCCAGGCTGGAGTGCAGTGGCACAATCACAGCTCACTGCACTCTCAACCTCCTGGGCTCAATGGATCCTCCCACCTCTGCATCCCAAGTAGCTGGGACTACAACTGTGCCCCACCACACCCAGCTAATTTTTAAATTTTTTTGTAGAGACGAGGTCTCGTCGTGTTGCCCAGGCTGGTCTCGAACTCCTGGGTTCA
Organism: Hylobates moloch; assembly: GCF_009828535.3. Lineage (NCBI taxonomy): Eukaryota > Metazoa > Chordata > Mammalia > Primates > Hylobatidae > Hylobates > Hylobates moloch. The sequence goes on along the minus strand of NW_026652278.1, from coordinate 172,614,532 downwards.
AGCAATCTTGGCATCCCAAAGTGCTGGGATTACAGGCGTGAGCCCCTTGCACCTAGGCTGAATGTCTGTGTTTTCTACTTACACTAGAAGAGGTGTAAGTGAGATTTATAAATTTATTGCCAGCATAATAGTGATGCCAGTTTGTGAAGACCATTCTGGAGTAATTGAGATGCTGCCTGGTTTTCCTCGCATTTTTCTTATTTTCTTTCTTTCCCTATGTGACTCTACCAGTCTGACCCCGATTTATCCTCTGAAACCCTCAATGAAGTCAGGAACGTAGTCTGAGTAATAGCAGAACCTAAAAGATTTCTTGACATGCAAAATCTATAATAGAGTTGAGATTTTAATAAGACTGTAATTAGTGTATTGTGGGATGTCTTCACATATCTGTAAAACACATGAATTTACATAAAAGATTTATCCCACAATTTGGGGAATCCACTAATTGAGTTTACTGAAAAAATTATGCATTAGACTCTTGAACAACATAAGTTTGAAATGCACAGGTATACGCAACTTTTTTTTTTTTTTTTTTTTTTTTGAGACACAGTCTCACTGTCGCCAGGCTGGAGTGCAGTGGTGTTGTCTCGGCTCACTGCGGCCTCCACCTCCTGGGTTTGGGTGGTTCTCCTGCCTCGGCCTCCCAAGTGGCTGGGATTGCAGGCGCACACCACCATGCCGGGCTAATTTTTGTGTTTTTGGTACAGACGGGGTTTCACCCTGTTGGCCAGGATGGTCTCGATCTCTTGACCTCGTGATCTGCCCACCTCGGCCTCCCAGGGTGCTGGGATTGCAGGAGTGAGCCACTGTGCCTGGCCACAATTTTTTTTTTCAATAAATATATTGGAAATTTGTTTGGAGCTTTGTGACAACTTGAAGAATTCACAGGCTGGGCACGGTGGCTCATGCCTGTGGTCCCAGCACTTTGGGAGGCCGAGGTGGGCAGATCACCTGAGGTTGGGAGTTCTGGACAAGCCTGACCAACATGGAGAAACCCCATCTCTAGTAGAATTACAGAATTGGCCAGGAATGGTGTCACATGCCTGTGGTCCCAGCTGCTTGGGAGGCCGAGGCAGGAGAATTGCTTGAGCCCGGGAGGCGGAGGTTGTGGTGAGCACAACCACAAAATTCGCAAATCTATTAAAAGTTAAATTTTATGAAAACATACAGACCGTACATGTCAGCAAATTTAAAATGCAGTATTAAATCATAACTCTATAGCCGCCACTGTCTGGCCACAGTCCCGCGCTCTTCGCTGTCGCTCGTCATCTCGCACAGGGTGGCTCCGGTTCTGGTATTTGGCGCCAGAATTAAACAACCGCCATGTTGAGCAAAAAGGCAAAGACCAAGACCACCAAGAAGCGCCCTCAGTGTGCAACATCCAATGTGTTTGCCACGTTTGACCAGTCACAGATTCAGGAGTTCAAAGAGGCCTTCAACATGATTGATCAGAACAGAGATGGTTTCATCAACAAGGAAGATTTGCATGGTATGCTTGCTTCTCTAGGGAAGAATCCCACTGATGCATGCCTTGATGCCATGATGAATGAGGCACCAGGGCCCATTAATTTCACCATGTTCCTCACTATGTTCCTCACCATGTTTGGTGAGAAGTTAAATGGCACAGATCCTGAAGACGTCATCAGAAATGCTTTTGTTTGCTTTGATGAAGAAGCAGCACGCACCATTCAGGAAGATTACCTGAGAGAGCTGCTGACAACCATGGGGGACCAGTTTACAGATGAGGAAGTGGATGAGCTGTACAGAGAGAAGCACCTATTGACCAAAAGGGGAATTTCAATTACACTGAGTTCACAAGCATCCTGAAACACGGAGTAAGACAAAGATGACTGAAAAGAACTTTACTGAAACCTTCCAAGTACATTGTCTTCCTCTGTTTCATTTCTCACACACTTCCCCCACCCTCATAGAACCTGTTGCATGCAACTTAGTTTCACAGCTTTGTCTCTTTTTTTTTTTAATATATTTATTCCAGACCTTTTTGCCACTTAGCACTTGTATAATCAGACTGGGAATGGGGATGAGGGCATAAATTGTATTGAAAAAGAAATTGCCAATAAAAATCAACAAACGTGAAAGCCCCCCCCCCCCACCCGCCAAAAAACACATACCTCTATAAACTAGTATGTACTGTCCTGCTGTAATTGTGTAACTGCCTCCTGCTTTACTGACTCAGGCGTTGCCAGTATCTGCTTAAAACTCTGTGATGCTCATCATCAGAGCAGTTCCTCTCTTCAGTAAACTGTGTATCACAATAAAAAGTGATCTCTTGAAAAAAAGAAAAGAAACAGTTTGTTTTGAGGCCTGATTTAAGCTTTTTTAGGGAGAACAGAACAGCTTTTATTCCAGGGCTAATTCTTCCCCAATATGAAAGCTAAACCTTCTAATTACTGTATGAATTATAAGGTTTTCCAACATTGGCTGGTGGGAATACAAACTGTTCTGGCCCCCGGATCCCTTTGTTCCTTTTCGGCAGTTCCTTTTCAGCCCTGGCTAGTTTCCTCATAGGCACGCTCTGATCAGTATTCGACTGAAGTCTCCAGGGCGACCCTCTGCAGATCTTTGGTGCTCTTTGTGTAGCTCTCTCCTGTCTAGTACTCTATCGTGCCAACTCTGTCTTGGTCTCCTCCAATTCCCAAGCTGTCTGCTTAACTTACGGAAACTGCTGATTCCCCTCCCTATGTTATGCCTTGGGTACTCTCGCCTGGCACTAACTTGGGTGAATCATATGACTCAGTTCTGTCAGGGAACGCTAGCCTGTGATGCTTGATGTTAAATATCTGAAAACCATTGTCATATACATTTTGTCTAGTTTTTTTTTTGTTTTTAGCAGTTTCAGGTAGAAGGGTAAATCTGAGTCCTGTTGCTTCATTCTGTTCATAAGTGGGTGTCTTGGTAAATTGATTTATTTAGTCAAGTCATTTCCCAGTTACATCCCTAGGTTCTATGTCTATGTGCTGTAGTCCCTGAATCCTTGCATATCTGCAAATACCTTTATTTCGCTGTCACAGAGAATGATAACTTGGCTACATATAAGATTCTTAGATTGTAGTCCTTTTCTTTCAGTATTCTGTAATGTTTCCTAGTATTCCCTCTGATTCTTAGCGTTGCAGAAAAGAAGTCAAATGTCAGCTAATTTTTTCCTTTGTACGCAACTTGTTCAAAAGGTCAAGAAGTTTTCTTTAAAAAAAAATTGTCCTTGTAATTAAGAATTTTTAAAAACTGGGTATGATCTAGGATATGATCACTCCAGTACGGAATATATTAAACTTTTTCTTTTTTTTTCTTTTCTTTTTTTTTTTTTTTGAGAGAGAGTCTCTCTCTGTCACCCAGGCTGGAGTACAGTGGCGTGATCTCGGCTCACTGCAACCTCTGCCTCCCGTGTTCAAGTGATTCTCCTGCCTCAGTCTCCCGAGTAGCTGAGACTACAGGCCCCTGCCACCACACCTGACTAATTTTTTGTGTTTTTAGTAGAGAGGGGGTTTCACTGTGTTAGCCAGGATGGTCTCGATCTCCTGACCTCGTGATCCGCCCACCTGAGCCTCCCAAAGTGCTGGGATTACAGGCGTGAGCCACCGCACCCGGCCACGTATTAAACTCTTTCAAACAAGCTTTTCTTCAAACAGGCATAATTTCCCCCTACTTCCTTCATCATTACCTTTCCTGTATGTGCATCTTTTTTCTTCTGCTGGAAATCCTAATACAGGCTCATAATCCATTATCTCAAGTATTTTGTTTTTTGTTTTTATTTTGTTGTTATTTTAAAAAATAAATTTCTTACAAACATATTTGATGGAAAAACATACCCTTTACTTATGTGAAGCTATTTTTAGCCATAAAAATATTAGTGTGACTATACGTTTTGCTGCTGAAGAGCTAAAATGTTTGATTTCAGGATCTATCCTACATCCTGCTTGGGATGTTATATCGTATACACAGTATGTAATATATATAACATGCAATATAATTTCTAGAAATTGGAAAAAATCGAAATTCCAAAACTCTTCTGGCTTCAGTGGTTTCACAGAAGACATTGTAGGTCTGTAATCACATATTTCTCTCCTGGGTCTATCCTCAAGGCTTTTTCTCAGTATTCCCCAGTCTGAATTTTCCCTCTAGGTTTATGTCTTCTTATCCACTTGAATTTTCCAGCTACTAATAAAGTCTCATTCTTATAATCATTGACGTCAATTTATGTGTCCTCATCTTAACATTTGAAAATCATGCTTTTATTTATACTGCAATTAAATTTCTTTTATGCTCTTTCCCTCTTTTTGATAAAGATGTTATATGTTTTCTCCCGGAGTTCTGTTTTACTAGGGATCTGTAATAGTAATTATCTTGCATGAGAACTCCTGTACTAAGTCTCGCAGTTGTAAGAGTTCGGTTTGACTGCAAATGAGTGGTTCTTTCTCACCACCATATGAGTAAAAACAGCTACTCAGGCAAGATAGGTGTTTATTTTCACATAACCATGGACAATTCAGAACTGCTGGTATGTGGACTCCACAATTTTCAGGACCCAAATCCTTCTATTTTGTTGCTTTGCCATCTTTGACATTTGAATTCCATGTTGTGGGTGGGGTCAACTGTCACATCAGCAATCAGGCCAGCAGGAATGAGGTAAGAACTGGAGCAGGACACAGCATTTCCCTTTAAGGACATTTCCTTGAAGTTGCATTTGTCAGTTCTCTTTCCATTTCATTGGCTGGAACTTAGTCAAGTGACCACACCAACATGGAAGGCAGTCTGAGTAATGTCCATATTTGAGTGGCCATGTGCCTAGGTAAAAAATCTCCATAGTCTATGGGGAAAACAGGTACAAGGAGACTCCTTGCAGTCTCTGCCACTGGCTGTTGGGTACCTCATTTTCCTCTCTCTTCTTATTACTCTATTCAATCTTCAATCAAGAGTCAAGATCAAGTAGTTGGGTCTCTTATGTGTCACAGACACATGAGTGGTAGGGGGCCAGTGACCTACATCCCTATGGGGCAAGGACTCTAGTCAACTGTCCCTTAAGACATACTTCTTCTTGGGAATGGTAAAAAGAATGCAATTGTAGCTTTGGTATTCATGGATACAATAATAAAATACTGAAATACAAAGTTTGGAAGCAGTGGACTTGAATCAAATGGAAGCAGAACAAATAACAACTTTGATGATAATAATCTTCACATGACACTTTAACTTTTCGAAAGTGTTTCCACATTCTGAATATTATTGTACTTGATAGTGAAAATAATCATAATTTGTTGAAACTTGTATTAGTTCCCTATTGTTGCTGTAAGAGATGACCACACATTTAGTGGCTTAAAACAACACATATTTATTATCTTACAGTTCTGGAGGTCAGAGTGTCAGAAATAGGCCTTACAGGGCTACCATTAAGGTGTTGGCAGTGTTGATTCCTTCTGAAGTTTCCAGGGGAGAATTCATTCCGCCTCTTCCAGCTTCTAGAAGCCATCAGCATTCCTTGGCTCATGGCCTCACCCTCCTGTGCTACTCATGCTGATCTCCTGCCTCCCCCTTCTAAGGATCCTCCTGATCACACCAGGCCCACCTGGCTAACCCAAGATAATCCCCCATCTCCAGATTCATGTCTTCTTCACACCCGTGAAGTCCCTTTTGCCATACAAGGTAACATTCACAGGTTCCAGAGATTGGGGCGTGTGTTTTTACATCATGAGTGTTGTGGACTGAATGTGTGTGCCTCCTCCAAGTGCATGTATCACAATCCTAACCCCCAATGTGATGACTTTCGGAGGTGAGGCTATTCATGGGGGTTCAACCTATGTCACGAGGGTGGAGGCCCTGTGAATGGATTAGTGCCATTATAAAAGAGACCCCAGAGAGTGCTTTGGCTTCTTTCAGCCACAGAGAAAAGCTGGATGCCCATAAGCCAGGAAGCTGGTTCTCATCAGACACTGAGCTTTTCAGTGCCTTGACCTTGAACTCCCCCACCTCCAGAGGTGTGAGAAAAAAATATTTACTGTTTAAGCCACTCAGTCTATAGTATTTTGTTATAGCAGCCCAAATAGGCTGAGACAGTAGGTTTCATTATTATTCAGGTATGGTGAGGGAAATGGGTCAGGAGATGACTGCCATTACGTAGAGAGTGTGTTACTCACAGTTCAAGAGCAGAGGTCACACCATGCCGTGGAGGGCCACGTGGGGAAGCACCAGGATCAGTCCGGCAGCAGAGGGAATGAGCAGAAAATGTGGGCGAGAGACTTTATGATGGGTTGTGAGGGGGAGATGTAGGGCAAGCAGGTGTAGTATTGCCCATTTTAAATCATTTCACGGGGCTCTAGGGCATCGTGGCTATTTCTAGTTGTTTAATATCTGCCCCTGGGGTGATTAGCGCAGGGGGATAGTGGCTTTGCAAGTGAGAGCTAGATAAAGGGGGTCACCGGGGGTTTGGGCTTTGGATTGGTGGCTTGCATACGAAAAGCACACTTGTGGGTGAGTCCCTTACTACTACTAGGAACTGACCAGCCCTGGGAGGGGGAGTCTCTCCAGGATCAGCAAGACCCCAGAAGTCAAAACATCAGAGAATCCAGAAACTAAAAAGGCTTGATTAGAATAACATGGACATCTTGTAATATAAGTATGACATTCAGTATGTTTTATATTCAGTTTACAGATGAGAAATTTGAGACTCAGATATTAAATAACAACTGCCACACAATCTCTAAGACAGAATTCAAAGCCAAATCTGCCCAAATAAAGCTCATTCTCCTTAAATAAATGTCGATATCCCCATTTTACAGATCACAACCCTTTATCAATGAAAACAACTCTATGCAGGTAAGGGAGGCATCCTTCATGAATTCTTCCTCCCATTTCCACAATTCTTGCAATTAATCAAACAATCTGAGCCAGTCTTCACTTCATGAGAAAAGCTGTCTCCAAAATGCTGAGGACATAAACAACTATAGAATATAGTGACTTTATAGCAGAAAATCTCCTACGACGTGGAAGAAAGGAGACCTTCGTCATCTTTCCCTGTCGTGGACGTCTTCTCAGTGTGTTGAGGTGTGCTCTGTGACTTCCGCGGAAAGGGCATGGCTGTATCCTTCTATGCATTTTGCAGTCATTCCCATCTGCAAATACCATTCCTTCTGTAAATAACAGTCACTCGTTAACTCCAGGAGCTATTGACTTCCCTTTCTTCAATAAACACTTCTGTGGGCTTGCTGTCTGCTTCCTCCTTGCAGCCATGGTAACTGTTGTTGGGTAATGCACAGTTGCCAGGCTCCTGAACGGGAGTGAGATTTTTTTTTAAACCTGATGTCACATCCAGGACAAACAAGAGAAGTCCTTTTAACCATATAGGACTCCTATATAACAAGAGTCTTTTAGAAGAGAGTCTATGACCTAAGGTGTCCCCTCCAACTACTTTGGTAAGGGCCCTCCGCCCACAGAGAGCTGCCTCTATTCTGAGATGGAGAAATAATGATTAGAGACTTTACGCATAAAATGCCTGCTGTGCCAGCATCCATAGGTGGACCAAAATTCAGTTAATCCTCACAACTGCCTTAAACATAGGTACTAATATAATTGCCACTTTACAGATGAGAAGAGCTAAAATTTGGAACATTCAGCCCGATGTCCAGCAATGAGAGTGAAGCTGGGATTTGGACCCGCGTGAATGATTCTAGGTTAGAGTGTGTGCTGTAAAACACTCTTGCTGGTTCACCTGAAGTTTAGGGCACATACCGTTTTCATTATGTGTATTTTACTAGTCACTAGCTTTCTTGTTCTAGAGGCGAGAGGATAGGCTCTCTTCTTCTCAGCGAGTGAGCTTCTACCCAGAAAATACAGACTTTCAGGAAACTGGCAAAACCAAGGCAAACGTTCTCTAACGAGGAGAAAGGGAGAACTCTTGACCAAAAGAGAAAGTGACGGGCAGCTATGACCAACTGCAAGACCCCTCCCCTCCACACACACACACTCATACACACACACACTCACACATACCCACACACACACTCTCACACACACACTCTCACATACACACACTCACACACACAATCACACACACACACACACAGAAAGTGAAGGGCAGCTATGACCAACTGCAAGACCCTCCCCTCCACACACACACATACACACTCATACACACACACTCACACACACACTCACACATACACACATACACACTCTCACACACACTCACACACTCACACATACACACACACTCACACACAATCTCACACACACACACACACTGAGAAAGGGAAGGGCAGCTATGACCAACTGCAAGACCCCTCCCCTCCACACACACCTGCAAGACCCCTCCCCTCCACACACACACATACACACTCACACATATACACACACACACACACTGTGGGAGGTGCACTGCCCTGATTGCAGCTGGTGGACGGCAGGGGCAGTGCTGGGCCTCTCTGGAGTCTCTGAGCCTTTCCATTTCCTATAAGCTGGGCTGGTCCCGCTATGGAAGCTGGCCGGACATTCTGGCCTGTGATGGCATAATTCACCTATCAATCTTTTAACAACAAACAGCTAGAGTCTAATCACACTCAGACATTCAAAATCTACCACTTTATTGCAATGCTGCATCAGCCAGCTTTACAAGCGAGGTGTCAACATGGAGAGTGTGTTAGTCCATTCTTGCACTGCTATAAAGAAAGAAATGCCTGAGACTGAGGAATTTATTTTAAAACGGGTTTAATTGGCTCATGGTTCTGCAGGCTGTGCAGGAAGCATAGCAGCTTCTGCTTCTGGAGGAGGCCTTAGGAAACCCACAATCGTGGTGGAAGGCAAAGCGGGAGCAAGTGTCTTCCATGGCAGGAGCAGGACCGAGAGAGCAGAGAGGTGCCACAGACTTTTAAAGAACCAGATCATGTGAGAACTCACGATCAGGATGATGGCTCCAAGGGGGATGGTGGTGAAGCATGAGAAACTGCCCCCATGATCCAATCATCTCCCAGCAGGCCCCATCGCCTACATTGGGAATTACAATTCAAATGAATCTGGGTGGAGACTCACATCCAAACCATATCAGAGACCAAAGAAGGACAATCTTCCCATAAAGTTATATTTGCTTAAGGGTTCCCAAAGTGGATTTTCCTAGGGGCCTCTTCTATGGCAGCATGTCACTACACTGTGAGGCATTATTCCTTGAATATCTGCACCTTATTGACACTCAGATGTAGGCTGACGTTCTTAACCCGTGTGAGAGTTTTTAGATTGGTAAGAACAAAAATAAAGGTGAACAACCACACACAGAATTAGGAGAAATACAAAATAAGCTGTTGATCAAAAGAAAAAAAAATGAACTGCCAAAAATGATATGAAACTAGCCAGTCTTACTCTCAATGAAAGAAATGTAAAATCAATAAGATGCTATATTTATTTATCTGCCCTACAGAAAAAAAGTAAAACTCTTTTGTAGACAGTATAAGAAAACATTTATATATGCTGTAGTGAGTATAAATTGGTTTAATTATTATAGAAAGACATCTTGGAAAAAATACCACCTTAAAAGCAATAGATTAGATAGATGAGATAGGTTAGAGCTAGGTAGGCGTGCACACACACACACACACACACACACAGAGTAAAAAACATACAGTAGTTCTCCCTTCTTCCCAGCTTTGCTTTTCAGTTACCTGAAACCATGCTGTCCAAAATATTATAACTGTGTTCAACTATGGTCCAAAAATATTACATACAATAAGGTATTTTGACAGAGAGAGAGAGAGAAACCCTATTCACATAACTTTTATTAGAGGATATTGCTATAATTATTCTATTTTATTATTAGTTATTGTTGTTAATCTTCTACTGCGCCTAATTTAAACGTTAAACTTGATCATAAGTATGTATGCATAGGAAAAGACAGTATCTAGAAGGTTCTAAACTACGTGGTTTCAGCATCCACTGGGGAGCTTGAAATATACCTACGGCAGGTGAGGGGAGACTACTGTGTATATATTGCATGTCCTTTGACCCAGCAACCCAACTTTCAGGCATGTAATCTGAGGTGATTAAGAATGTATGACCAGGCTGGACACAGTGGCTCATGCCTGTAATCCCTGCACTTTGGGAGGCCGAGGCTGGCAGATCACCTGAGGTCAGGAGTTTGAGATCAGCCTGGCTAACATGGCAAAACCCTGTCTCTAGTAAAAATACAAAAATTATCGGGTGTGGTGGTACACACCTGTAATCCCAGCTACTCAGGAGGCTGAGGCAAGAGAATCGCTTGAACCTGGAAGGTGCAGGTTGCAGTGAGCTGAGATCATGCCACTGCACTCCAGTCTGGGCAACAGCGCGAGACTCTGTCTCAAAAAAAAAAAAGAAAGGAAAAAAGGATGTATGACCAACATACTTGAAAAGATGCTTAACCTCACTAGAAATCAAGGAAATGCAAATAAAACACAAGGTTCCATTTTTAATCAAAGTGGCAAAAATCAAAAGTTTGATCATACAAAGCGTGGGCGAGGTTGTGATGGCATACATGCCCTCAGCTGCTCTCCGGTGAGAGTTACTTTCCAGCTACTTTGATGGGCAAAATGTTTCTCCTCTACGACCTAACAATTCCACGTTCTGAATCTCCCCAGAGAGACATTTGCACATGTGCACAAGGTGAAGATTGAATGCAGCATTGTCTGTCTTAGCAAAAGCTAAACACAACCCAAATATCCAGGGATAAGAAAATAACTCAATAAACATCGGCTTATCTTTATTATGGAATCCCACACAGCAGTTACAGATCTCCATGTGTTGACGTGGAAATGTCTCCGAGACATACTGCCAAGTGAATGTACAGCTTGTTAACGTCTGTGCACCACTGGGCCTCACAAATAAAAACGATTCGGCGTATCTATCTATCTATATCTCACTTAGGTATCTGAAAATATACGTACGTACATTTCAAAAAAGGGTACATATTAACCAATAAGAGTGGGTGTCTCTATGATGGCTATAACAACTCGATTGAAGCTGGTTAATGAGGACTTTAGTCTTTCCTGTTTTAAGTAAGTTTTTATCAAGAACATAGGCTCATTTGCAATATGTGTAATTTTAAAATGTTTTAAAAAATAACTGTGAAGATTTCACTACACTAATACTTATCAAGGCATTATTTGGTAGAGTGAAAATTTGGAAATAGCCTAATTGTCCAACTAACATAATATATTTAGTTAAATATATTATGGGAGATCTCATGATAAATTACAACATAACCATCAAAATAATATTTAGAAGTCCAGCAAACAACCGAGAGGAAATGTTCAGAATAATGATCAAAAGAAAAAAGCAGATCACGAAACAGAGTGCACCTCATTAAACACCTGTCAACTCCAGGGTCCAGGGCAGAGATGTCAGATTCCAAAATCAGAGCATGCTGGCCCGAAGGCTAAAGGTTCAGTAATACCAAAGTCAGCAATGCTGGTGATTGAAGTCTCCATGGTGCAGACACAACAGAAAACTGAGGGCCAAAGAAATTGAGAAGAAAGCCAGGCCAGACGGCTGGATCAAGGATGGAGGCAAAGTGCTAAGGGTGCTGCCTTAGACAAATCCTGTCTGCACCTCTCCTCCTTCCACACCCTCCTGGAGTAGGCCTAGCTGTGCGGTCTGAACCCAGGGACTGATGGTCCCCAGTCTGGAAGAGGTCTGGGCCTCGCCCTCTAACTGCTTCAGCAGAGACTGGGTCAGGCCAAGGACAGTGGCCTCCACCTGCCGGGAGATCTTTCCAGACCAGAGAGCGGAACCTGCAGAAGGCAGAGGCCTTCTGGTTTGCTGGACAGTGGGTGCATTCCAGGCTCAACTCTTCATTCCTCCATGGAGTGAAAAACCCGGCTCCACCTCCTGAGAGCAAGGCTAGGTTGTGAATACCCTTTCCTTTGACGTATTGAGAAACGGGTCCACATTCATTCAGTCACGAGAAATGTCACTCAGAATGGGAGTTTCCTCCTTGAGAGTCAAGAATGAATGTTAGAAAATTAAGTGACAGAATTAGTCAAAGAGCAACCCCTTAGTGGAATAGATTTGACATTACAGAAAAGGAACAGAGAGAAAGGAGAGAGAACAGAAAAAGGGGGTGGGTGGGTAAAGGGGGGGCAGAGAGAGAGAGCTTGATTTCTGTGTTTGTAAATGACAATGCGGTTTTGTCTAACCGCCTGCTGCAGCAGGGCTGGGACACAAGGGAATCTGTGCCCTCCCATGCGGTGGAGGGTAGAAGATCAGAAAGACGAGAGGCCGGGGAGAGGGCGAGATTTGTAAATCCAGCTGAAAAATAATCAGGCTCCTAAGCACAAGGCAGTTATGGTTTTAAAAAATTAAAATAAGTGACGAAACCAACCACCCAACACATTCAAATCCCTGCATGAGTTTGAGGATCGAGAAGTGGAAGAATTGAACAGGGAGAAACAAGGAAGACGTGCTTCTGCTGCAGGAGGCAAATGCCAAGTGTCAGAAATGATTCCTGAAGCTGGGAGCCTCTGAGTTCAACTCATTATTTCCATTTGTTCATTTGTTTTTTTCTACTGTGTTTCAATACCTTTTCCTCCTCCGGCTTTTCTACCTGCATGAAGTACTTACTGGTGGTGAAGGGGAGAAACAACTCCAAGCCCGCTGTTTGTTTTACAAGTGGACTCTTGCATGGAGAGGAAGCTCAGGAATGGGGTGGCTGGGCAGGAGGGCCGCTGTGTGCCAGGTTCCAGCAGACTTGCAGACCTGCCGAGGGCAAGCGGAAGAACTGGTGAAACCTGCACGCCTGCTTTGAAGATCCCAAGAACAATTTGCTTTGCTTCTATGGTTAAGCCTGCAAACATATTAAAAGCTTTTCTGGGTGATTTGTCAGTGGATTTAGTTAAACAGTTTATAGCCTGACCCTGGGAATCTGTCTGTGCTTTAGAGCAACACTGACACCACGTGTTTGAATCTTTAGGACTAAGAGGAAAGTAAGATCACGAATGGAGGAGCAAGGAGAGATCCCAAACACAGCAGCTCTCATTATGAGGATGCACTCATTTTACCCACTGAGGCTCTGAAAGGGTCAGTGGTGATGAGCTGGTCTGGCCTCTGCCTGCTCTACCCAAAAGTGAATGTGGGTGTCTGTAATTCTTGGAGTTCTTTGAGGTAGAAAAGATTATTCAGGGACTATTTTGATTTTAAAAATTAATATTCAACTTGTTGAAGCTAGTTCTTAAGTTTTTAAAGTTCAGCTTCTAAATCTTATTACTTTATTTATTAGGAAAGTGTGTGCTCAACATGCACTTAGTTTAGTATTTGGGAAAGTCTGTCAATCAGAAATGAAAATCCTCAAAAAGAAACCTGAATATAAAAAATGGAAAAAGTATACTTACAATATTTATGGGGCTAATTAAATTTGCTATGGGATCCCCTCAAATATTGACATTTCCTTTACAAATTTATTATATTCAGATTTTTCCAAGGGTATCTGACTGAGAAGCTTCCCCAAATACTTAGATAACTTTAAAAAATCATATAAAATAAACATAAAAATAAAGCAGCGTATTAAGTTGCTGAAATGACCACATACTGTTTTCAAATTTAAAAAACTTATCCTTTCAATTTAATATCATAAATGTAAATAACTAAAAAACATGTAACATTAGAATCATAAGACTCATAAGACTCCCAGAGCACTTTGGGAGGCCGGGGTGGGCGGATCACCTGAGGTCCAGAGTTCAAGATCAGCCTGGCCAACATGGTGAAACCCCGTCTCTACTAAAAATACAAAAATTAGCCAGGCGTGGTGGTGCATGCCTGTAATCCCAGCTACTTGGGAGGCTGAGGCAGGAGAATTGCTTAAACCCGGGAGGTGGAGGTTGCAATGAGCTGAGATCGCACCACTGCACTCCAGTCTGGGCAACAGAGCAAGGATCTGTCTCAAAAACAAACAAACAAACAATTAAAAGCAGTGCATTCCATTAGGCAATAAGTGGTCTATCCGACATTGAGAGGAGGTGCTGCCCTCCCTCTGCCCTATTTCTAAGTTTTGGCTAATTTTTCCTAAAATTGTTATCAAAAACTTTGGTGATGCAGCATTTTAAAAATAATATATTGAGAAACCAAAACTTCTGGTTCTGGCTCTTAAACTGGCAGAACAATGATAGAAAATCAGCCAACTTTTGTCTCTCCCTTCAGAAATGTTGCTGTGCACATCTGGATCATCCCTTCCCTGGCCTCCTCCTCACAGCCGTTTGGTACCTATGGCCTAAAAGTGTGTTGTGTAATTACTGCTAGGTCTTTCTATCTAGTCACTGTAAGTTTTGCTGCTGGCACTTGTACTTGGATTTTTAAGTTGGATCTGCATTTCTTTGACTTGCTTGTATACCAGTGCCAACTAAGTTATACTACAATGGTTTCTTATTACTTAGAATTTTTATTTTAACTTTGCTTAAAGTTCTCTTTTGGACTTAATTAGATTCTTAATTATGTAATCATTTTTATAATCATGTTAGCATTTCTGGGCAATCACAACTGTGTCATGACAGTTAGTTGACAAATATCGACTGTAAGGGGCTGCTGATTTGAAGATGTCCTCAATTTTAGATGTCAAATTGTGGGTTGGTGGGGAACGTGTCTCAGATTTGATGAAACATGGGACATCACAGAGTATCTGAAAGATTAAATTGAGAGTCTAGCATACAGAACACTCATAGCATCTGTTTTCTGGTTCTTCATAAATGTTAATTCCCCTTTCCTTCTCCCAATACTCAACTTTAGGTGACTTGACTAACGTACATCTTCCTCCTGCAAAAAGCAATGCAGAGTGTTGGGGAAGAGTCAACAACTATAAAAGTTCCCCAACTGCCAGCTTCTATAGACCCTGGTTCTTCCCTTATTCTCACCTGTGTGGGTGTCTCTCTGACAGGGCTGGAGGAGGGTCTGAGGCCTACCTGCTGCCATGAAGTCACGAACATGTGAATCAGAATGCTATTAGGTTTAGGTATAATATTGCTTCTACTGATGTCCTAACCTACAGAGTGACACTTGACACAATCTCATTTTTTGGGGGATGTATTTCTTTTTCTTTTTAAAGAAATGTGTATAAATGTATGGTGTACAAGTGCCATTTTGTTACATGCACAGATCGCCTAGCGGCCAAGTCAGGGCTTTAGGGTACCCAGCACCCAAATAATGTACATTGCATCCATTAGGCAATTTCTTGTTATCTACCCGTCTCCTGCCCCCTCACCCTTCTGAGGACCTATTGTCTATCATTCCACTTTCTACATACATGTGGACACAGTTTTTAGCACCCACTTATGAATGAAAACATGAGTTGTTTGACTTTCTGTCTGGCTTGTTTCACTTAAGATAGTGACCACCAGTGTCACCTATGTTGCTGCAAAAGACATGATGTCATTCTTTTTGATGGCCGGACCATATTCTATTGTGTAAATAACATATTTTCTTTATCCAGGGGATTTTCTTCTTCCATTGATGGACACTTAGGTTGGTTCTATAGCTTTACTATTGCGACTAGTGCTACAATAAATATATGAGTGAAGGTACCTTTTTGATAAATTGATTATTTCCTTTTGCATAGATACCCAATAGTGGAGTTGCTGGATCAAATGGTAGCTCTATTTTTAGCCTGAAAAATCTCCATACTGTTTTCCATGGAGGTTGCACTAATTTACATTCCCATCGACAGCGAATGAGTTCTTTTTTCCCTACATCCTCGCCAACATCTGTGATTTTTTGTCTTTTTAATAATAGCCATTCTGGCGGGGTAAGATGCTATCTCATTGCGGTTTGGAGCTGCATTTCTCTGATGATTATTGATGCTGAGCATCTTTTCACATACCTGTAGGACATCTGTAGATCTTCTTCTGAAAAAAGTCTATTTCTTTTTTTTTTCTTTTTTGCGTACTTTAAAAAGTACATTCAAATGGGATTGTTTGTTTTTGTCGTTGTTGAGGTGTTTGAGCTCCGTGTACAGTCTGGATATTAGTTTGCTGTTGGATGAATAGTTTGCAAATATGATCTCCATTCTGTTGGTTGTCTGATCACTCTGTTGATTATTTCTTTTGCTGTGCAGAAGCTCCCTGGTTTAACAAGTCCCATTTGTCTGTTTTCCATTTCGTTGCCTGTGCTTTTGAGCTTGCAGTCCGCAATGTCATTTCGTGTGAAATAGTACTGGGGAGAGCTTTCCAACCTTCTCCGTGTCAGGGCACATACAAGAAATGACACATTGGTCCAGCCACAGGGGCCAGCGGGGAGGCTCCTGGAGATCCATCCTCCTACCTAGGCGGCAGGAGGACGCCTCTCACACTGCAATCCCCCGCTCCTGCTTAGGGCAGGCTGGAAACTCGCGGTGTTTTTTATTGGAAGCACTGGAATTACTGTACCTAAGGAAGGATGTCTGTCCCAAGAAGGGGAGGAGCAGGGGCGGAGACATCCCTGGCAAGGGTGACGTTTGAGGAAAAACGGCAGGCTGATCTGGCCAAGCTGCCGGGCACCCCTGGTCTACGCGGCCCGGGAAGCATCAGGAGCCTGGCAGAGGGGACCTTGCAGCGGGCGCCTGGAAGGCAGAGAGAGGCGGAGAACAGTTCCGGGACAGCGCGCTCCCATCTCCTGCTGTTTTGAGAGCCTCTTCCCCTGCTTCCTGCCCCAGAAAGCCCCATGCCTTCCTCGGGAACGTCACCCACGGGCAAGCTCAGCATGGCTGCGACGGGTCTGGGTCCGGTGATGCTCAGCTTGGGAGACATCAGAGAACCCGAATGTGGGGCCTAGTGCCCGCAGACACCCGTGGGGTCGGGGGTACTGTTTGCTCTCCAAGCCACCAGCCAGGTTGTGCACAACACCAAGACAACTCTTCAGGGCCGAGACACGTGGCTTCCCTGGGCCCAGCACCTGTGCAGCACATTCTGACTGTATGCCCTGAAATCACACCAACGCATGCAGCCAACCCCGAGACGCAACCCCAAGGCCAGGACACGGGGCCAGTGCCTGGAGCAGCACAACGGGGTGCCCAGCTGTGACCCTGCCTGCCCGGAACCCTGAGTCTGGTGGCACTGGAGGCTCAGCGCCACAATGATCCTTTCTTGTGTTACCAAAAAAAAAAAAAAAAGTTTAACAAATAAAGCCCATTGTTCTTACTTTTTTAAAAAAGGACTGACGGCTTAGGGGACTGCAGCCATTTAGCCCTACCTGACCTCCAGGAGTGAAGGGGCAGAGTCCCCACCTGTCACCATCTGCAGGACAGCCATGCGCCGCTGCACTCTCATTGGCTGGGAACCTCCAGCATTGGTTATAGGCCCCACTGTGGACCCAAAGTGAAACTCTGAAAATAGAAATGAAGCAGCTCATGCTCCAGCAAACAAATACTATGATTTCTGTCTACTGGAAGAAATGAGTAACCAACCTCTCAAAAGTCGGAATTCAACCACAGCATGTTCACAAAACCACTCACGCTGCCCCCAGAGGGGCACAGATGTTGACACTGCATCTCCTTCGCTGTTCTAATTTGCCTCATGAGCCCATGCCCACTGGGTAAGAGGAAAAACAAACTGAACTATGTTTAGCATGAGCTGGTAAACGTAGTCTGTTTGCAATAATAGAAACTACTCTAGTTTAAAACAAACACTCAGGCCCTTAGCAGAGACGTGCAGGTGTTCGGATTTGATTGCCCTCCCCGAATCCACGGCAAGGTGATACTTGTGCTCTGGATAGAGTGACCACTATAAATCATCTTCCAAAACGGGCACTTTTTTCATTTTTAGAAACAAGTGCCTGGTTTAGAATGCAATGCATGTAAAAATAATGCAGTACTGTCCGTGTCCTCAAACCATCCTCAGGTAACCGCGGTTAGCAGCGTCCTTCCAAATATGCTCCCTGCATAGAGGAACCTTACACCCATAGGTGAGCTTTTTCTCATTATTACTTGGAATTACAGCGTGCATCTTATTCTATAATATTTATTTTTTAACCACTCGTGTCAGATCAATCCGAGATGGGTTTGAGAGAGAAAGAGGGCACTATTAATAATTATGCCAGTACAGCAGGTGATGTTTATTCACCCTAGTTAGAGAGGAGAGGTGTGGCTTAGGCAAACTCATGGCAGAGCAGACAGTAAGGCCCATTTTGTGTCCTGTATTTACACGCCAGTCTGTGCAACAAAGCGGCTGGGTTGGGCCCCTTCCTGCACTGTTGCCCTCTGAGGCGTGACTGGCCTCCTCTGGCCTTTTGGGGTGATGCGCTGCAGACCGCGGTGGAGTCTGAGGACCTGGAAAGTGTTTTCTGGTTTTGATGACTGATTCACTAAAGCTTGTTTGAAGCCATCGGAGATCTCTGTGTGCCAAGGCGTCTCGGTATGGCTGTGTGCCCTTCATGTGGCTTGGGGGAACTGTCAGGACTCCAGGGTGCCACATGCAGGCCCCTGCACCCGACAGCCCCGCCTTGGGTTTAGCTGTCATCCGCTTGCACCGTTTTGGGTGTGGTGCTGAGCTGGAATTCTCTGGGACCGGAAACTTCCCCTTCCTCTGCCCAGAAAAGTGGACAATCAAGGTTGCCAGGCTCACTGATGTGGGTATTTCTAAAGCTCCTCTCTTCCTGCTTGAGAGCTGCTTCTGTCCTGAGAGAAGGGATAAACCGAAATCCCAGATTTTGTCATCTTTGATCTCCCTCTCTTTCCCTTCCTCCTGCAACCTCTCGGTTCCAGAAATGCAGGCTGTCCATTTCCTCCAAGTGAGAACCTCCTGCTAAGGATGCCACTGAGGGACTGGAGGGATTTCTCTAAATTGATCCGGGCCTATGATGTGGGTCATCTAATTTGGTTTTTGACCTGCTAAGAAAACCAGAAAACCCTCTCAATAGCAATCTGCTTTCCAGCTGATTATCTTACTACAGACATAAACAGAAATTCAACGTGATGGTCAGCGTTGAGCAGAGATGCCACGGTGATGGTGGGTACTGCTTTTCCCCTGAAGCGCTCCACTCCAGTCTGTCAAAGGGCAGCAAGTCCCGAGTAGTTACAGAAATGGTAACATTGCCAAGATCTGCTTCATTCTTTGGCTGTTGAATGGGTGGCTTATGGACCCTGAGCTCACGACAAGGAAAGAGAGAAAGAAAAGTGAAAAAGAGGGCCCCCACCACCTACCTACCTGCTGCTGTTTCAGCTCATCAAAAACAAAAGTCTAAAACAGTTGCTGGAAAGTACCTTGCACGATCCCTTCACAGAAACAACAGAGAGGAGCAGCTGCACAGGGACCACTGGACACCAGGCAGACATTCTCCCATTGCTTCTCCTGCCTTTAGCATCCTTTTATCTTGCTTCTCCCATAATCCAAGCATCAGATCCCATTTCCCTCTGAATTCTCCTACTTCTCCCAGCATTTTATAAAACCGAGTCCTGTCCCCAGAGCCCCTGGTCAGTGCTCCCAGCACACCCAGGAGGAAACAGCAGGGTGGGGGCCAGGCAGTGGGTGGAAGGGGCGCAGGAGTGGGAGAAGGCAGGCCTGGGGCTGAATCTTGGTGCAAATGCGTGACCTGCAACAATTTATTTATTCCGAGTCTCAGTTTCCTTATTTATAAAATAAGAATATTATCATCTACTTAATGGGCTGTGGGAGTTGAATATGCTTAGGAGTGTATAACTGATTCTCTGTGAAGAAACCTGTCTTGTGTGAAGAAGCCAACCATGCTTTTGTGAACAAATGTGCACCTGAAAGAGCCAATCCTTCAAGATAGATCCTGAGCTGCTAAATGGGCCTACATTTATAACAGAGCCAAGTGGCCCTTTGCTGGCTAGAGGTCACAGATGTATTCTGAGTTCTGGGAAAACCTACACCCATGTTTAACTGTGGACTTTCAGAGCTTGCCTGAACCAACCAATCAGAGCTCCCCCACCTTGGCCAATCAGGGCCTAGCTGTGTCAATCACTCAAAACTCAGCTGCATTGATCAATCAGAACTAAGCAAGTTTGAATCATTTATTTGCATAAACAGACCTGATTTAGAACCTACAAAAGCCAAACCCTCTCTTTGTTCTCTGAAATGCACACCTTCCTTATACAGGAAGACAGTGTCTCCCCAGTTTGCAAACTGTTCACTGTAATAAAGTGTCTTTCCTCCAAATTCCTTTTCAGAAAACTTTTGTTCAAACTTCAAACTATGTAGCTGCCCACAAGTGCCACAGCTGAGCTCTGGGGACATAGCTATGGCCTTTATTGCTGATTTTTTTTTCCCAGGGAACTGCCTGCACAATTTCAAAAACAGAATTTAATCCATGGGAACAATTTTTATATCTAATTAAATGTGTTAGAGTTCATTGATGCAAGAAACAACAAATATGTTCAACTGCAAAGAGCTTGGGACCACGAGTTCAAAAGCCAGCTAAAAGCCCTACCCAATAATATGACCTTGAGCAAGTCATCCAACTTCCTGAATGTTAGTTTCTTTATCTGCAAACACACGGTCAGAACCAGAGGGTCTCTGAGCACCCCTCAGCTATACATGCCTTGATTTCTAATAACATCTAAGAATGCAGCTGGCTGCCATTCTTCCTTTTCTAATATTCTCTGTTCATTACTTGGATCACTGACTTTTGAGTGCTTTACTGAATATGAGACTCTCATCCCTGGTCCTCAGTTCCCCAGGTCCCCTAGTCTCTTCCATAGACACAACCCTCCAACTTCCCTTTTCAGTTCATACCTACAAGGAGGGTATGCTAATGAGAGCTGGGCAGACTCAGCTGAAAGATGAGCCCAGTGGCTCCCCATTACTTCAATCCCCTTGCGCTTTTTCTTCTCCTGAAAAGAAGCCATTCATACGCTCCCTGCCTTATACTACAATCATGCCATTTGAGAACGGTTCCAAACAGAGGCTCCTTGGCTCTTCTGACAAACCTATTCAAGACACTCTTTTAAACAGTAACCAGATTCTTGATTCATTAAAGACCCATATAGAAATGTTCCCACTAGTGTCTCCTTGTCACCATGCCCCTGTCTGTCTTAGAAAGGGCCCCATGTGGCACTGTCTCCAACAGAGCGTGCACTGGCTGGATAACTCCAACCCCATCTTCAAAGCTAAGAAGAGGTGAAACCATCAGCCAAGCAGGATTCCTGAAGTTTCCTGTATGTAACGTAAGAGTTGCAACAACAAAACTAATTTTAACAACTGCACTGAAGTGTTTTGCGGGCAGTTAGAAAAAAATGAAATAATATAAATCTTGCCAAAGTGAGGTCTAAGAACCAGTAGCACTGGCCATCATCTGAGAGTCTTTGAGGAACATAGAATCTTAGGCCTACTCCAGAATTACTGGATTGAAATCTGCATTTTATCAGAATCTGTAGGAGATTCCAATGTACATTAACATTTGAAAAGCAGTGATCTAAAATACTGTAAAAAAAACTAGAGGAACTCTGTGTTGAAAAGTCAAGAATTTATGTTGCCAGCTCTCAAGTAAAACAATCTCCAACAAAGCTATCATTACATGTGAATTTAGATTCATTTTTAAAAAAGGTTTATTTTATTTTATTTTTCTAGAGACAAAGTCTCACTATGTTGCTCAGGCTGGAGTGTGGTGACTATTTACAGGTGATCTCACTACTTATCAAGACAGAATTCTTAACTGTTCTATTTTAACCTGGGCAGGTTCAACCCTCCTTAGGCTACCTGGTGGTTCCCCACTCCCAGAAGGTCACCATATTGATGCTGAACTTAGTGCAGACACCCAGTGGACATAGCACACTACAGCCCAGAACTCTTGGGCTCAAGCCAACCTTCCTCCCTTAGCCTCCTGAGTAGCTGGGAATACAGGCATGTGCCACCACACCTGGCATACATTCATATACCGTACGACAGAGACAAGTATACAAAGATCCTCCTCTCTTCCTCTTGCCTTTTAATGGTAATGGGAAGAGCTGTAGATATGAAAAAGTTTAGTGTAGGCAAAGAGACGCTAGAAGATTTCCTTAGGTGGAAAAGAAAAAAATCATAAAATTGGAAAGGAAGAAAGGGAAAAGATGAAAAATGTTGGCAGAGCGGCTTCTGGGATGAATGAAATTTAATAAATCTTTGCCGAGATGGGTTATGACTTTGCCCTCTGCTTTTGGAGTTGATTTTATTTTATTTTTTTTTTAGATATAATGGCAAATGGAAGTGTGTCATAAAGTGGGAGAAAAAGTGCAAGAATTCCTCAAGACCCATATGTAAGGTTTTCTATAATTCACTTTGTATGCTACAATTGTTTGCCCTGCATAGTGCCAGGAAAATATAAAAATGTGAAATGAATAAATATTGTTTGAGAGTTTAAAGATACTTTGGATGTCATGACTCCAATAATATTGCCTTACAGATGAACACCTGTATTAGTCCACTCTCATGCTGCTGTGAAGAAATACCTGAGACTGGGTAATTTATAAACAAAAGAGGTTTAATTGACTCACAGTTTCACATAGGTGGGGAGGCCTCAGGAAACTTACAACCATGGTGGAAGTCACTCTTCACAGGGCAGCAAGAGAGAGAATGAGTTTGGAGTGAAGGGGGAAGCCCCTTATAAAACCATCCGATCTTGTGAGAACTCACTCACGGTGAGAACAGCATGGGGTAAAATGCCCCCATGATTCAATTATCTCCACCTGGTGCTGCCCTTGACACATGGGTATTATTACAATTCAAGGTGATATTTGGGTGGGGACACAGAGCCAAACCATATCATTCTGCCCCTGGCCCCTCCCAAATCTCATGCCCTCACATTTCAAAACACAATCATGCTCTCCCAACAGTTCCTCAAAGTCTTAACTCATTCCAGTATTAACTCAAAAGTCCAAGTCCAAAGTCTCACCTGAGAAAAGGCAACTCTCTTCTGCCTATGAGCCTGTAAAATCAGAGGCAGGTTAGTTACTTCTAAGATACAATGGGAGTACAAGCATTGGGTAAATGGTTCCCTTCCAAATTGGCCCAAACAAAGGGGCTACAGGCTCCATGCAAGTCCAAAATCCTGCAAGGCAGTTATTAAGTCATAATGCTCTGAAATGATCTCCTTTGACTCCATGTCTCACATCTAGGGCACATTGATGCAAGAGGTGGGCTCCCATGGTCTTGGCAGCTCTGACCCCGTGGCTCTGCAGGGTACAGCCCCCTCCTGCCTGCTTTCACAGGCTGGCATTGAGAGTCTGCAGCTTTTCCAGGAGCACAGTGCAAGCTGTCAATGGATCTACCATTCTGGGGTCTGAAGGATGGTGGCCCAGTAGGCAGGGTCCCACCGGGGACTGTGTGTGGGGGCTCCAACCCCACATTTTCCTTCCACACTGCCCCAGCAGAGGTTCTCCATGAGGGTTCCACCCCTGAAGCAGACTTATGTCTGCACATCCAGGCATTTCCATACATCCGTGGAAATCTAGTTGGAGGTTCCCAAACCTCAATTCTTGACTTCTATGCACCTGCAGGTCCAACACCATAAGGAAGCTGCCAAAGCTTGAAGCAATGGCCTAAGCTGTATCTTGACCCCTTTTAGCCACAGCTGAAACTGGAATGGCTGGGATGCAGGGCACCAAGTCCCAAGGCTGCACAGAGCAACAGGTCCCCCGGCCAGGCCCAGGTAACCATTTTCCCCTCCTAGGCCTCCAGGCTTGTGATGGGAGGGGCTGCTTTGAAGTTCTCTGACATGTCCTGGAGACATTTTCCCCATTGTCTTGGTGATTAACATTCAGCTCCTCATTACTTATGCAAATTTCTGCAGCCTGCTTGAATTTCTTCCCAGGAAATGGGTTTTTCTTTTCTATCATGTCATCAGGTTGAAAATTTTCCAAACTTTTATGCTCTGTTTTTCTTGAACACTTTGTCACTTAGAAATTTCTTCTGCCAGATATCCTAAATCATCTCTCTCAAGTTCAAAGTTCCACAGATCTCTAGGGCAGGGACAAAATGCCACAAGTCTCTTTGCTAAAGCATAGCAAGAGTGACCTTTATTCCAGTTCCCAACAAGTTCCTCATCTCCATCTGAGACCACTTCAGCCTATACTTCACTGTCCATATCACTATCAGCATTTTGGCCAAAGCCATTCAACAAGTCTCTAGGAAGTTCCAAACTTTCCCACATCTTCCTGTCTTCTTCTGAGCCCTCTAAACTATTTCAACCTCTGCCTCTTACCGAGTTCTAAAGTCGCTTCCACATTTTTGCGTATCAGTATAGCACTCCACTCTTGATACCAATTTACTGTATAAGTCTGTTCTCACACTGCTATGAAGAAATACCTGATACTGGGTAATTTATATTGAAAAGAGGTTTAATTGACTCACAGTTCCATATGGCTGGGGAGGCCACAGGAAACTTACAATCATGGCAGAAGGCACCTCTTCACAGGGCAGCAGGAGAGAGAATGAGTGTACAGCAAAGAGGGAAGCCCTTTATAAAAGCATCAGATCTCGTGAGAACTCACTATCATGAGATCAGCATGGGGGAAACTGCCCCCATGATTCAATTATCTCCACCTTGTCTCACCCTTGACACGTGGGGATTATTACGATTCAAGGTGAAATTTGGATGGGGACACAGAGACACACAAACTATATCAACACCCTTTAGTCTTGACACTCACAAGTACTTGCCCAAATCCACAGGGAAAAGCTTGGCTCAGTTGCTGGGGTGTGCCGTCCACACATTCATCACAAAGTAAAATAATGCCTAACAAAACTGAGCACCTGACTCTTTTTCTGAAAACTTCTAAAGCATTAGATCTATCAAGTATCACCCACGGCTCAAGAGGAAACGCTATCTGGAAATTCCCCAACTCCCATGGAAATTCCCAGCTAGCTCCCAGTACACTGCAGATACCTGAAGTGGTTTTGAAGACTGGACAGCTAAGACTTATGTGAAGAAGAATTCCTCTGCTGCAAGGATGACCAAGAACCCACCCACTCTGTTTCCTTCCCGACTGGAGTCCTCTTCTCCACTGGTAGGCACTGACCCCCTGCAGAAGCTGCCCCAAGCTTCTGGGACCCAGTAGCACCTTTGACGTGGTGGTCGGTGTTCCCAGTAACATCTCCTTTCTCGGCAGCACCCAGCTGACTCTGAAAAGCACAGAGCTTTCCCCACTTCCTTTAATAAACTCAGGAAAGAGTGTGGCTTGAATGGGCTATTTCAGCAATCTGGAACACTTAACAGGCCCGAATACTTTTCTATTTCATGCCTCAGCCCAACTCAGGCAACTCCTATTTTCCTCCTGGAAATGAGAAGTGGACATCCAGGAAGGGCTGTGGAAGAGGCAGAAGTCAGGAGGCCGCAGGTAACTGGGGGTGAGTCGAGTGGTTCTGAGGGCCAGTGTTGAGGTGTGGGCAGCAGAACAGCAGCGAGGGTGGGGTAGGCAGTGAAGTATTAAGAGGGATGGTCACCAAGGGGCAGCTCCACCTGCCCCAGCTGTTGGTCTCAAAAATAAGCCAAGCCAGATGCTAGTTCAGTGGTAAAGAAGGATTGTAATATCTACTGCAATAGGGAGAAGGCCCAGCGCAAACTGAACTCCAGTTTGATTTGTGCAGTAGAGACTGGGCGTTTTAAAGGGAGAGTGAGAGAATTGGGCAGGGGTGACCAGGGCTCAGTGGGGTCAGGGAAGTGGAAAACTACAAACAGCAGAGCGGGCTTGGTCCATGAGAAACCCACCTGGGTTTGTTAACAGCCTCCCTCACAGACTGGGGCACAGGGGCCCGATCTCCGGGTGTTGGCTGGAGCAAATGGCAAACTTGTTTGGCAGCCTTGTGTGTCCTTGGGATTGCCTCCCAAAGACACCCAAGGTGGCTGGGGTCACCTAGGGATGCGGCCCTGAGCTGTGAGAAGCCATGCTAGTGTTTGTCCAACTCTTTCTAGGCCAGGGTTGAGGCCTAGTTGAGAAGAGGGCTCGGGGGAGCCTCAGTCGAGTTTGGTCCGGGAGAGAATCTGTCACTGGCCTGAGGTGGTCTCCTTCATACTAAGTGTCTTCAACAGTGGCTTTGATTCTGGGGCCAGGCTGCTAGACACGCGGAGCTGCTAGTCAGGGCTGTGATGAGCTGGGAGCCTGACCACATGCTTCAGTGTCCTTGGGGTAGGGCTCAGGAGGGTGATCGCAGATTTCAGCTCTGACCCAGTATGCACAGATGGTGACAGGGGTGGCCCACTCTGGAGCCACGGCCACATGCAGGCTTTGGGGTGGAGTTGGGGCTGGCTCTTGGTTCTGCTGAGCCCAGGGGGAAGGTAAACTCTTTCCTCTGAGCCTCCATTTCCTCGCTTGCAAAATGAGGACAGGGCTTTTCTCCTGGGTCTGGTGGATCAGAGAGAAGCATTCCAGTCATGTGAGCAGCACGTAAGTAGCATTCAGTAAATGCTCATTCCTCTCCTCTTCCTTCAGAGGAAAGTTCAGGCAGTGTCTGATTTAATAAACAGGTTAAAGACCAAATGCCCCCTGTAAGTTGGTTGGTTGTAATTTAGAAAT
>NW_026652278.1:172587590-172588091 GCF_009828535.3 Hylobates moloch | reverse complement strand
CTGGGGTATGACCAGAGCCTAACTGACCCAGAGGAAGGGAAACAATCAACTTTAGTCGGCTCTAGCTTTCCACATGGGAGAAAACAATACTGAACTTCAGCCCACTCTAGCCATCCTGTCCCACCTACGGGAGAAGAAAAAAATGGAGAAACACAGTCCAAAGCATATGCTCACTAAAGGACTGAGACCTAATCTTAGGTCTATAGAACGTCTCCTCCACACATACACACCTCTCCACCACATCACTAAAGGCCTGTTTACAGCAGCTCCTTTTACCTGCTACATCATGTCTGGCTATTAAGAAAAAATTACAAGGCCTACTAAAAGGCAAAAGACACAACTTGAAAAGATAGAGTAAGCATCAGAACCAGGCATGGCAGGGATGTTGGAATTCTCAGATTGAAAATTTAGAACAATATGATGAATTTGCTAAGGACTGTAATGAATAAAGTAGACAGCATGCAAGAACAGATGGGTGATGTAAGCAGAGAAATGAAAATC
>NW_026652278.1:172586470-172587490 GCF_009828535.3 Hylobates moloch | reverse complement strand
TATAGAGATCAAAAGCACTCTAACAGAAATGAAGAATCCCTTCGATGGGCTTATTGGTAGACTGAACATGGCTGAGAAAAGAATTTCTGAGCTTGAGGATAACTTGAAAGAAACCTCCAAAACTGAAAAACAAAGCGAATCAAGACTGAAAAAAGCAGAATAAAGTATCCAAGAACCGTGGAACAACTACCAGAGTTTTAACGTGTGTAATGAGCATATCAGAAAGATAAGCAAAAAGGAACAAAAGAAATATTTGAAATGGTAGATATGGAAAATTTCCACCAAATGAATATCAGATCCAAACAACAAATCCTAACAATCCCAGAGAACACCAAACAGTAAAAATGCCAAAAAATACCCTCCATATAGGCATATCATTTTCAAACCACGAAAATTTAAACATAAAGAAAACATTCTGAAAGAAGCCAGAGGAAAAATACACCTAACCTATAGAAAAACAAAGATAAGAATGACATTGGACTTCTCCTCAGAAATCATGCAAGCAAAAAGAGTGGAGTGAAATATTTAGTGTTGAGAGAGAGAGAGAGAAAAAAAGCTAGAATTCTGTACCCTGTGAAATTATCCTTCAAAAGTGAAAGAGTAATAAAGACTTTCTCAGACAAACAAAAATTGAGAAGTTTTTTTGCCAGTAGACCTGCTTTGCAAAACTGTTAAAAGAAGTTCTTTAGAGGGAAAGAAAATATGTCAGAAATTTGAAGTCACATAAAGAAAGGAAGAGCATCAAAGATAAAGTAAGTGGAGATAAAATAAAAACCTGTGGCCAGGTGCGGTGGCTCACACCTGTAATCTCAGCACTTTGGGAAGCCGAGGCTGGTGGATCACTTGAGGTCAAGAGTTTGAGACCAGCCTGAACAACAACATGGTGAAACCCCATCTCTACTAAAAATACAAAAAACTTAGCCACGTGTGGTGGCACGTGTCTGTAATCCCAGCTACTTGGGAGGCTGAGACAGGAGAATCACTTGAACCCAGGAGGTGGAGGTTGCAGTGAGCTGAGAT
>NW_026652278.1:172533047-172586370 GCF_009828535.3 Hylobates moloch | reverse complement strand
TATATATATTTGGAGACGTGAATAAAATGGTTTTCTTTTTTAAACCGAGAGCTTTCACCTTGAAATCAGCATACGTTTCATATTCCAGAGTCCAACTGTAACCATAAATCCGTTATTGTCATGGAAAGTGAAGTGTAAAGAGCATGACGTGAGAAGCCAGGAGGTCCAGGTTCAAGTCATCCTCGTTCCCTTTGCTTCTCCACCCCACCCACCGCTTATTGGAATTGTGGCCTTGGGCACACGCTCAAGCCTTTCACACCTAATATAGACAAAGGGCAGGGAGTTATTCCTCACCTCTGAAATTGCAGGGAGGGGATTAGACTAGGAGGCCGCCTGAGGTCCCTTCCATTCCTGAGAATGTGTGATACCATCAAAGCTCACAAGTACTTGTTCAGGGGATGCTCAGCTTGTGTGGTCTCTGATATTTAGTGAAAGACCCTTGCTCAAGTGATCAACACGATTTTCTTGAAAAATCCACGTCTTAGGGTTTTCCCTGGCCCTTGCGCTGGAGAGCCTCTGTTTGCCTGTCTGCCCTCCTCTGCTTTCTCCAGCCTGCCTTGAGCCTCAGAGGGTGACCTTGAGGGATGGCCTCTAGGACAGTGGCTGGAGAGGCAGATCCCCGTGCTATTCACCACCCGGGGAGCTGAGTGGGTGGGTGGTAATGGCTCGCTGCTGCCATTCCTCCTGGGTTGCTTCGCCATGCCATCGGCTCCCCTCAGCCCAGCCCACACCTTTGTAAAAGCCCCTGAATTAAACTCTGTGCAGCCTGTTTATTGCCAGGACCTTGAGTGAGTCCAGCTGTGACCATCTCGAATTGTGCTAGCGCCGCATCTAGCACATCAGTAAGAGCATCTCACCTTTCAAAGAAAGTGAACTCTGAGTGTGGGGAATAGCAAAATGCCACATTTTACTGGCATGAGGACTATCCTAATTCCTACTTCAATAGGAAGCCCTCTGTCTTGGTTCATTCCCCTCCAGTCATTTTTTCCCTGCCTCCCTCCCTCCCTCCCTCCCTCCCTTCCTCCCTTCCTTCCTACCTTCCTTCCTTCCCTCCTTCCTTCTTCCCTCCCTCACTCCCTTTCCTTCCTTTCTTCCTCCTTTCCTTCTTTCAAAAGTTGAAATAACTTAGGCTTCAAAATAGGCTTCCAAAGTTGAAATAACTTACTCTCCCATTTAATAGATTATTGAAGTTGTCTTTGTAGAAAAAGCAAACTTTCACATATTCATTCAAGTACTCAAGAAGATCAGGGTGATGACAGCATTATCCAACAATAGTCAGGCATTTGAAGTTTCTTCCTTCCTTTCTTCCTTCCTTCCTGCCCCACTTTTTTCCAGCACCCTATGAGCCTGCAAATATAAGTTGAACAAGAACACTGGAGGGCTGAACTGCTTTTGAGAAAACTTTAAAGTTTGGAGAGAAATTTTGGAGGGGGTTGCTGTGGAGCAGAAAATAGGGAAGCAATGAGACAGTGAGATGTGCAGGCTGGGTCCATGAGAGTGGCGACCAGGAGAAAACCACGGGGGGAGGGGGCAGTATCCCCAGCACCAAAGACTGGGGATACCTTGGATGCCTTTTTTCTTATTATTTCAATAGGTTTTGGGGAACAGGTGGTGTTTGGTTACATGAGTAAGTTCTTTAGTGGTGATTTCTGAGATTTTGGTACACCCATCACCCAAGCAGTGTACCCTGTACCCAGTGTGTAGTCTTTTGTCCCTCACCCCCTCCCACTCTTTCCCCCCAAGTCCCCAAAGTCCATTACATCTTTCTTATGCCTTTGCATCCTCATAGCTTAGTTCCCTCTTATGAGTGAGAATATACAATGTTTGGTTTTCCATTCCTGAGTTACTTCACTTAGAATAATGGTCTCTAATTCTATCCAGGTTGCTGCAAATGCCATTATTTCATTCCTTTTCATGGCTGAGTAGTATTCCATGATATATATATATACACCACACTTTCTTTATCCACTCAGTGATTAAGGAGCATTCGGGCTGATTCCATATTTTTGCAATTATGAATTGTGCTGCTATAAACATGTATATGCCAGTATCCTTTTCATATAATGACCTCTTTTCCTCTGGGTAGATACCCAGGAGTGGGATAGCTGGATTGAATGGTAGTTCTACTTTTAGTTCTTTAAGGAACCTCCACACTTTTCCATAGTGGCTGTACTAGTTTACATTCCCACCAACGGTGTAAAAGTGTTCCATTTGCACCACATCCATTCCCACCAACGGTGGAAAAGTGTTCCATTTGCACCACATCCATGCCAACCTCTATTATTTTTGGATTGCAGCTACTCTTGCAGGAGTGAGGTGGTATCGCATTGCAGTTTTGATTTCCATCTCCCTGATCATTAGTGGTGTTGAGCATTTTTTCATATGTTTGCTGGTCGTTTGTGTATCTTCTTTTTGAGAATTGTCTATTCATGTCCTTAGCCCACTTTTTCATGGGATTTTTTTCTTGCTGATTTGTTTGAGTTCCTTGTAGATTCTGGTTATCAGTCCTTTGTTGGATGTATAGATTAAGAAGATTTCCTCCCAGTCTGTGTGGGTTGTCTGTTTACTCTGCTATTTCGTTTGCTGTGCAGAAGCTTTTTAGTTTAATTAAGTCCCATCTATTTCTTTTTGTTTTTGTTGTCTTTGCTTTTGTGTTCTCTGTCAAGAAGAGACGTTGGATGTCTGATGTGCAGTTGGAAGTTCTTTGCCCTCAATCTCCCCCTCTTCTCCAGACTGAATCCCCAATAAAGTTCACCCAACTCATAAATATTTCATGTGAGGAGGTTCCTTTTTGTCATACAGGAAAGGGCTGAGCTACATTTCTAGACACCATATGTCCTGGAAGCAGGAGTATGGAGGTAGAGATGCCTGCAGTTATGTGTATCTCCTGGGGACTTGTGAGAATCTTGGTGGAAGTAGGATTGGAACCAATCATATGGAGAGCTCATGAGAGAGAGTGCTCCAGCTGACCTCTAGATTGCATTCGTTTGTGTGACTCTTCCCCTAATACTCATAGTAATATAAGGTAATATTAACAGTGCTTACCATGTGCTATGTATGTTTATGTGCATGTACACGTGTGCATGCATACACACTCTTTGCTTTGCACAATTCAGATATGCACAAAACTCAATTACCACAGATTAAATAATGTCTGTTCTCCAAATAATCCCATCAAAAAATGGGCAAAAGTCATGAGTAGACAATTCTCAAAAGATGACATATAAATAGCCAACAAACATGAAAAAATGCTCAATGTCACTATTAGGGAAATGCAAATCAAAACCACAATGCAATACCACCTTACTCCAGCAAGAATGGTTATAATTAAAAAGTCAAAAAGTGATATATGTTGGTGTGGATGTGGTGAAAAGAGAACATTTTTACACTGCTGGCGAGAATGTAAACCAGTACAACCACTATTGAAAATAGTATGGAGATTCCTTAAAGAACTAAAAGTACAACTACCATTTGATCCAGCAATCCCACTACTAGGTATCTACCCAAAGGAAAAGAAGTCATTATATAAAAAAGACACCTGCACATGCATGTTTATAACAGCACAATTCACAATTGCAAAAATATGGAACAAACCTAAGTGCCCATCAATCAATGAGTGGATAAAGAGAATGTGGTATATATACACTATGGAATACTATTCAACCATAAAAATGAATGAAATAATGTCTTTAGCAGCAACTTGGATGGAACTGGAGGCCATAATTCTAAGTGAAATAACTCAGGAATGGAAAACCAAATATCGTATGTTCTCACTTATAAGTGGGTGCTAAGCTATGAGAATGCAAAGGCATAAGAATGATGTAATGGACTTTGGGGACTCATGGCAAAAGGGTGGGATGGGGGTGAGGGATAAAAGACTACACATTGGGTACAATGTACACTGCTTGATGACAGGTTCACCAAAATCTCAGAAATCACCACTAAAGAACTTATCCACACAACCAAAAACCACCTATACCCCAAAATTTATTGAAATAAGATATTTAAAAAAATAAAAAATAATAATGTCAGTTCTCCAACAACATGATTCGAATTTCAGTTACCACAGTATATTGACTAAAATAAATCTGGCGGCCCTAATTGTAGCTGCTGTAGCATAACCTATAAACTTCCCTGCTAGTCCTCAGTCCACTAGGACTATTTATCATTATGCAAATGACAAATATGCATCATGATTGTTGGTCAGTCAAATCACTTCTTTCATAGTCTGCTGGTGATTCGCTGCTGCTCATCTAATATTAGCTCATGCACGGAGAGCAAAGCACGCAGTTGTGTTGCTTCCCTGTGTCCCACTGATAAACCCATATAGTTTAACTTCTAATGCATTACTATCATTGGATAATGCTCCAGGTCACGCTGACCCTCTTGAATACTTGAAAGAATATGAGTAAATTTGCTTTTTCTATAAAAGCAACTTTAATCATCTATTAAATTGGACAATAAGTTATTGCAACTTTTGAAGCCTATTATTTTAGATGTAAGTAACCTGTATTTCAGACAGGTTATTGATGATACAATGGGAGATAATGCAATTTATTTAGCTAAGCTTTGGAAGAACTGTGACATAAAACATGCAGCCAGAAACATTCAAGCATCATGACAGATAGGAACAGCAAGTAATATACATGGAGGATGGCAGAGACTCTTACTGTACTGGAAAATAACTTTGCAGGATTTGAATCAAATGTAAGTGGAATTATGGAAGAGATCATTGACCATGTGAATATTGACACTGACATCATTTACAAAGCTCTAGATATGTAGCCCAAGGACCTTACTGAGGGTGAATTTATTGACATAAATTAAGAAAAAAGTTATGAAAAAAAGGATGAAGATGTCCCAGAGGAAGTGACACCAGCAAAAACTTCACATTAAAGAGCCCCTGGAGCTATTTTATGACATTGAAAGCACAAAGGATAAGATGTTGAAAGGCAACCTAAACTTAGAAAGAACATAACAATCCCCTAAGGCATAGAAAAGATGATCACTCATATTTTGTTATATCTCTGGAAGAAGCAGCCAAGCACTGTTCAAAGCATTCTTCATAAATTTCTTACAAAGAAATAGTGCCCTTTAATTCTCCACATTTCTAATATTGTAAATTATAAAATACTAATAAATTATAATTGTACAATTCTTCCTTCATTTTCCTGTATAACTGATAGGAGAATTTTCAATATTTTGACAAACATTTTTAAGTGTCACAGAACAATCCTATTCCCCTCACCCCACCCCACTGATTATTAAGATAGCTTTTCATGGTTTTGGCCATTTTTATGGTTCCATGCTGCCATGCAAACGGATGACTGTTCACAATAATTGTTATGATGCCCATTACTCAGATGAGGCAATTGAGGCTTCAGAGAGTCTAAGCTACTTGTCCAAGGTCATGCAGACAGTAAATAATAGAGTTTATACTTGAACCTATACGATCTGACTCCAAGAATTGTTCCCTTAACCACTGTGCCATATTATTGTCCATAGCAGACTGTGAGCCAAAGACAGTGACCATTTCTTTTTTATCTTTATATACTTAGCATGCAAACATTATCTGATAAATACATGTTGAATGAATGCAAAAAGAATAAAAGAGGTAAGGAACTATAAAAGGAATTGACATTGACTGTTTGAAAACAATGAGAAAAATTAAGACTGAAATCTAAGTAGTAGCAACCTTATAGATGTCCACTGTTAAACAGAAACTTGGCTGGGCACAGTGGCTCATGCCTGTAATTCCAGCACTTTGGGATACTGAGGCAAGTGGATCACTTGAGCCCAGGAGTTTGAGACCAACCTTGGCAACATGGCAAAACCCTGTCTCTACAAAAATTCCAAAAAAAAAAAAAAATTAGCCAAGCTTGATGGCGCATGCCTGTGGTCCCAGCTACTTGGGAGGCTGAGGAGGAGGCTGAACCTGGGGAGGTCGAGGCTGCAGTGAGCAATGATTGCTCCACTACACTCCAGCCTGGGTGACAAAGTGAGATTGGGAAGAAGAAAGAAAGAGAAAGAGAGAAAGAGAGAGAGAGAGGAGAAAGAGAGAAAAGGAAGGAAAGAAATGAAAGAAAGAAAGAGAAAGAGAGAGAGAAAGAAAGGAGAGAGAGAAAGAAAGGAAAGAAAGAAAGAAAGAGAAGAAAGAAATGAAAGGAAAGAAAGAAAGAGAAGAAAGAAATGAAAGGAAGGAAAGAAAGAGAGAGAGAAAGAGAGAGAAAGAAAGGAAAGGAAAGAGGGAAAGAAAGAAAGAAGAAAGAAAGAAAGAAAGAAAAGAAAAAGAAAGAAAGAAAGAAAAAGAAAGAAAACTTATTTATGATGCTTGTTGAAGATGGTAAGGCAAACTTTCTTTAAGGAGGAACCACTGTGATAGATGGAAGGATCCTGCAGTAGGATCCAGCAGTGGGAGAGAGATTGGGCTCCACTCCAAGTACAGCAGACAAGTAGAGATTGACAGACAAGGAACATGGTGGGGTCAGCGGATGGAAAACTACTAAGAAGAAACATCAAGGGAAACGGAATTCTGGCTAGGTCTACTCAACAGAACTCTTGCTGAAGGCAGGCAGGGTGGTGAGATATTGAGGGTGGTCAGATACCAAGCGTGGAGGATTATCACTAAACTGACTTAGCAGGATTCTTGCTCAACCTGGACTCTACAAGCAAAAGGAAGGAAGCCCAAGGTTGGGTCTAGCTGAGCAGAGGACTCAGAGGTCAAAGAGAAAGTTTCTGTGACCATGAGCTATAGATAAGATGGACATATCCTCTACCTTCTCACGGGATGTGAAGGCCAGCCATTTCTGAGATGAAACACATAACATGGTGCAGAAGTTTCTGGGGGCTTGCTAAGAAACTTCTTGTGATGGTCATTACGTCTGAACACACTTGAGTAAGACTCTGGGGAATGAACACTGAAGGTGTCATATCCCACCCCCTTCATACAGCAGTTCTAGCTATGGGAACGATTCCAGGAGCTCTTTCTGAGAAAAGCAAACACAGATTTCAAAGCCCCCAGAGTAGTCATTTGGAGGGGGAAGAGCAGTAGATATTCCTTACAGCACACCTGGAAACCACCTGCAATTGTGGTGTTGGAGGATGTCAGGAAAGTTTCTACTCAAGCCTAGAGCAAAGAAACCAAAAAACCAAACCACATCCAAGCTCTGTTTGGAAAGCACAACCAGAGAAAAACCCAGAACTGCAGTTGTATAAAAATAGATATGGGTCAGGCAGGAATATGGAGATGAGAGCTCGTGGGCTGCAGAAGCCAGTACATTGTGTTCTGTTCTGTTCTTTCAGCCACCACTTTTACCGAGGCAATAAAAATGAAAGAGCAAGAGAAACAGAGGGTTGGTAGGGAAATCAGCTTGAGTCTGAGTTGACTTCGACTGTTGCAAGCACAGACTGCAGCCTTACTGTATTCATGGGAAGGCGGGAGAAGATCTGAAGCAGCCTCCTCCTGCCGGCTTCCGGGAAAGGCCACTCTTCCCAGAGCAAAGGAAGCCCTGGGGACAGCACACCCTCCCATCTCAGCTCAGGGCCAAATCCAGCAAAAGAAGAAACCCAACTTTCTCCACAGGAGCCTGAGGTGACCTTCTTGAAAGCGCTCTACCTTATAGGAATTCTCTAGGAGAATGTTCTCTCCATCTCTCTCTCTGTCTCCCTCTGTTTCTGTCTCTCTCACACCTGTGCATGCACACACACAATCGAGCCATACAACAGCTCTGCAATCCACAAGAGGCTCCTTATAATTTTCTACTCAGAGACAGAGAACAAAGAAGAATGAGCGAGTTTGGACGCTTTAGAGTCTAGAGTGCTAAATATGCGTGTTGAAGAGAAGAGAGAAATGTTCACCAAATGATATGGGGTTTCTGAGATATACAAGTATAGATTATATGTACTTTAAAAATTGTTTTCTGGTTGCTTCATGCTTCCTTGTATGCAGCCTTGTGAAAACCACATCTTGTGAAGCCTCCATTTATCTTTGGGTTTCATGCCCTTGTTCTAAAATGGTCCAAACAACTCAAGCTTGGAAGCAGAGATCCCTCCACCCCTCTCACTCAGCATCTCTCCCTATTATTCCTATGTCTGATATCCCTGGTCCTTTCCTGGTGATTCATTCAGAGGCTCTTCTTTGGTTCCTGACCTCAGGAATGATGCTTCCCACACCCCCTTCCGATTTTGCACATTTGCTCAGCTTCTTTGCACACCAGCTGCAGTTGAGATAACCTCCTGGACTTGGGAGATCAGAGAGCATCTATCTATAAGGAAATACTGTCCATGAAGGAGGCCTTTTCCTGTGGATGTGATCGTGGTTATCTTGCCTTGTGAAAGGATGAGTAAGCATCATTAGGATGATACAATTTGTGACACAGGATGCAAAATTTTGAATAAAGGAAATAGATAAGTACTTTTACTTGTAATGGGGCTCTCTTAATATGATTCAACTTTCATATACTAAAAACGATAATATAGTTGAACTAATAAAATTAGGACCCTACTTTTAATGAGTTGGTGAGAACATACTAGGAATTATCCTCTGCAACAGGGTGAGCGAGGGTCATCATAATTCTGAAGTTGTGGCTGCAGCCTGTCCTCCTTCTCAGACCCAGCCCCGGGAAGCCTGGGTCTTTTACACAGAGGACCCTCTGTTGAGTATTAAATTACAAGCCACTTGAGGATGGGCACGGCATTTATTCAGATTGGAATCTCTACACCTATCACAGCCTACAATACATAGGACTATATATATAAGAGCACTGAATACATGTTAGTTGAAACAATAAATAAAATAACCTCCTTAACCATTGCCGAAATTGCTCAACATGTTAATTTTATTTTATTTTTAAGTTTATTAATCTTTTTAATGTGAAAGTTTTGGTCAAGATCAAAACACTAATTCTACAGCTTTGGGTGAAAACCGTTTTTGCTGGGATCTCTGGGAGCACAGTAGCATAGTTTGTGGCATGCCTTGCTTTCTGGGATGAAATGAAAGGTTTTTCCATTTGGTATTTTTAGTGTCTATTTTCCAAATAGTATTTTATAATTTTTCTTTGTTTCTGTTTAAAAATAAAATTTGGGGAGAGGGTGGTGAGAAGAAACAACGACAGTAAAACAAAGAAGAAAAGCCACTTGATTAAGCATAGTTAGGGAGCTCAGTGAAGCATGTTTCATCCTGGTGCCAAATGACGCTCACTAAAATTGCAGCAATTTTTGATGCACTTGCCAATGTTTGTGTTATTTTTACTTTAAAGATGTAACAGATTGCTCCAAAATAAATAATTTAAGCCTAATGTTTCAAAAGAGGCCAAGCGTTTGCGTCTCTCACTTCTGGCTTGTCTTCTGGGACTAAGCTGTGCTCAACAGAACCAGCCCTCGTTTCTGTGTAACACTGCATTTGGAGGGTTGTTTTCCTGCTTTGTTTTTCAAAGTTGAATCTATTTTTCGCCATTCTGTTCCAAACGTCATAGGTTTTATCACTGTTCAGCGCTGAAGCAACAACTCCTCTTATCTAAGAAAGGAAAGAATAAACACTGTAACAGCCGGATTGCTGATCTCACGGGAGGAGGGTTTGGAGGGTGCAGAGAGGGCTCTGGGGTGAGAATCTGAGACCAAGTCTCAGAGGAATCCACAGATGTCCATGCTAATTCATATTTAGACTTCAAGCTCTGCACACGGTGTGCTCAGTGTAACTTAAAACAGCTGACTTGACAGGGTGACGTCACTCAAAATGACCCCACCCTCCGTCAATTAGTGGACATCTTACTGGATTGTCTACCTTCATGGCACAGCTTAAGAAAAAAAATCTAATTTTTTTTTAAAGTCAAAAGCAAATCTTTATGCTGTTCTGTACTTCCTAAACAAGCACGAATGGCTTATATATCAAGAAACAAAGATAAAAATAGAAACCACCAGAACCGTAAACTGACAGCTGTGTTCTCATTGACATAGGCCGCCATTGTGAAGTCCATCAGATGATCGGGAACTACATGTGGGACCCCAACACCAACAAGTCCTTTGACATTGGCGTCAACAAAGACAGCCTGATGCCTCTCTGGTGGAATGGATCAGAACCTCTGTGGGTCACTCTGACCAAGGCCAAAAGGAAGGTCTACATGTACTACTGGCCAGGTGAGTGTGTGAACATCCATTCCAAATCTCAAATCATCACAGAGTCTCCAAGGACAGTTACTGTCAAGTTACTATTTGAAGACCAAGCCGTGGTTTGGAAAATGGGATCTTTATTTAAGAAATATGTCTTGGCCGGGCACGGTGGCTCAGGCCTGTAATCTCAGCACTTTAGGAGGCCGAGGTGGGTGGATCACCTGAGGTTGGGAGTTTGAGACCAGCCTGACCAACATGGGGAAACCCCGTCTCTACTAAAAATACAAAATTAGCCGGGGTGGTGGTGCATGCCTTTAATCCAAGCTACTCAGGAGGCTGAGACAAGAGAATCGCTTGAACCCAGGAGGCGGAGATTGCGGTGAGCTGAGATTGCGCCATTGCACTCCAGTCTGGGCAACAAGAGGAAAACTCGATCTCGAAAAAAAAAAAGAAAAAAGAAAAGAAATATGTCTTATGGGCACATTTTTGAAAAAAATAACATCAGACCAGAGATAATGCTATTTCCTGATTCTCTTGACATAGCAAACACCACAGGATAGCTTGCTTTTTTCATGTGCAAAATGTTGGATATACAGGAGAGAGAAATTATAGGGTGCTTACTTGCTTTACAAAAAAAAAATTGTGTACCATTTCCATACGTCGTTGAGCTCCTCTACAATATTGAAAAGAGAATTGAAAGCACTCACTATTTTTTGGTAGTCCATGAAATGAAGTCCCTTTGTGTTAAGACTCCCACACTACATTCTAGCTCAACGAGGTAAGTAGACATGCAAACTGCCTCGGCTGCTGTGAGAAGTCCTCAGTATACCCTCACCTTGGTCACTGAATATCTTTCATTAAGGATGAGAGGATTCAGTGATAACAATACAACCCGCTTCCCATTGTCTTTCCATTGGTGGGATTCATTACTTAGGTAAGTGGTCAGTTTACCTTTCCCACGCCCGTGGCAATAGACACTTCTTTCCTAATTCTCAATGGTGTCATCCTGATGATGGCCATTATGGAGGAAGATACCAGGGGAGGCCTAGAACGTTGAAGGCATAAATGAAGAGCAGCCTGTAGGAGACGGGGTGAAGTGGCTGAGGGGGTCGCACTGGTCTGGATTGAGGATAGCGGCAGCCTGATGGGTCTGTGAGCAGGCGGTGGGTTGTGAAATGTG
Source organism: Hylobates moloch (assembly GCF_009828535.3). Classification (NCBI taxonomy): domain Eukaryota; kingdom Metazoa; phylum Chordata; class Mammalia; order Primates; family Hylobatidae; genus Hylobates; species Hylobates moloch. The sequence goes on along the minus strand of NW_026652278.1, from coordinate 172,575,083 downwards.
TAGTCTGCAGGGAGGGGGCAGTGGAGAGCGGGTGAAGGCCCACAAGGATTGCGTGGGCCTTCAGCAGGAGTTTGGAGGATGCTGGATGGAGGTGGGCGTGTGGGGAGCTGCTGGGGCACTCCAGGCTATGCAACTCTCGGAGGTGCATGGAACACAGACACACGGAGACCGTGGAGGGCAGCCCGCCACCCAGCTGCGGCGTGGCACATGCCCTACAAGCTGCTGCAGAGCAGTGGCCACACCTGCAGGTGAGCTTCTGAAGGCCAGGGCAGGCGCATGAATTCACAGCTGGGCCAAGCAACAAAGACATAGCCAGCATAAGCTCTCCCAGCAGACACAGCTTCAGAGGAATTGATCACAGTTTCTTCAGAAGACACCTAAGATTCCTTCCATAGCAGCCATCTCGGCTGACACAAGACACCTTTGAGCAAGGGAAGAGGAAGAGTTTAGGAGGATTCCACTATCTTACAAGGAGGTAACTTTTCATGGAGTTGGACTAGATTTAAGGAAGCAAGTCACTGCATGGAGCAGGCTCATCAGGCTTGCTAAAGGAGCCAAAACCAGGGGTGAGTTTGACTCTTCTAGCAAGTGTGATGAGGTCAAATCACAAAGATTTTGTTGCACTTTGAGGTCATTCTCAGAGGCATTATTATCAACAAATTCATACACAGGCATAGCAGAGGGAATGGATTGGGAACACTGCATTAGGGACCACCTGGAAACAAATCTAAGCACCATCAAGATGAACGTGGCCAATACCATGAGGATTATCTTCCATGATATCTGGATAGTTTGACTTTCTCTATCTTGGAACTTAAGTTTCTCCTGCTTTGAAGAGCACACTCTCACACACAAAACCTTCCTGCCAACAACCCTTGAGCCCTCTCCACATAAGATCTCCTGGAGAGGGCCTTTCAGCAGCCAGGAGGCCAGTGCTATGGCCAAGTGGGAGGAGATCCTCCTGAGGGCAGTTGCCATATTGCACACACTTCTCTCTGCAGCAGTACAGGGTATTATTATTAGGCTTTATCTCCTTTTGTTTTTGACAGAGTTTCACTCTTGTTCCCCAGGCTGGAGTGCAGTGGCGTGACCTCGGCTCACTGTAACCTCTGCCTCCCCAGGTCAAGTGATTCTCTTGCCTCAGCCTCCGGAGTAGCTGGGACTACAGGCGTGCACCACCACGCCTGGCTAATTTTTGTATTTTTAGTAGAGACAGGGTTTTACCATGTTGGCCAGGCTGGTCTTGATCTGCTGACATCAGGTGATCCACCCGCCTTGGCCTCCCAAAGTGCTGGGATTACAGGCATGAGCCACTGCTTCATGCCTTTATCTCCTCTTGGAGAATACAAATTTATATAGCACTGAGTGTCTAAAGAAATCTGAAAGCTAATTTGCATGAAAAATATCTCGTTGCTCCTCCAAAACAGCTCCTTCAGGACAAGAAGGGACCAATATCTTCCTCTGATTCACAGTCTAACAGCTAATGGGATGTGACAAAAATGCCTTAAGATCAGTTATAGTGTTAACTGTCAGGAGGAAAGAAGCTATAAAGATAGCCTCCTAGAGTTTCCTCAGTGACCTAAATGAAGGTTCCCTGAAGATCTGGCTGTGCTGAAGCCTTCGTAGATATAGGATAAAGTCTCTAGTCTCTCAGACACTGTCTAGTCCTTCTAAACTGGATACTCAAATGAAGCTCTGAGAGAGCCAGCTGTCTCTGCTGCCAGCCCAGCAAGGCGTGCCCTGGCACCTTCTCATCTTCCTGGGGGGCAGCTGCAGTATTTCTGGTTGCTGCTGTCCTTTCTCTGTCTACCCTGGTTCCCTCCAGCCTCAGCCAATAGCCCAGTGAGCACTCACGTGTCTCTGCAAGATTAAGTGAGGTGCAGGGGCATTTCTTCAAAACACGACTTGATTGTATTTTTCTTCTTAAATCCTCCTCTTCCTTCTCCACTCCCCACAGGATATTGTACAGACCTCTCGGTGAGGCCTGGAAAATCTTCGTTGCTCTAGTGAACTGGGTTATGACACGCTGAGTCTCGCCATGAAGTCAATATTTAGAAGTGCAATTTAGAAATGGCACTAGTTCAAGTCTTCCTGTCAGGTAGATAAAGCAGCAGGCTGAAAAATTGACCCACAGTGAAGAGTCCAACATACTCCACCTCAAGTCTTGAGGCGTTTAATATCGTTCAACAGGCCCTTTAGCACCCCACCCAATGTTGCCATTGGAGTGCAGGGAGAAATATGCCTCTGGAAATGATCCCAGGCCCTAAGTGAGGGTAGGCCCCGTAAATCAGCCAGAAACTGTATATAGGACCCAGTTCTGTTGTGCAAGGAGTAAGAGCTGAGTGTGTGTTGTTCACTCACTCAATCCCTCCACCCTATCCTTCTAGTTTAATGTTAAAAGAATTGGCAGGGGTGGGGGGCGGTGAGGAAGAGACTCCAACATTCACTTCATATTGGAAAGAACCCAAAGCAGAGAATAACTATGGGAGAAAGGAGGGAAAATAGGGAATATGGGAGAATAGTAAGATACGGTGTAGAAATGCAGCTTGATTTCTCTGGATAAGCAGGGCTACCTTACATGGTGGCAGCAGTTTTTAAGTTTATTCTTATGACTATTATAAAATACAAAAAAGGAATAAAAAAATAGCAAACTTTTAAGAGTCTGCGCTTAAAACTCTTTGGAGTTCTAAGTTCACATCTCCCACCATGCATGTTGCAAGGTTAACTCCCTACAGCCAAGCAGTCAGGAGCACTTGGATGCAACCACTCATGTGCTCCTGGAATGGTGTTGAGTGTGGGTCTGGGCTCTTCTCCTGGCCTCTTCCTGTCCAGGGCAGGCCTTCAGACCAATAAGACATCTTCTATGTAGAGAAAGACACATTTCCACCTGGTTTCCACTCCCACACTTTCCAGCAGTGGGCTGGGTGGGGAGTTAGTGGGTGGGCATTTGACTCAGCTTCTATCAAGTTTTGCTTGTTACAATCAAGGTGACGTCATCTGGATAATAGGAGGCATGCAGTGGCTATTGGTGAAGAATTATGGGTCAGGTACAGCCTCTTTCTCTTTCCTGCCATGGTAGGACCTTGACAACCTTCAATCAGGCTGACCTTAGAAGTAGAGGCTCAGGCACAGGGAAAATTACGAGCTCAGCATTGCTCATACAGAGGTGTGAGTAAACCTGATAGCTAAGTCACGGCCTCTATGCATGTGACACCAATCCTCTGGATAAAAACTGGGCCGGGCGCGGTGGCTCACGCTTGTAATCCCAGCACTTTGGGAGGCCAAGGCGGGCGGATCACGAGGTCAGGAGATCGAGACCACGGTGAAACCCCGTCTCTACTAAAAATACAAAAAAAAATTAGCCAGGCGTGGTGGCGGGCGCCTGTAGTCCCAGCTACTCAGAGAGGCTGAGGCAGGAGAATGGTGTGAACCCAGGAGGCGGAGCTTGCAGTGAGCCGAGATCGAGCCACTGCACTCCAGCCTGGGCGACAGAGCGAGACTCTGTCTCAAAAAAAAAAAAAAAACAAAAACTGGAATTTTTTTCAGGCAGATGTCAAAACATTGCAAACACAAGTGGTCTGGATATCCACTATTTTTTAAACAACATTACCAGTTTGGCATTAGACTTTGTGGTTTATGTAATTTTAGGACTGGAAGAGGCCTTAGTCAAGGCATAATTTGCTGGTTCCTGCCCTCATTAGTCAAGAACCTCTTTAGGAAACTGAAAAAAACTGTAGACATCTTTCCAGAAGAATGCATCCACATCCACTACACTCACACTTTTGTTCTCATGTAGTATAAGAGATTACAATGCTGAGGATTGCCAAGCGGTCCTTGATGTGATAACATACACATACCTATGATAGCTAATTGATTTGATTTTTTAATGCAATAGAAATGTGTTAAAAACTCATCAAAGTATCAAATAAAACCTAAGCTTCTGCAATTAATGTTATCTGGCAAGGGCAGGCTTGGGTCAAAATTCTGTCAGCCTCTTTGGGTTGAATTCACATTGCATCACTTCCTTTGTCAGTAACTTCGGCGAGATCTGCATCGCTGATGTTGTCTGTGTCAGCAAGAAAAGGATCGCAAGTTCACATCTCAGGAGTGAGATTGTCTCCACAGAATGATCTTCAAAAGCGTTCTGCAGGGTTTCTAGGCGTCGACCATTTCTGCTGCAGAGAAATGGAGGAGATGCTGCCTCTCTGGACTGCTGTCTGCAGAAGTGATTCCTCCAGTGTTCAAAAGTTTTTATAGCTGTCTAACCACATCCACTCTCCCTTTGCAGGATGGTATCTTGGCCAAAAGAGTGCATAGTTTTTTAGCAGCATCCATTATGTTGATTAGAAAGTTTTAAAGAGAAATCCAGGGACGAACTTCCATCCTTCACAAATCATGGCAAATCCACTTCCTCACAAAACATCTTTAAAGGGTGTGACTCAAGGCCTTGGAATGAACTCTCAGGAGGCGACCATGAGCAAAAGCAGATACAGACCCTCCTCACCTGCACCCCCTCCCGAGAACCTACCATCCAGTGAAGGAGATAGATGATCTAATACTTATCAAAATAAATGTAAAATTACAGGTATCATAAGTACAATAATGAAAAGCAGGCATGTTGACATCATCTAATAAGGAGTCTAGCTCCATCTGAGAGGGTTAACAAAGGTATCCTTAGAAAGTGACAACGAGGGGATGGGTAAGGTGGGAAGAAGACCCCAGACTCAAGGAGCAGCAGGTGCTAAGGCCCTGGATAGGGTGGAAAGCATGCAAGTTTCAAGACAGTGAAAGAAGGGAGGAGAGGTGTGGTGTGGATAAGGTGGAGAGAGGCTGAGGCCAGGCCAGGCTCTAAGAGCCAAGCTGAATACTTTTTTTTTTTTTTTTTTGAAACAGGGTTTTTCTCTGTTGCCCAGGCTAGAGTGCAGTGGGGCAATCATAGCTCACTACAGCCTCGACCTCCTGGGCTCAAAGGATACTCACACCTCAGCTTCCTAAGTAGGTGGGATGATAGGTGCACACCTCCCCACCCCGCTAAATTTTTTACATTTTGTAGAGATGGGCATGGGGTCGGGGGTGGCAGGGGTTCACTATGTTGCCCAGTCTGGTCTCGAATCCTGTACTCAAGCAATCCTCTTACCTCAACCTCCCAAAGAGCTGGGATTACAGGCATGAGCATCTGACCCATGCTGAAGCATTTATTCTGATCATGAAATGAATGAGAAGTCACTGGAAGGTTTGAAGGAAGAACGTGATGGCATCATACTTGCATTTTGAAAGCACTACTCCGGCTGCAACCTGAATGGAATGGAGGCATCCAGGGTGGGTGAATGAGGGCGACTGACACATCAGGAAGTCATTGTGGAAACCTAGAGAGCAGGTGAGCATGGCTCAGACTGGCCAACAGAGGTGGTGAGAAATGGCTGGGTTGGAGGCACACTTAGGAGTTGGAACTGCCAGGACCTGCTGATGGCTTGGATTTGGGAGTAAGGGATTGGACGGTGACAGGCATGGCCCTGGGCTTCTTGCCCACAGAACTGCATAGACGGTGATTCTTCACTGAATCGGGTGGAGCTGAAAGAGGAGCAGTCTGGAGGCAGAGGGGCATCAACTTGGAATCGGCTCTGGGACGTCGAGCCGGCAGGTCCGAAGCTCAGAGAAAAGGGATGGAGATACAAAGATGTGACTCAATGGCGCATCAGAGGTCAACGCAGCTGTGGGAGTGGAGAAGTTTACCTGCGGAGAGTGCAGAACTGGAAAGAAAAAAGGGTCCCGGACACAGCCTTGAGGAAATCTAATTTTTAGTAACCAGATGGAGGAGGGTGAGCCTGCAAAGGACACCAAGGAGGAGAGGCTTCAGAAGCAGGAGAAGCCCCAGCAGAGCTGTGAAAAGCAAGGGGAGGTAGTATCACTGTCTGCGTAGCCATCTGAAGAGGACCCCATCCCATCTGAGAGGCAGGGAGAGGCTTCCCTGAGACAGTGACACTACTTGACAACTGTTGACACATACTTGTTACAGGGGCCAAAAGAATGCAAGACGGACTGGGGCATCATGAGCATTTAATGTTGCTGACCTGCAAAAGGAGCATCTGCATTTATTAACGGGGCACCCCTGGCCAGCTCTGGACTTTGTGGCTGTTTCATTTCTTTAACATTATAATTTCTCACTTTGTGTAGCAAGGATGCATTGTTTTTACAGCAAGAAAAACAATTCAGGTTGTTTCAACTAATTTCTTTCTTTCTTTTTTTTTTGAGATGGAGTCTCACTCTGGCGCCCAGGCTGGAGTGCAGTGGCGCGATCTCAGCTCACTGCAAACTCTGCCTCCCAGGTTCAAGCAGTTCTCTGCCTCAGCCTCCCAAGTAGCTGGGATTACAAGCACCCGCCACCACGCCCAGCTAATTTTTCTATTTTTAGTAAAGATGGGGTTTTACCATCTTGGCCAGGCTGGTCTTCAACTCCTGACCTAATGATCCACTCCTCCTGGACTCTCAAAGTGCTGGGATTACAGGTGTGAGCCACTGAGCCCGGCCATTTCAATTCATTTCTTTCTTTTTTTTTTTTCAATTAATTTCTAAACATTGTTAGTCAACCCTTGAAAATTGGCTGAAAATGAACTGGGATATACACAAAAAAGAGAGGACAGGGTAAGTAACAGCAGACAAACTAAACCAAAAAAAAAAAAAAAGAAAAGAAAAGAAAAACTTAAAATCAGAGAGTCATGAATATTCCTTTTAAATCAAATTATTGTCTTGACCAAACTGGTGTGCTAACCAAATTATTTCCAGCCAGATTGCTTTGTTCCAAATTTGTTTCAACACAACTGCATAATACTCCATTTCCTCTTGGGCAGTCACTGGCCCCTATGGGTTTACAGTAAGGAATTCCCTGACGTGCATCGCACATCTACCGGAGGTTTTCAAACTGCATTCACTTGCCCTCAGCTTCCCAGTCAAGTTGCAGGGGCTCAGGGGCTGGAGAGGCAGGAGATGGCTGGGACTCCTTTGGGAAAAGAGTTTCTCTGAAAAAGAAATTTGGACATCAACTGCCTATACTGTTCACTGATGTGTTCATTCCATGGTGGTTTTCTTGTGTGGCCTGTGTACCTGACACAGACGGAATGTGCCACAGCCCTGCCACCAAGAAGCTTAGAGCCTAATTATGTAGCCAGGTGTGTCAAAAATAATTGCATCGCAGCACAACACGTGCAGCGGGGAAAGAAGACCCACCTCAGGCTTCATCACGTCTCCTTGCAGCTGTGTCGTGATCACTTCTTAAAATCAATTGAGTGCTGCCTCAGGAATGGAAAACAAAATATGTCGTTTGATGCTTTCATGTTGAAGGAAAAAAGAAAGAAGAAAAAGGGGAGAGGATAGAAAGGAAGGGAAGGAAGAAAGAAAAGGAGGCAGGGAGGTGAAAGCGGGAAGCAGCAAGGCAAAGGAAGGGGGAAGGGCGGAAGAGAGGAGCTAAGGCAGAAGGGACTCGGGAAGGACTGACATTCCTTAGGCTGAGCGAGTCGTTCCACATGCAACGCTGCACTCAGGTGCCTGCAAATCACAACAAGTGAACTGTGTTTCGGGGTCTCTCCTTGAGGGAGTGGCTAGACCAGCGCACGAATGCGGGAAGGCCCTTCTCAGGCTGCTCACCTCCTCCCCCTCCTGGCACTCCACCTGGTCTGCCCTGCTGAGCCCAATCCTTCCCAGGGCCTGCCCTTCCTTCCTTCCTCAGTGCCCTCTGTCCTCCGCTGACCTGATCAGGAGATTTCAACCAGGGCCGGGACCGTAGGCTCTCAGGCCACACCCCATTTCATCCTAACAGTCCTCGGTGCCTTACGTAAAGGAACGACGAGTACAGGATTGCACCCCAGGGTGGGACCCAGTGAGGAAGACCTTGTTGCTCTCAAGGTCAAGTGCCAGCTACACATTCTGGGGCCTCTCTCTGGGCTGATTTTGGGGTTCCAGTGTCCTGCCTGCTCGGAGCTTGTTTAGGGTGAAGAAGGTTCCTTCCCACGGAGAGTGCCAGGTGGCACTGGAACAGGCGCTGGTAGCAGGGCTCAGGAGCTGGGTGAGGCGGCCCTGCCACCTCCCTTTGCCTCCTACGTTAGTTAGGCCATTGGACTTGACATCAGGCTCCCTGGGAAGCCTTGGCTGCTCCAGACTCCTGCAGAAAGAGGGGTCTCCCAGAGAACCCCAGGGGAAAGGCTGCCCCCGATCCCTTCCACAGGGCTGGGGAAATGGAGGCTGAGGGAACATGCAGCGGAAAGTGAGTGGCGGGGCTGCCGTTTGGGGCTGTCTGACCCCAGTCCTGCAAGAGGTCCCTGCACCGGGACCTGGTTTCTGGCCAGGTCTGGAGAGGGCCTGGCAGTGCTGGGGCTTCTACTGGCCTTCCCAGCTGTGCCAGCCCAACTCCCCAGAGCACAGTCCGGGGGTGGCGGATTTGGGGGGAGGAGTCCTGGCAAAGTAAAGAAGGTGGCTCCAGGTTGGTACCCCCATAATAAATTAGCCCTCAGAGGAGAATGCCACAGTCTGGGGTGTTCGGTGAGTGGGGCAGCCTGCACCCTTTCTGCGTCATCTGCCTTCCTCCTAGGCCTAGGCCCCATTCTCTGTCAGCAGCAAACCCCTCCTAGAGCAGAAAGGTGGCTTGGGGGCCCGGGGGGCCCTGCCAGCCTCTGCTGCACCTTTCCTAGCTGAGTCTGCAGGCCCTTGGCTGTCTGATCGAGCATCTGTTAGAGGGACTTCGCTGTGGTGGGACAGAGAGGTGGCACTTTGGCCTCACCTGAGCCCTTTGTGTGCAGACAGCTGCGCCCCCTACCTGCCTTTGCCTCTTGTTTGGCTACAGTGTTTCCAGCACTTCACTGGAGCACTTGAGGAACTTCAGGGCAGAAGATTTTTTTTAAAAAGCCAGAACATGGATTTCAGATCCGTGCAGCCGCTCACTCACTGCGAGGCGCGCAGAAATCCCTTCGCCTCTCTCTGCTCTTCCCTCCCCCTCTCCGCAGACCCTGCCCTGGGCTGCAGAGGTGCAGAGGGCAGCAAGAGCCCTGTTCCAGATTGCCCGGAGAATTCTGGGGTCGGCCATGAGGGCCAATGAATGACAGGAAGCGGGGCTCCCAGGAAAAGGGACGCACAGCGGGAGAGGCCACCAGGTCCATGGAGAAGGGGAGGAGGACAGAGCCTGACCGTGTCATGTCTCAGGGCTCACCCGCAGGACCGAGGCAGAGGCGGAGCTCATTGACAAGGCCACAGGACTGGCTAGTCCAGGAGAGCTGGTGCGGGGCTGCTATCCAGAAAATGCAGAGAAGAGGCTTTGCAGGGCCCACAGGCACTGCTCCCTCCTCGCCTCAGCTCTTCCTATGAGTGGCTCCGAACCGCCTGAGAAGCCTGGGAGACCATGAGACCCCGGTAGACATGGGGGATAAGGCCATTTGGAAGACTTGGGAATCAGAGGCTCAAACTGGAGGGGTGAGGAAGGAATTCCTAGACAGGGGCAAGAGGTTCAGCAACCCTGATGAGCTCTGCATTAAAGGACTTGGCAGCATGTTGCATGCCAGGTAGGTCCGGTCTGCTGTGATCCAAATGCAAGGAAACCAGCTCCTCGGAGAAGGAGGCTTTGGTCAGGAACACCGTGTGGTGAGACAGTCAGGAGGGCTTCCTTTGTGGGAAGCATGCAGTCACTGTAATCCTTTCAAGACTGAGAAGGTCATGAGGCACGTGCCTCAGACACAAAGACCCTGTGGATCGCTTACGTCAGGTGGCCTGTAGGGGTCGTAATTCCAGCCGTGGTCATTCATTCCTCTCACCTGGTCCCACTCGGAAGACGTGCAGTCCCTGACCCCGGGCCAGGGATTTTTCCTGATCTAAAGGTAACCAGAAGATAGATGAAAGCACGGCCTTTGGCCTCATTACGCCTGGCTGTAGTTTCACCACCTGCCTCCCTGAAGCTGAGACTCAGCCTGGATACAGCACACGTTCCCTCTCATCTTGGTTCCCTATTAGTCACTTTCTGTGCCCAGTGGGTCATTCTCAGTTGAGTTTTCAGAGTCAGCACTAATGGATGAGTTGGTTCTCATCTAATTTGTCTTCCTCAGCTTGCTCTCACCCCTGCACACAAGGCCAGTCTGCAGGGTCACCCTGCGCTCAGGCTAGCCCACCCCCTTCCTCCCTGCATCAGAAGGGAGCCACCGCCAAAGGTCCCCCAGCCCCATGGGCAAGGCCAACCCCAGGAAAAGTGTCTCTGAGATCAAAGGCCATGCTTTCCCCCAATGACTTGTTCCCACAAGCTTCTGTGCCTCAGATGTATTTTCCTGGAAAAGGTTACGTGCTTCTAAGAGAGTTAATTGGCTTAGCTGTTTTAATAAGCTCTCTTGAGACATGTATTCAACAGTTGCACACCTGTCTCACATCACATAAAATGCAGTGCACAGGGGTTATTGTTACAAGATGTGTCAAAGTTGGCAGGCAGCAGGAGCTACACTTGGAAGGGGAAACCTAGGCTCTAGGAAGTTTGGAGAAATGTAATTTTTATGGGCTCAACTCGGTGGTCCTTGGAGAGAGTTGCCAGGAAGCGAGTCTCCTTCAGGAAGGCAGTGCGCACAGTGGAAAGTACCAGAGCTAGACCCTATAGCTGGCAGGCCGGGAGACCTTGGGACGTTCACTTCTCCCATAGGAGGCCTCTGTTTTCTCAGCTGTAGATGAAGGGGTTTGAGGTACGATGGCAGGTACAGCTGCGAAAGCTGTTAATTGCACAGAATGCCACATCTATGGGGGGCATCATCCATATTGTAGACGTTACAGATTTGCATATGTGTTGACAATTTTTGGTCCAAGCCAATAAAGTGTTATAAAAAAATAAGTATATCAAAATAATTTTCTAATGGGTGGAAGTTATATGTTTTGAAGAAGAAATACCTTATCATCATCATCATTATTATTACTATTTTGCACAAAAGCCCATGGGCTTAGTGATGGCTGTCATTGGTTGTCCTTTAAGTTCTCACTGATGCTCTGTTTTCCAATCAGGATATATTTATTAGGTTGTAGAACAAGACTGCCCAAGATGGGAATACCCAGCAAGAGGGCAGACTGTAGACAGAGGTAAGAGTGGGTCCTAAAAAATGAGCCCTAATTAAGGGCATTTCCCTGCAATGTTCCCTGGGAATGATGAGGAAACAAGACAGAATAAAGCTAAACCATGCCCTCAAAGTTGTCATGAAACCAAAATCTTACCCCAAGTCCCTGTTTAATGTTTGAAATTGCAAAAGGCAGCCCATCGCCCTTGTTGCTGCCTTCCTCACAGATCCCTGAGGCAGAGATTCAGAAAGCCCTGCTTTCCTCAGTTGTGTTGGGGGGACTTGCAGGATCTCAGCTGACCAGATTCCATGCTCCCTGTGGAGCCATGAAAAGGGCCTGGAGGCAGCAGCCTGCGAGGTTGAGCACTGCTCGCCCACTTCACAGATTGTGCCTATGGGAGATACAGGAGAGGGGCCCACAGACTCCTGATTAGACAGCTGCCTCCCGGGATTCACACAACACTCCCCCTCCAGTCTGATTTCCATCAGATAAAGACCAGAGAAAACAAAACAAAGCTCCCACGCAAATTCACCTCAGAATAATTAACTTTGCTCCCTCTAAAACTTTGCTGAATCTGAAACTGCTCTCTCTCCCACATTCCGTTTCATTGCCGTTGTCATTTATTGCTGGCCGTTGCCTTTGCCAGTCATTTATTGACTCTGGGTTTTAACATTAGAGGTAAGGGCAGATGTTTTCCCTTTTGGGATTCCACCACGGAGAGACCATTCTGCAGAGATAGAGCAGAAGGATTGCACCTGTCCAGTCTCCATCCACTTGGGTGGTAGTCCCATCCCTTCTCAGAGACACATGACTTCCACCCAAATAAACAGTGTCTGCAGGACTTGCATTCAGAGCACCTCTGATGGGTGGAGATAGGACCTTCTCACCTCATTATCTGAGTCTGTAATCATCTTAGTAGATCATAATTAGGATGTCCTATTGGCCCTGGCTTCGAAGTTTCTTCCTCTCTCTGCTGTGCACATAGAGCTTTAGTTGGGGGATAACCTTGAAGAGAATAAGTTATGCCACTGTCAGACAGATCTCACCTCTTACCTCCAACTGTCAACATGACTTCGGGCCCATTTGCTTCCAGGGCATTTCAGTTCCCATAGAGTACAGCTACTGCTGCCTAGTTTCTTAGTCAGGAGTCTTCAGACTTAATTCCCAGGGATTTCCAAGAGCAAGATTAGTTTTAAAGAAACCAATTCTAAGATCCTCAATGTCCGTACGTATTGCTAAAGTCATCCTGACTAAAAAATGTTCTTTCCTGTTTTATGTAAGAAAAAGATACCTCTCGCCCATCAAGAATATTCCTAAGGTGCATTGCCATGGTATATAAATGCCTTTAGCACTAGACAGACAGATGGTTCAAAATATTGATGTAAATGTTGGAAAGTGAGTGAATCCGGTAACAAAATAACAAAACTTAAAAGATATTTCCAGTGCTTGCTTTTAAATTATTTAAGAAAAACTTAATTGAGTTGTCAGCTGAAATATTGTTTTCAAATGCATGACGATAGATCACTGTGTGATTTTGGCATTCAAAGAAGCAGTTCAAAGAATTAAATGACATTGGTACAAAAAACTCCTTCTATTTCTATATATTTATTTATGTGAACAGCTTTCTCAGCACTTACATTTAATGACTAGAAATATCATTGATTCTGAACTTGTCTCATTCTAGAAATCAGTCATATTTAACCATGAATATACAAATCAATTTTTTAAAGCACACCTATTTCTTTCATTAAGACATGCATTTCTAATAAAATGTAAAGATAATTTCTAAAATTGTAACCTTTTATGTTTAAAAATTATTTATTGAAATGTGGGGTTCTAGTTGGTACAATACCCAGCTAAGTTGTTTTGAAAGAACGCATCTCTCCAGGAACAACTAGAAAAGCTGCTGGCCTGCATGTGATGGACCAGAGACATGCCAAGACCTGGAGAAAGAGGTGCATCCAGCAGTGGTGCCCCATCTCTCCTTCAGTCAAATGCTGATCACAAAAGCAGCAGTTGAGAGGTCAAGAGACATGGCAGCACTATTGGATAGGGGAAAGGACAAAAATTGGAGTTCAGGGCCCACCAGGGGAAAGAAATCTAGTAAACATCCCAGACTTTCAGCTGGAACAATAAAAAGCAACACCCTAGCAGTAAGAATAAGCTAGAAATAGACAAGGGGAAGCCTGCATAAAGACACAGCTGAGCTTCAAATCATCTTAATCCTTGACAATCCACTCTGGGTTAAGGTAGTCTGCTCCTAGCTAAATCCTCACCATGAGCAAAACTGTGTGCTTGCTAGAAGATAACTACATATCCTGTTAAGTGGTATTTACAATTTTATGTTTATAATATGTAGTATTCAATTAAAAAAAAAAACAGAATATAAGAAAACAAGGCCTGACTGAAAAACCAAGAGAGAGAAAAAAAGCAGAATAGACCCAAAACCACTATAGGCCAGCTGCAGTGGCTCATGTCACTCTGGGAGGCTGAGGCAAGTGGATTGCTCGAGGTAAGGTGTTTGAGATCAGCCTGGCCAACACGGCGAAACTCCGTCTCTATTAAAAATATAAAAATTAACCAAGTGTGGTGGTGGGTGCCTGTAGTCCCAGCTACTCAGGAGGCTGACACAGGAGAATTGCTTGAACTTGGGAGGGGAGGTTGTAGTGAGCCAAGATCGCACCACTGCACTCCAGCCTGGGTGACAAAGCAAGACTCCATCTCAAAAAAAAAAAAAAAGAAAAAAAAAAGAACTATGATAAAAGGCTAAATCACAAAATGGAGACCTGCAGTAGTAAATTAAAATCTTTTTTACAAACGGAACTCTAGAAATAAAGACAGAGCTATCCAGCCTCAATGCGAAGAGGCAAAAGGATGAACAAGGCAGAAAAGAATGTAAGAGACATGCAGGACATAGTGAAGGGGTCACAGCAGAGAGGGAAAATGGGGCAGAAATAATATTTGAGTAATAATAATTGAGGATTTCCCCAAACTGACAAGAAATACCAAACCATACATTCAAGAAGTGCTGTGAAACAGGAAAGAGCATCATGGATTTCAGAACTGGTGAAAACCAAAGACAATGAGAAAATCTTAAAAGAAGACAGAGAAAATTTTTCAGTGGGGCAATAATAAGGCTGACAGCTGACTTTCCAACAAAATATTGGAATCCAAGGGGACAATGGAATGAGATCCTCAGAATGATATGAGAAAACAATGATCAACCTAAAATTCTATATCAAGTGAAAATATCCTTCAAAAATGATAGCATAGTAAAGTGAGACAGCAACCATAGTAAACATAGAGATAGCAAACTGAGAGAACTTATTGCCAGCTGGAGTAAAGGAAATATTAACTTCTTTAGACAGAAGGAAAATGATCACAGCTGGAAGCACAGAGATGGAGGAGGAAATGAAGAGTAATAGAAAGGGTGAGCGTGTAGGTAAACTTAAGTAAATAATAATACTAAAAATCCCTTTTTTGGATTAAAATCCTGTAGAGAGTTAAAACACATGACAATAGAAGCACAGAAGATGGGAGAAATATAAATTTCAGAGTTAAAGTGTTTGAATATTCTTGCATTTTCTGGGAAGTTGTGGAACAAAAATTTATATTTTAATATAAATTTTATATTTATATAAAATTTAATAGACTTTAATAGGCTAATACTTCCATTTTTATCATTTCTGGGACCCTTTGCAAGGAAGAGGTTAATCAAAGTATAAAAGTAGCAAACTAATAAAGGAAGGGAAATGGCACAATAATCATAATGTGTACTTTATTCAAAAGAAATTAAAGTAGGAGAGAAAAACTATCAAATGTGTGATGGATACGAAATGTAGTTAATTGCCTGATTTAAACACCAAAATATCAGAAAATACATTAAAGGTAAAGTTTAATTTTTTTACTAATATTTTGTTAAATATTTTAATGAATCAGAATTTATATAGTGTTCCATTTACATAAAATTCAAAACAGGTGAAGCTAATGTACAGTGTTAGAACAGTATTCACCCTTGGGTGAACAGTGATGAGAAGGGAGCATGAAAAGGTGCCCACGCATGATGGCCATGTTCTGTTTTCTGACATGGGTACTCAGTACACAGCTGCCTTCACCTTTTAACGATTCACTGAACAGTACCCTTATGAATTATTCACTCTTTTGCATCAATGTTAAATTTTGATAGAAATTTACTTTAAAAATGACTATCATCAGACTGGATAAAACCAAAAACTAATATAGGCTACTTGGAAAGACATACAGTAAATGTAAGTATGTAGAAAGTTGAAAGTAATAGCATTTTTAGAAGACACACTGCACAAAACACTAAGAGAGCTGGTGCAGCTATAATAACATTAGGCAATGTAGACTGTAAGCCTAGAATGTTTTTAAGTTAAGGACATTTCATGTTGATATCAATTTTTATCTGCTAAGAAGATGTAACAGTTCTAAATTGTAATGTTCCTAATTACACACTCTCAACATAAATAAGTCAAAAATGGGAAGCACTAAAAGGAGAAACAGGTAAATTCACAATAATAGTGGATTTAAACACATCTTTCTCAATAACTGATAGAATAAGAGAGCAAAAAGTTAGAAAGATACAGAAAATTTACATAACATAATTAACATTTGTACCTAATTGAATTTACTAGAACTCTGCACCTAGCTGCTGAATAAACATTATTTTCAAGTATACATGAAACATTTATCAAAAATGGCCAAACGTTAGCCATAAAACCTTTCTCAACAAATTGAAAAGGTCTGAAATCATCAGAATGTGTCCTCTGACTGTCATGTAATTAAACAATAATCAATAATAAAAATAAAACTTTAAATCCTCATACATTTGGAAAATAACCAGACCTCTAAATAACTCCTGATTCAAAGAAGTAATTGTGAAAACTTAGAAAAATCTTGAGCTGAGGGATAGTAAAAATGCTACTTATGATGTAGTGGCATAAGACGAATGCAGCTAAAGTCCTCCTTAAAAGGAAATTAACAGGCATATAAGATGCATTAGCTAAGAAGGCCGAAAGTAATGATTTGTCTCCAATTCAAGGCAAATTTAATTATCCCCAAATATAAAGAAGAAAATCGTGACGAGCACAAATGAATAAAATAGAAAATAAACATACAACAAGGAAAACTGACAAAGCCACATTTGTTTTTGGAAAAAAAAAACCATTAAAATGGATGAAAACTTGACAAGGCTTATAAAGAAATAAAGAGAGAAGACACAAATAGCCAATAATAAAATGAAAAAAGGGACATCAACAGAGAACCTGCAGGCCGTAAAAAGCCAGTAATACAGTGCGAAAATGTTACACCAGTGTATTTGAAAGCACAGATGAAACAGACAGATTTCTAGGGGAAACATCACCAAAACAGAAGAAAAGAAATAGAAAATTGGAATACTTCTATATCTGTTTTTAAATTAAATCTTTAAAAACCATTCCTAAAATAATAACCCAGTATTAGGCACCTCCCCTAGTGAAGTTTTCAAACATTTAAGGAAAAAATAATAACAATCTTACAGAAATTCTTCCAGAGAATGCATAAAGATAAATCGAGCCAGGCATGGTGGCGCATACTTGTAATCCCAGCTACTTGGGAGACTGAGGCAAGAAGATCCCCAGAGTTCAGGAATTCAAGGCTGGCCTGGCCAACATAGTGAGATACCAGCTCTAAAAAAAAAAAAAGATAAATCACTTCCATAATGAGGTTAGTGTAATCTTGATAGAAAAATGTGACAAACATTAAAAGAAAGTAAAATTACAAGACAACCTTTTTCATGAACATAGAAAAATTAGAAACAAAGTATTTGCATCCTGAATCTATCAATACATCAATAGAACAATATATGCCAACCAATTGGGTTTATAAAAGGAAAACCCAGGTTTAACATTTAAAAATCACTCCAGCCTGGGCGACAGAGTGAGGCTCCATCTCAAAAAAAAAAAAAAAAACAATCAATCAATATCATTTACAACAGTAATAGAATGAAAGAGAAAATCATTGAGTCATTTCAGTAGACACATGAAAAGCAATTGATGCAATCCTAAACTAAGATTTATTAAAATGAAGTTGGGTAATTAGTACACTGCTCCCTTAGTGTGATAAAGGATATCTACAAAAAAAAAAAAAAAAAAAAAGACAGCAAACATCATAATGTATGGAGAAATGCGTTCGGGACTGTGGTAAGGGTGCCTCCTAGCATGACTTCTATTTAGCTTTGTACTGGAGGGTCCTTCAGGGGAGCAGGGGAAGATGACAGGGATAAAAGTAAAACAATTAAAAAGGCAAAAAACTGTCATTATTCACAGATGACTGTTTTGGAAAAACCCCAAAGAATTCACTTTTAGAATTAATAAGAGGCATTTTGATACAAATTCAAAATTTAAAAATTATTGTATTGGTATCAGCTAAAAACTGAGAAAAAGTTAAAAGGTCAATACCATTTATAGTAAATTCAAATACATGAAAGATGTAAGAATAAATCTAACAAAAATGGCTCAAGAACTTAATATCAAAAAGCATTTGGAGAAATGTAAAAAGACCTAAATAATTGGAAAAATATATTATGTTTATAAATCGGTAGTCTTAATATTTTATCAGTTTTCTCAGAATGGATCTACAGATTCACTGTGATCCCAATCAGAATCTCAGCTGTGTGTGTGTGTGTGTGTGTGTGTGTGTGTGTGTGTGTGTGAGAACTGACAGGTTGATTCTAAAATTTATATGAAATGCAAAGACTCAAGAATAGCTGAAACTATTTAGAGTCAGATGAACAAAACAGGAAGATTTACTCCATTAATAGATATAGACCTATTTTAAACTACAAAAAGTAAGACAAATTGTATTTCTGCAAGAATAGTTAAATAGACTAAGGGTAAAGGTCAGAAATTCCTGAAATAAACCCATAAACATATGATCCAATATCTGATTTATGACAGTGACACTGCCGCAAAGTGATAAAAGATAGTCTCCAAAAAATTATGATAGATCAATTGGAGATTTTATATATATATATGTGTATATATATGTATATGTGTGTATATATATATATACATCTTCTGACTCCTATGTATGTGTGTGTGTATATATATAAATATACATATTTATATAAATATATATTTATATATATATATATACATCTTCTGAGTAATACCATATATGAAAATTAACTCTAGGAAATTCCTGATGGATTGTAGATCTAAATGTAAAATGGAAAACATAAGGCTTCTATGTTTAGAAAAATTTGGAACTGAAGAAAGAAAACATAGGTGAATATCTTCATGACTTTGGATAAGAAAAATATTTCTTAAGCAGGAAAAGATAGCACCAACAATATAGAAAAGTGACTGATGAAGTAGTCCTCAAAATTAGAAGCTTCTCTTTATGAAAAGACATTATTAGGAAGGGCAAAAATAATTCCAAAGTATGAGGTAATAAACAAGTTGATATCTGGAATATATGCAGAATTCCTATAAATGAAAAAGAAAAATTCAACTCAATAGAAAAATATGGAAGAGATTTGAGCTAACACTTTACATAATTGGATATCCCAATGGTCAATAAACATATGTAAAGACATTCAGCCTTGTTAGCAGAAAAAGAAAAGCAAAATAAAACTACAGTGTGAGAACTCGTCATATCCACTGTGATGTTATTTTTACGTGTCAACTTGACTGGTGGAGGGGTCCCCAGATTATATATCATTTCTGTGTGTCTCTGTGTGTCCCCCCACCCCACAACAGTCACCGGAGTGTGATGTTCCCCTTCCTGTGTCCGTGTTTTCATTGTTCAATTCCCACCTATGAGTGAGAACACACGGTGTTTGGTTTTTTGTCCTTGCGATAGTTTGCTGAGAATGATGGTTTCCAGTTTCATCCATGTCCCTACAAAGGACATGAACTCATCATTTTTTATGGCTGCATAGTATTCCATGGTGTATATGTGCCACATTTTCTTAATCCAGTCTATCGTTGTTGGACATTTGGGTTAGTTCCAAGTCTTTGCTATTGTGAATAGTGCCGCAATAAACATACGTGTGCATGTGTCTTTATAGCAGCATGATTTATAGTCCTTTGGGTATATACCCAGTAATGGGATGGCTGGGTCAAATGGTATTTCTAGTGCTAGATCCCTGAGGAATCGCCACACTGTCTTCCACAATGGTTGAACTAGTTTACAGTCCCACCAACAGTGTAAAAGTGTTCCTGTTTCTCCACATCCTCTCCATCACCTGTTGTTTCCTGACTTTTTAATGATCGCCGTTCTAACTGGTGTGAGATGGTATCTCATTGTGGTTTTGATTTGCATTTCTTTGATGGCCAGTGATGATGAGCATTTTTTCATATGTTTTTTGGCTGCATAAATGTCTTCTTTTGAGAAGTGTCTGTTCATGTCCTTTGCCCACTTTTTGATGGGGTTGTTTGTTTTTTTTCTTGTAAATTTGTTTGAGTTCATTGTAGATTCTGGATATGTTTGAGTTCATTGTAGATTCTCGATATTAGCCCTTTGTCAGATGAGTAGGTTGCAACAATTTTCTTCCATTCTGTAGGTTGCCTGTTCACTCTGATGGTAGTTTCTTTTGCTGTGCAGAAGCTCTTCAGTTTAATTAGATCCCATTTGTCAATTTTGGCTTTTGTTGCCATTGCTTTTGGTGTTTTAGACATGAAGTCCTCGCCCATGCCTATGTCCTGAATGGTATTGCCTAGGTTTTCTTCTAGGGTTTTTATGGTTTTAGGTCTAACATGTAAGTCTTTAATCATTTTTAAAACCCAGGTTCTTTTTTTTTTTTTTTTGAGACGGAGTCTGGCTGTGTCCCCCAGGCTGGAGTGCAGTGGCGCTACCTTGGCTCACTGCAAGCTCCGCCTCCTGGGTTCACGCCATTCTCCTGCCTCAGCCTCCTGGGTAGCTGGGACTACAGGCACCTGCTACCACGCCTGGCTAATTTTTTGTATTTTTAGTAGAGATGGGGTTTCACCGTGTTAGCCAGGATGGTCTTGATCTCCTGACCTCGTGATCTGCCCGCCTCAGCCTCCCAAAGGTGCTGGGATTACAGGGGTGAGCCACTGCGCCCGGCCAAAACCCAGGCTCTTTATATCCCTTGCCCATTTCAGCACATCGGCTTATCCTCATGCTTGTTGCCCTATAGTTTCAAGGCAGCAGCTGCAGGCCCAGGGATCCTGCCCTCACAACCTCCCAAACTGGAGAAGAGAGTAGCTTGGCCAGCAGCACACCTTGTCTTTCATGAGAAAGCAAAGCTTCCCACCCTAAGCTCTGCACCCAATCTCAATGCCACTTCTAAGTCAAATGACAATTCCTACCCACAAGGGGACCTGAGGACGTGAGGAAGTTTTCCTCTTTACATTCTACAAAATAGAAACAGAGAAGGGAGTTTGGAATCACTTCAATCAACCAAAAAAAGTCTGCCAAACCAGTCATCGAAATTGTGTCCTTTCTTCTATTTTGTCATATTTACTTCTACTCTTTTTTGGACATAAACCTGCTTTAAATACTTCCAAAAGGAGATCATCCGTTATATACTATTTTGTAGCTTTTTTCTTTCAAAATATTATGTCACTAAATGAAATGGCATAATTATTTTAATGCCTGCATATTACTTCATTATGTGGATATGCTATGACTTAACCATACCTCTATTATCAAATGTTTAAATTGCTTCTCAGTTTTATAAATAACATTGTAATAAAGATGCTTGTATATACAACTTTATCTTTTAGAGTATGTTTCTGGCAGTGCTTTGCTAGGCAAAGCATGTAGACCATAGAAGTTGTCTGAGTTTCATAACGACCTTAGTCTCAGTGGATGACAGTGACCCCGAAATCCATGTCTAGGCGTATTTTCAAACATAGGTCTTGATGCATAGTGGATGGGAGTTCACTTGATCCATAAGTTGAAACCAACTTATGGATTGCTAATAAGCGTTTTTTAAAAAACACAGAACAGAATAGAAGAAGAAAGTATTCCTATACATTGCCTATAATTTGGTGAAATTTTGTTTCTGGTGTGTGTGTGTGTGTGTGTGTGTGTGTGTGTGTGTGTATGTTGGGAGGGTGTTTGTGTACTATGTCAGTGCATTTTGCCACAGATTACAGACAAAAAGTTTTCAAAACATTCCAATAGAGGAACGCTCATATGCCTCCTGATTTCCAGCATTCATTTCTTATTTCTTTTTCCTGTTTGAGAAGTTCTGTAACAGTAATAATAATAAATTACCGTGGTGATGATAGCATTCCTGATTTGCTTCTCACGTAAATGAAAATGCATCCCTTGAAGTTTTGAAAAATGTAGAGTTTTCACTGTTGTTAATAACTAGCCTGTCAGTGAAGTTCTCATTTCCTCTTTACATCAAGTTACATAAAGGTTTCTTTTTAATTTATAGGCAGTTAGGTTTATTGGTAGTTAATTATCATGACTAATTCCTAATTTTATTACCCATGATCAGATAGTATGCACTGTGGCCTACAAAAATTCTGCTTTTTGGAAGTTACTGAGATTTTCTTTTTGACCAGAATGTGATCAGTTTTTTTCAACAGTTATATTTGAAAATAATGCACATTCTATGCTAATAAGATAAACTTTTCAATATCTATTGAATCCAGCCTATTGATACTAACATTCAAATCCTCTAGATTTGTATTTATTCTTTATGTCTTGAACTGTCATGAAAGTTTTCCACCAAGTTGCCATTTTGCACTTTATATTTCCAAGATTTCTTTGTATGTGTAGGATTTTATGATATATAAACAATCATACACATCCATAATTATTTATGTATATTTGTAGCTACTTCAGGCTTTCAGTGCCATAACTTACTATAATACTATTGACATATCTGATTTTTAAATTTACCTTTGGGTTTTTTTTTTTTTTTTGCCCATTCTTTTATATCTATTCTTCTGTGTCATTTTATTTCAAATGTGCATTTTGTAAATAAAGTTGGATTTTATTTCTTATATCATCTTGACATTCTTTAAAAATAGGTTAAGCACCCAGGCATGGTGGCTGATGCCTGAAATTCCAGCACTTTGAGAGGCTGAGGCAGGCAGATCACTTGAGATCAGGAGTTTGAGACCAGCCTGGCCACCCATGGTGAAACCTCGTGTCTACTAAAAATACAAAAATTAGCCAGGCATGGTGGCACATGCCTGTAATCCCAACTACTCAGGAAGCTGAGGTGGGAGAATTGCTTGAACCTGGGAGGTGGAAGTTGCAGTGACCTGAGATCGTGCCACTGCACTCCAGCCTGGGCGACAGAGTGAGACTGCACCTCAAAAAAAAGTAGAGTTTAATCTATTCACAATAATTTTGAAATTAATAAATTTGGTTTTCTCCTTTTTTATTCATTCAGTATTAATGCTTCCTGGTTGCTTCCTTTTATTCACTTGTATGTTCTTTGAAATTTGATCAATTTTGTATGTTTTTTTCCTTGATGACTCAAAAGCTATGCTGTTCTGTATATTCAAATCTTTTAAATCAATATCTAGAATGAAACTTCATATATTGACTATCCCTTCCCTTCATCAACAACGAAAATGCTTTCTCTTCCTTCCCTGGCACTCTCTCCCAATTTTTGTTGACATAATTGGGAACTTTAGACCCAGATTATTACATTAAAAATGCTAAGTATACATGTTATTCTTCCATAAAATATTTTCACATAACTACCTTAATAGTTATCACTTAGGCTTAACGATTTTTCTTTTATTTATTTTGATACGGAGTTTCACTCTTGTTTCCCAGGCTGGAGTGCAATGGCACAATCTTGGCTCACTGCAACCTCCACCCCTCGGGTTCAAGGGATTCTCCTGCCTCAGCCTCCCAAGTAGCTGGGAATACAGGCACACAGCACTACACCTGACTAATTTTATATTTTTAGTAGAGGCAGGGTTTCACCTTGTTGGCCAGGCCAGTCTCAAACTCCTGACCTCAGGTCTTGCTTTTTTATTCAGTCTGACCCACCTCTGCCTTTTAAATAACATATTTAGTCCATTTATTTTTTATGTAATTATTGATGTTTTGGAGTTTAAAACTCTCATCTTCATACTGTTTTTTTACTTGTCTTAACTGTTTTTGTTCCTCTGTTTCTCCTTTCCTGTCATTTTTTCACTAATTGAGTACTTTTAGAATTCTATCATATCTTCTTTATTAATCTTAGATTTTATTGTGTTTTTTTCCTAATGGTTATTCTAGACATTTCAACACACATCTATAACTTATTTACATCTACTTTAAAATAATATTCACAAATGATATGTTTTAAAATTTTATTATGTAATGCAATTTGTCCACATATGCACTTTTTATATTCTTATTGTCATATGTTTTATTTTTACATACGTTGTAAAGTCCATAATATATTGTTGTCAATTTTGATTTAGTCAATAATCTTTTTTAAAAATGTATTTTATGTTTAAGCTTTCTCACTGACAGTTGTGCCATCTATGGATCTGATTCTGTTGATTATTTTTTCTCTTAATTATGGGGCACTCTTTACTGTTTTTAGCATGCTTCGTGAATTTTATTGTATGTTGGGCATTGTGTGAGAAAGAACAATAGAGATAATATGGTAAATAATATTTTCTTCAGAAAGACCATATTTCTTCCTATTTCATTCCTCTAGGGTGGCATCTAAATCAATCTAATCTGTAGTTGAGCTGGGTCTGGGCTTTCTTGAAGATTTAGTTAGATTCATTTTTCCACTAGTGTCACAGGTGAGAAATGATAAGGACGATCACTTTAGCAAATCTTGCGATTTGTCCAGTGCTTTACATAGAGAATTCATGCTGTCAACTTCCTGGGTCACTGAGGAATTCTTTTTCTCTCCCGCATTATCTACAGCTTTCTGCAAGTTGGAAGATTCCTTTCCACTCTCATGTATGTTCTTAGTCTTTGATAAACTGTTGCTTTGCACTCAGTGAAGAGTTTGTGTACTTTGGGAGAATGTCTCTTGATTCTCCTATCCTACCTTTAGCCTAGGTAGCCACAGTAGGCTGCTGCCATGATGTTTGGTTAAGTTAAAATTAATTACTGTTTTTGAAAATAAAGAATTCCATAGCACTGTAACAACAGCTCCACTTTGACACATACTGCATCTGCCTGTACTATAGAATTTTACATGTAAATAATAAAAAAATAGTTTGTATTCTACTTTAACCTGAGACAAGGGTAAACTTCTCAGGTGAACTATATTACTATGCCAGTGTTAAGTCCAGATTCATTTTATTTCAATAAAAGTATTAAGAGAACATCTGTTTGATAACATTAACAAACATATTTATTGTTGCTCATACCAAAAACATTTATAGGTTTATATTATGTGCAAACACCAAAAAAGGATGCGTTTCTTTTATCTGCAAAACCATGGTCATACTTGCATCACTTACAATTTATGTACAGATGTGTCAGAGATGCTAGAAGCAGACACCTGGTCACATTGTACATGACTGTTAAACTTTTAAAGGGTGGGTGTTATCTTATTTGCTTTGGGGTTTCTGGCACTGAGCACAAGGTGGATACAGAAAAAATAGCTTTGAGAGAGCAATAACAATTCACAAATCACTTTCAACAGATAAAACACTGGTATCTAAAGTGATACAGTCATTCAAGATTCCACTGACATTTCTTACTCTAACGAATATTTTCCTGGAAGTCATGAGCAGTATTTATTTCTGGGTCTCCTAGCCTATTTTTCCCTCTCAAGAAACATGTTTCAGAAAAGGAAGCTTCCTGCTTTTCTAGTTCTGTCCCAGTTATTGTAGGGGCCCTTGCTCTCCCTGAACCCAATATATCAAGCAGAAAGCAATAGGGTCTCTCATGATGCACCCAGGTCTTGCTATAGTATGCCAGATGAAGGGATGCTTTCTGGAGGCTGCCCTATCGTCTTTTAAATCAGCTGTAACCAGCTGGCAGATGTGCCCAGGGGTGGGGTTGATGTGCTTCCCGACAGAGACTCCTTCCTCCTTTCCTCCTGTGCTCCCTCTTTGGCCCACTTATACTTACCTCACTTTGGAAATCATTTTCTCTGGGCTATAAGAAAGAGCAGCATCTGGTCTCCTGGCACCATTGTATGGCATTTTATAGTACTTACAGTTCTCTACACATACAGTATTGCTCAGAAGTTCTCTGAACCTTTGGTCAAGCTGCTGTCTTTGCCTGGGACATCCTCCCAGCCCACCTGCATCCCATTGACGTGGCTAAATCTACAGAACTGAGCCCAACATTGGGACCTGAGGAAGGCTTTCAGGAGGAAGTGATGCCTGAAGTCAGTGCCCTTCATCTGATTCCCACAACACCCAGGAAGTATGCACTTCACTTTAGACTTTACATACCACACTGCTTTCCTGTGTCCCCTCCCACTAGACTAAACTCTGGGATGCTCCCGGAAGGAGACCCTACCAGATCCATTCCTGTTTCCAGTATGTCTGAACACAGTGACTAGGTCATAGTAAATGCCCAGTAAATATTTACTCAACTAGTGGAAACCGAGATGGGCACATTCCTCTCCTGTTCTATGTTCCCTAATATGGATGGGTGTCTCCTCGGCACAGCAACTACTTCTACTTGTCCAGGAGTCTGGGGCAGAAAAGCTGAGTCTGTTCACATCAGAATGAGTTTGATTCTTTCACTCTGTTTTGGGCCGGGCGAGGATACAGCTCAGACCCCATTGCTCGAACTTACGGATTTTTAGCTTGCCAATTTGGCAGAGTACCTCTAAGTCCAGTTAGCTTTTGTATAATGCCACAGGATAGTAAAATATTTATTTTATAATCCTCTGACTAATCAGATACGACCTAATACTTAATTCTAGAAGAGGCAGAGCTACAGTAGAAGACTTTGTTTTCATGAAAGACTTAGATTCATGAAAAATCTATTGAAGAAACTTTCAATTGAAGTATTTGTATATATTGATTAACTGTGTTTTGTTTCAAATTGGGAAAGACGGTTGTGGTCTAATTTTTGCCAGTCTCTGATGTGGGATGCCAGTGTTGCATAGGAATGACATTTGAGAACCTCTGCTCCAGTTATGCAAAATTGCAGTTAAATACACCACCTATTAGCAGTAAGTTATTTTAGTTCATAAAAATACACAACATTTTTATTTTTGATTTTGACTAATGGTGTTTGCTTCCTGAAATAGGCTCGTAACCTGACCTTGCTTATTGAAGAGAGTAACTATTTGCCATCTCTTTCCTTCTCAGGCTGTGAGGTTGAGATTCTGGGTGTCAGACCCACCTACTGCCTAGAATATAAAAATGTCCCAACGGATATCAATTTTGCCAATGCAGTCAGCGATGCTCTTGACTCCTTCAAGTAAGTGTCCCAAACTCTAGCCACACCATTTTCTCCCTTGTTTCCAGGACTGATCACGGATGCTAAAGTGAATTAAGAGGGCTTGGTGGAGGTGAAATAATGCCAGAGAGTTGGTGAGCGTCTTGCATGGTGATTGGTAACTGCTAGTAGGCAGTAATTGTGAGCAAGTGATTTCAGGCAGGGGCAATCTCTGGAAATGTTGAACTGAGAGCAGGAAAATCCCTAAGGGTTTGAACCTCCTTTTTTAATGTAGTTAAACAACGGAAAAACAATATAAATGTCATCATTTCCCTAAGCATGATTCAGTGAACAATTGTGTCTCTGAAGGTACTAATAAGTATTTGGCAAAAAGGTAGGATATGTGGTCAAATAAGTTTGGGAAAATTGCCTACCCTACCCCCTTCTTGGCAATGTACAAGATGCAGGGGCATATTAGAACACAGAATCTGTTTTTTCCCTCCCACATGGAACCATGACACACAATTTGAAAAATGTAGGAATTAGTAATGCTGTCTTGTATAGCACACAAGAGTCTGTCAAGGACACTGATCAAGATAGTTCAGGACAAAGCCTCAAGTCAGTCTCAGAAATCTCTGGAAGTGGAAGTCAAGGTGGGAGTCCAAGTGGGAGTTTGCATTAAGTAGAGATCAGTAATCGAGAGGTTACAGATGCTGGGGGCTTTTGAGTTTCCAGGAGTGGACTTGAGGTCACTGTAGCCACTGAATGGGTGTCCTGTGTGTGTCAGGCAGAAGACCCACCATAATCAGAGCAAAGAGACTGGGGACAGGACCTTCTTCCCCCCAAGAAAAGGAGCCTGGTTTCAAGCTGGGCATATCAGAGAACCAACATACCCAGGCACAGTGTACAGAGCACTAGCACGAGCCACATCAAAGGGCCTGTCACTAAGACTGCCTCAGATACAGAGCTGACCAATCATAAATTTTCTTCTTGCCACGCCCCTCTGACACCATGGGGAGCAGCAGCCACCCCCACAGAGCTGTGAAAGCAAAAAACAGCACCCTGCCTTCACCGCTTCTTAGAATGATTCCACTTCCATGAAACCTATCAAGAGGGTCCAGGGAGGTGGGGGTACATAAAGGTTCATGCTCTCATTGACAGGTCGGAGAGAAAACAGGTTTAAAATACACAGAAATGGAGAAATAATTGCCCGTGAGTGCTGGAGAACCACACAAGCACGAGCCGGGATATTACGCTGCAGTCTAGTTTTGTGCGAGTGAAGCAGAACAGCACAGCACGTGTAGCAGATGAGCGGGGCTGGCCCTTGGACATTGCTCCATGTCTAACCAATGCTGTTTCCAACATATCCAGAATGCCAGCCATCCCCACAGGCCATGGCTGTGCCAAACATGAAATTTTGGATTAGAGTTGCCATACAAATACCTCCAAATAACCCAACAGTCTGTTTGGCAATGTCATCCTTTTTGCATTCATCTTATCTTAACAGCTGATGGATTGTCACTCTGTACCGCCCGGTGATTCACAGATGGGTGAGCACAGAGCGCACAGCCATGAGAATCCCAGGTTGGTGCTGGCCTACTAGCTGGCCAGTCTAAGCAGACTTCCCTGCCCTGAGAGACACCAGCATGCAGCGGGGAATAAGTGCTGGGTTCTATTTCCTCTAGAGAAGCTATGGAAATGCATCTTTACCTTGGAGAACATTTAGGAATGGGGAAGGTTTTGGTGGTGGTGGTGGTGGTGGTGGGGTATGAGTGTGTGTCTACCATAGATATTGGGTTCCACCAGGAAGAAAAGGCTACAAAGAACCAGAAGCCCAGGTAAGTGTCCCCAGCTAGGCCTCCACCTAATGTGCCCTGGCATTACCATACTGCCCAGCTCCACATATTTATATTGTGGTCTGTGTAGACGGCCTTGAGCTCCATGGGTTGACATTCACATGGTCTGCAATAAGAATGATGCCCCTGAAGCAGTGAAGGCCTGGGTCGGATAGAAACCAGGTCAGTGTAATTGTCTCATGGGGTCTTCATATTGCCAAAGTTAACAGGGCCACCAGAAACAGCCCCTTTGGGTAGTAGGTGGAAAGGTGGAGACCTACTATCTCTAAAGCTAGGAAGCTCTTGACATGAGAGAAAGAAAAGAATAATAATAGGCTGGATGATACTGCCTGTGGAAGACAGTGAGATGACTTGGGCCTCCCCTGAAGACACAGGAAGCCCCTCCTTCAGCCAACCTATGTGTTATTATTAGATCATGTCTCATCACCTTCTTACAAAGAAGAATAAAGGCCTGAAAGTTGTGGGTCAACAGTTTTCTTTGAAAGAAATCTAACCTTTGTGCCCTTCAGGAATGAGGTGCGTGAAGAAGATGTCCAGTCTAGAACAGTCTAGACCAGTCAAGAGCACTTTGCCCATGGTAGCTTGTCCATGCAATCATGCGGCTCAAGGGAATCATTAAGTCTCTTGGTATGTGTGTCTAGCAAAGATGTAGGATTATTGGTCTGTCCATCAGAGACCCCTAAAAGAGGAGCGTGTCTAGAACGCCACAGCTCGCCTCTTGACTTCTGTTCAGCTCTACTGCAAATTCCTAACTATAATTTGAGGAGCACTTGGAGTTTTCATACATGAGTGTCCAAACATGCACACACATTTCTCCAAGTCACTACAAGATTCACAGAGTGTCTTTTTTAATCCACTTTGCTATTAGCTTGAGAGGCAGAGAGAATGGAACTCAGGATAGATGGGCTTTGACAGAAAGCAGGAGAGACTGTTAAGATCTTGAACACAGAGGTCTGCTCAGGGACATTCAGCAGAGGATCTAGGTCAGCCTGTGGTAGGAAAGATAATCCCTCGCCCAAGTTTGATCCAGGCATTGCCTTCCAGTGCTCATAACGCATTACTGACTCCAGACATATCCTTGTGAAATGCTACCTTTGAACTTGGACAACTTCTAGAATAGGGAAAAGGAGGAGGGAAGGGAATTAGTGCTTTAACAGCCATCGGCTAGTATTGTGTCAATGGGCTTGATTTCCAGTAACCCACTTGGTTCTCATGTCCACGGTATTGTGTAGGCATTGCTCTGCCCACGTTACAAAAGAGGTCACTGGCTCTCTTGGACCTCACAAGCCAGCTAGGGGTGGAGCCAGAGCCCAGCTCTTTCCACAGCAGCTTAGGGCCCAGTCTCTGGAGGCCTCCTGCCTTGGTGACGCGGTGCCTGAGAACCACTCCAGGGTCAACTCCTCAGTCCTCCACCCTGGTCTCTGCCAGCTCACACCTCTAAGACACTCTGAAATTGAGACAGCGACAGGGAGTCCAGACGCATCTCTTTGCAAGTGTCCTCTTTGGGGCCATCCTAAGGCCTGGGGTTCTGCAGCCTGCTCAGGTGTCGTCTGTCTGCAGCCTGCAGCCCAGGCACTGGAGCCGTGTGCCTCCCACCACACACGGGCACTCTGCAGGCAGCGCCCCCCACACACAGCCCTTTACCCTGGCTGAAAAGGAAGCAGAGTTTGTGATCTGCATCACTTACTCCCATCCTCCTGGAAGTCCTATTTGCAGGATATTCATGGTTCAGTGGGCAGGAAAAGGTGCATGGTGCTGAAGCTGAAATAAGCCTTGAATGGCTCATGGGGGTGGGTGGAGGAGAGCAGGGGGCAGTCACAGTGGCCGGGCAACTGCCTCCAGGCTTGTATAGCAGACTCACTGTGCAGCCTCACAAAAGTGTCAGTCAGGAAACAACTTGGCTGCAGGAAAAGTGGACACAGCCATAGGCTGTGTATAGATATAGTCCTTTGTCAAGCTCCAGGCTACTGAAGACAGCTCTAAAGGACTGCCTTCAGGATCCCAGAGCCTCAGTGGTGCCTGGACTAATGAAGGAATGGATAACACAACTCTTTCCATGGGCCACCAGGAAGCCAGTTCCCCTGTCCTGGCCTGGTCCCTCCTCCCTGTGGAGTACAGGGAAGAAGGAGCAGGAATCAGGCTGAGGCTAGGAGACTGGCTCCTCCTCCCTGCTCAGCCACATACTCAGGAAAAGTGATCTAGGGCCACCTGGAAGGAAGAGAGAAATGGGAGGCATTTCTTCCCCTCCCCTCCCTTTTACTATGTGCCAAGTGCTTTATACACATCAGCTTGTTTAATACACCATGTTACCCTTTGAGTAGTGTATCAGTTCATTCTCGTGCTGCTAATAAAGACATACCTAAGACTGGGTAATTTGTAAAGGAAAGAGATTTAATTGACTTGCAGTTCTACAGGGCTGGGGAGGCCTCAGGAAACTTACAATCATGGCAGAAGGGAAAGCAGACACGTCCTTCTTCACATGGCAGCAACAAGGAGAAATGCCAAGAAAAAGGGGGGAAAGCCCTTTATAAAACCATCAGATCTCATGAGAACTCACTCACGATCATGAGAATAGCAATATCATGAGAATAGCCCCCATGCTCCAATCACCTCCCACCAGATCCCTCCCATGACACATGGGGACTATGGGAGCTACAATTCAAGATGAGATTTGGGTGGGGACACAGCCAAACCATATCAAGTAGGTTTTTCAGATGGGGAAATGGAGGCTTGGAGATAATCTTGCCATTCATCTGAGGCCTCGAGGTTGGTTAGAAGAGAAGCCAGAGTTTGATCCCAGATTTGTCTAGTTCCAATGACCCTGTCAAAAGAGAATTTTCAAAATTAAGACTTGTCATATGCTCAGTACATCTGGGTATGAGGAATATGCCAAGGTTCAACGTAGTTTCTTGCTGAGGGGAACCAGGAGCATGACAAAGTTGCTTATAAGGAGAAAATGAGACACACACACACACCACACACACACACACAAAAGAAACGGATGGAGAATGATGAGGGATAATTATTGTTTGATGCAGATATGCTTAATAATATAGAGGTTAATCAAACCATAATGTTAGAGCTGCTTTCTCCATCAGACAAAAATAATTTTCATCTTATCAGTTTCCTACAAGTTAACAGTTAGGTTTCTAGAGTCTGAACTCCAATCAGTAGTTCAGTCTGGTGACTCAAGCAAGCTCATTAGACAGTGCTCACCACGGCACTGAGAAGACAGGCAATCATCCTGTAGGCTTTATTTCTAAGTTTTGGATCATTTTTCTTAACAGTCACCCACTTTAGTAAGAAAAATGGAAAGAACATTAAGAACTTTTTACATGGCAAAGAAATCGGGACAGAATCCTAAGGTAATGGGAGACTCAGGTGTCCCTGAAACCCCAGGGCTAGGAACCCCTTGCAGCTCTCAGGTAGCTGTGCTGGGGGCCACATGTCCTTCTGGAATGGTTCCTGGACCTTAGAGCTGTCAATGGCCAGTAGTAGATGGGCAGGCATGACTACTCCTCACCCAAACAATTCATTGCAAATGAGCTGACCTGGGATGGAAACCAGATCCCTGTGGAAAACAGCTGGCAAGCAAGCATGTGTCAGCTAAACTCCAGACAGGCAAGAGGTCTCAGCCCTTGAAGATATAGGGTCCTAATGAGTCAATGAAATGTCAACGTATAATCCTTTCACAAAAGACACGTGTATAATCCCTGAATCACAAGCATCCCAAATCCAGGATTCCCAGCATCTGGGGTTGACAGCGTCCTGACCAAAAGCCATCAGGTAAATTGTCATACATAATGGCTGATGTGGAGGTTTGTGAACTGAGTAATAGCCTTGAGGAAACCAGAACAGTGAGTGCTGCACTAAGGTGAGGTATCTAACACGAAGAGACCTAGAATTAGTTCACTCATTAAACTTGAATGCAATGGTAAACTTTATTCATGAAAACTCCTCACTATAGTAAGTCACCACTGAGTTTAATCGGATTTTTCCCTACATGTAAGCCGGCTCTGGAAGTGTGGACACCTAAACAGATGCCGTACTGTGTGAACAGGCACATCTGAAATGCTAAATGTGCACGTACCTAAAGCAATGAAATGCTGAAGCTTATCCAAAGGACAGATTGTACGGAAGCTTCACTATGTTCAAAGATTGCGAATTCTGTGTTCAAAGATTGCGAAGAATTGCTCGGGACCAGCGATTCTTGGTTCAGTGTGTGTTTCTCCGTTGGAGATTTGACCTCATTTATTTTAGGGTATTGGCTTTGCCTGGCCCAGGGACAAGGTTTCGGGGGGTGTGAACACCTTCACAGAGTGCTATGTGGGTGATAAGGCAGCAAGCTGGCGGGGGCCTCCCTCACCTATGCCTCTCTCCTCTGTCCCTCCAGGAGTGGCCGGGCCGACCTGGCAGCCATCTACCACGAGCGCATCGACGTGGAAGGCCACCACTACGGGCCTGCATCCCCGCAGAGGAAAGATGCCCTCAAGGCTGTCGACACTGTCCTGAAGTACATGACCAAGTGGATCCAGGTGACCTGAAGCAAAGACACGTGGCCTGGCCTTCTCTCTGTCACCCTCTGTTTGTCTCCTCCACAGTCACTCCTGTCAACATCTTCCCTCTTACTGCTAAAGGCCGACTGGGCCTGCACAGGCTTCGATGAGTCCCTTGGCTTCACACAATGCCTCCTGCGATACCAAGTGATCCTTTGTTCCACAGCCGGGCCAGTGAGAGAGGCTGACCTGGGTGTGCCTTCTCGCCTGGCTCAGCTGGAGAGATACCCAGCTCTGTGGAATCCTAATAAGTTTGGTAGCAGCTTGACATGTAGACGGGTTCCAGTCCTGATTCTACCTCATGCTTTTGCTGAATGACTACAAGTGTTTGGTTTTGTTTTTACCTTTGCTTTCCCTTCCTGTGCTTTATCCTGTACATCTGTAACATGGGCACATGATAGTTCTCACACCAGCACACAAGTTTGTTGAAAGGGGAGCCAAAGAAGATGCAGAGGGTCGACCTTAAAAAGCTGAAAGTGCTGTGTAAGGTGTCAGCACGAATTGAACGGGACTGAGCCTCACAGTCCCCTCGGCAAAGGGCTTCTGTTGTGGTTTTGAACTGGGTCTCCCCAGGGCAAAATAGTAGATGATTAAACACAGAACTGAGGAGATAGCCTTTCTCCTATCATTTGTAGTTGACAAGGTTTTCTGAGAGCACGAGCCTCTCTGTTGGTGCCGTAAGGACTGTCTTTTCCCACCTCACAGGAGCGGGGCCTGCAGGACCGCCTGAACGTCATCATTTTCTCGGATCACGGAATGACCGACATTTTCTGGATGGACAAAGTGATTGAGCTGAATAAGTACATCAGCCTGAATGACCTGCAGCAAGTGAAGGACCGCGGGCCTGTTGTGAGCCTTTGGCCGGCCCCTGGGAAGCACTCTGAGGCAAGACAGCCCCGTGGGGGTGGAGGGGGCCATGTGGGCCTCCGTGTGTTGCCATTTGCACTGTGTCCTTTCCTTGCAGTCTTTTTGTTTGTTTGTTGTTGTTGTTGTTGTTTGTTTCTTTTTTTGAGGTGGAGTTTCACTCTTGTTGCACAGGCTGGAGTGCAATGGCATGATCTCGGCTCACGGCAACCTCTGCCTGCCAGGTTCAAGTGATTCTCCTGCTTCAGCCTCCCGAGCAGCTGGGACTACAGGCATGCACCACCACACCCGGCTAATTTTGTATTTTTAGTAGAGACAGGGTTTCTCCATGTTGGTCAGGCTGGTCTCGAACTCCTGACCTCAGGGGATCCACCTGCCTCGGCCTCCCAAAGGGCTGGGATTACAGGCGTGAGCCACCGCACCCGGCCTTTCCTTGTAGTTTTGATACTGACATACACAGCAGTGTTAGGAGCTTGGATGCTGGAGACAGATGACCCTGGTTTGCCTCTCACTCCCTGAGGGAGCTCTATCAAGTCTCTGTTTTTTCTTCTCTGAAATGGGCATGAGCATACCTACTCCATTAATGTCATGAGAATTAAATGGGATCACGGAAGCACCATACAGGCCCTCACCAGGGCTGTTTGTTTGTTTGTTTTTTTGTTTGTTTTTGAGACGGAGTCTCGCTCTGTCGCCCAGGCTGGAGTGCAGTGGCGCAGTCTCGGCTCACTGCAAGCTCCACCTCCCGAGTTCACACCATTCTCCTGCCTCAGCCTCCCGGGTAGCTGGGACTACGGGCACCAGCCACCACGCCCGGCTAATTTTTTTCTATTTTTTTTTTTTTTGTAGAGACGGGGTTTCACCGTGTTAGCCAGGATGGTCTCCATCTCCTGACCTCGTGATCCACCTGCCTCGGCCTCCCAAAGTGCTGGGATTACAGGCGTGAGCCACCGTGCCCAGCCTAGGGCTGTTTTATTACTGGCCCAAACGCAGCACTTCTCAGGCACATCTGGGGAGCATCAGCAGCATCCCTAGGCTGCCCTTTCTCAGGAAGGAGGCTGCTGCCAGGCTGCCGTTTCTGCTGGGGAGCAAGAGGGTAAAGAATGAAGGGAGCTGAGGCTGTATGCAGTGCCCAGCTCCTTATGTCCGGAGCCCCCATTCCCAGCTCTGTGTTCAGCTGGAAGCCAGACAAGCTCCCCACCCTGGCCCCTCTGCCTCCCTGTAAGTGAGCATGGTGGTGTTGTCATAGCTGCCTCCTGGCTGCTGTGAGGGATGTGGAAGCACGCTGAGCCCACTGCAAGGACAGTGTATGTGTTGGTGACCACGATGATCCCCACCAGAGGGTGTGATTGAGTTCCCACAGTGCCAAGATGGGGGACAAAGCCCTGCTCCCCACAGTCACTGCCCTGCACCAGGGATGACTAGACCTCTGCTTACCCTGCTCTCAAAACAAATATTCTGCCTGGCAGTAGCTGGTGACCTACCCTGAGAAGGGAGGAGAAGCAAGTGGCACCTTCTGCTGGCTGCTTGTCCCCCGAGTTCCTAGTCACTTCCCAATATGGGCTTTGTGGCTCGTCCCACTCCCAGATGAAACTGATCGGGGCAGGAAGCAACTGTCTTCCTGGGGGCAGGTGACTTGCTGCCCCTGGAGGTTGCCAACCACAGGGTGCCAGGAGTAGGTCCTGGCCAGCCTGCTTTCTCTCTGCATCCTCACTGCAGCAATACAATTGGCTCTGGACAGTCATTAGTAAGGATGAAGCACTGGTGGAGGCCAGGGTCTCACCTCTTTAGCCCAATCCTTCTGCAGATGCACCCTCCTTTCCTTAGGAACTCCGGATTTCCTTAAGTAGAAAATCATAACTCACGGAGCCTACTCCCCTATAAGATCTGTCTATTTGGGGTTGAGGAACACAGATGCCCACATTGCCACTGCTCCCAGCCTTGCTCCATCCCCAGGGGGACTGTCCTTTGTTCTCAGGCTCCACGGTCAGGGACTGCAGGTGCAGGCTATGTTTATGCAGTGTTCCCATGAGCTCCCAAAATATGAAATCAGAAACAATATTTTACACATTGGCAGGTTCTTGAAAATAAGTTCTGGGTTTTTTCTTTTTTTTTTTTTTTTTGGCAAGAAAGATCATCCTTGTCTCCAATTTGGCACTTAGGAATATGCCATCTCCAGAACTTGGGCATCAACAGCTTTTGAGCTAGGGAGAGCTCCTTCCAAGGTCCTGTTCAAGTCAGGCATTGCAAGCAGCCAAAGCATTTGGTAGAGTATTCAAAAGCGGGGGCCATGTTTGGGCGACAGTTTGTCATGTGACGGACACAACAGTTTGTGAGACCTGCTGTGTGTCGCCAGATTTTTCACTTATACAAAATCCTTCTGCAAATGCATCCTCCTTTCCTTAAGAACTCCGGATTTCCTTAAGTAGAAAATCATAACTCACGGAGCCATCAGAAACCATCCACTAAATTATTTTACAGAGTTGAGTTGATAAACTCAATCTTATATTCAATTATGCCCAGAAATATATGCCTGATTTGGCTAAAGGCCAAGTCAACATCAGTCAGTCGATTTTAATTTTAGCCATAGATATTTAAGTGGCTGCTACTATTAGAAATATGTACAGGGCCAGGCACGGTGGCTGACGCCTGTAATCCCAGCACTTTGTGAGGCTGAGTGGATCAACTGAGGTCAGGGGTTCAAGACCAGCCTGGTCAGCATGGCGAAAACCCATCTCCACTAAAAATACAAAAATTAGCTGGGTGTGGGAGTGGGTGCCTGTAGTTCCAGTTACTTGGGAGGCAGAGGCAGGAGAATTGCTTGAACCCAGGAAGCGGAGGTTGCAGTGAGCCAAGATCTTGCCATTGCACTCCAGCCTGGGTGACAAGAGCAAAACCCCGTCAAAGAGAGAGAGAGAGAGAGAGAGAGAAAGAAAGAAAGAAAGAAAGAAAGAAAGAAAAGAAAGAAAGAAAGAAAGAAAGGGAAATATGTACAGGGCCACACTCTGTGGCTGAAGCCTATAATCCTAGCACTTTGGGAGGCTGAAGCAGACAGATGTACAAAGTATGTACAAAGTTTGCATCTTCATCTTGAAATTAGCAATGTAATTAATGGCAAACAATTGTTAGTGCTTTAAAGATTCATGTGCAGGTAGGATGGGTTCTAGGTCAAGTTGAAGAACAAATCCTCTTTTTGGATCTTTGCAATATTTAACATCAGGTAGACCAATTTCTTACTTTCCCTTTAATATCAGCATGGGAGTTTTGACATAAATAATATTAGAGCATGGGCGTTTTGACATTATTATAAAATGAATAAGGTGTGAAGGGTAATGTTACAGCAGACCCTTTACACTCAGAACACTTGAGAAATAGGACATTACCATTACCTGGGACAGCTGTATGTCGTTCTCAGACCCAATCCCCCTTTTTGCCCCCTCAGAGGAAACCACTGTCTTAAATTATTAAAACTTCTGCTTACAGTTTTACCATATATGCTGTTTAGTTTTGTAGTTGCTCAAACTATAATAAGAAATATAGAATTGGAATAATTTTGCCTGTATTCTTCCGCAAATTGCTTTTCCTCCCCTAAAGCTGAGATCCCTGAGAGTCTTCCAGGAGTGTTTGTAGCTATAATTCATTCATCTTCAGTGCTGTAGAGTATTCCATTGCAGAACCACACCATGGAATTCTTTCTCTCCCCCACTATTGCTGGGCATTTGGGCTGTTCCATTTTGCAGGGTTCATTCCTCCACATGTCTACAGGTGCACAGGCTTGAGGGATTTCACCCTATTCCTCAGAGTCAACTTCTTAGGTGAGAGAGTGTGAGGATCTTCAGCCTTCCTGGATAAAGCCACCTTGCTTTTTGAGACAGACAGAGTTTTTTGTTTCTACATATTCAAATCTATCAAGTATTTGGCAATTTCTTTCTTTGTTCTTATATGTAAGTTCTCCTCTCCCCTAGCTCCAGTAAATATTCACACATATTTAAGAGAGTGTCAAACTGATCACTCTTGATTTTCTTTGCAGATATATAACCAACTGAGCACAGTGGAACACATGACCGTCTACGAGAAAGAAGCCATCCCAAGCAGGTTCTATTACAAGGAAGGGAAGTTTGTCTCTCCTTTGACTTTAGTGGCGGATGAAGGCTGGTTCATAACTGAGGTAATTATGAAATATGTGCCAATTTATTCTCTATGCAAATTCTATAAAACAGTCCCAATTTAAATAATAGTTACTCGAGGTTTTATACATAAAAGATTTTTTCACATAGGCGTCGTTCGTTGCGTTATGCCTTTCTTTAGAGAATCAAAAGTCTTGATTGGGTAGCTCTGTAGACACAACTGTAGACGTGAACCCAGAGTCATGGTTTAGACTTCGTGGCTCCGGACTCGCCGTGTTTTAACAAACGGGCCTTAACTCGATTACCCAGCTTACAATGTAACCTGTTCGCTTGAAAGTGGAACAATTACTGTGAACCAAAGCAATTGCTCAAGGGCAGTCAAAAGCAGGGAAAGGCTCAGCTTAACTTTCACCTTCAAGAGAAATGTTTGGCAAACGAGACTGTGAGTCCCCACTTTGCCAATTCGATCTTTCAGAGGAGAATATCATGCATTTTCGGTCCAAACCTTAATTGCCTCATGCCTGGATGACCTCCACAGCCTCCTCCTGGTTGGCCTGGACTCTAAGCTCATCCAGCTCTGGCATCAGCTTGGGGTATCGGGCCACGGTGGGGAGGCCCTGCCCTTTAGGGGAGTCTGCGGTCATGTCATGTTTACAGTTCCTTCCTGAAGACAGCATGGGTTATTTTAGGAATTTGAAGGTGGGTTACAATCTTTAGCTTGGTTCAAAAGTAATTGCGGTATGGCAAAAATCACAATTACTTTTGCACCAACCTAATAGAACAGGCTCCAGGGTACATGAGAGTAGCTGGTTGAGGCCAACCAAGTGTAAGACCTAAGACTGTCAGTAGTCGCCCCGGGGCATGAAGGCAGGTGATGATCGGCAGGAAGGCTGACTGTGATTGGGACCCGCTGGTGAGTGGGAGTCCGGGACATGGGCATGGGAAAATGGGGGTTGTGTGACATGAACATCAGTTATGCAGGAAGATCACGTGGCTTCTGGGTGCTCTCAGACAGAGAGAAGCACCTGGCACCGAGGAACTGAGAAGAGAGCAGATCCAGTTAGGAGTGTGAGTTGCACAGAGCAGAGGCCAGCGAGGTCCTCCTGCTTCTCTGCCACGTGGTTTACAAGGTCAGGGTTCCTCTGTTCCCTAACGCCCGCTCCCCTACAATCCAAAATGCTTCTCATCACTTCATCACAGCGTGCGAGGTCACCTGGAGTGAGGTTAGGTGGGGAATCACCAGATCATCACTTAGAGTGGTTTGCCCAGGACCTCACACGGAGTGCATATGTGGTCAAGCAAGTCACCTGTCTCACTGTATTCCATAACGCCAGCCTTCCAGATCACACCAAAGGGCTTACTGTGTGAACTTTTTTCAGTTTATAAAATTCTGGCAGAATTGCTTTGAATTTTTAAAAGCAAATATGCCCTGAAGGTTAATCCACAGCCGTCAGTCATTTCTTAGCTGGCTATTTGCATCCGTCATTACTCTGTCGTCTTTAGCTGAAGTCGCCCGTGCTGAGAGGCTGGGTGGTGGGGAGGGAGAGTGTGAGAGGGCAGAAGTGATCGGGGCATCTTGGTGGGAAACAGGCTTAGGTAGGGGAGTGCAGGGCCAGAGGTCACTATGGAGATGCTGGATGACTAATGAGGTGCCATCTCAATTCCGGCGAGAAAGGTCTTGGTCCCCTGCAGTAGGGTGTGACAGGTGCTGGGGAAGCAGCTTCAGCCCTGAGTCCTCTCAGTGAAAGTAAACATGGTATCTCAGCAGCCACACGTCCGGTATGAAGATGCAGGGCCCTCCAGTGAGTGACGGAACACAGTGCTGGGAGACCTCGAGGCATCCGCTAAGATGCTCTTGGTCATAAATCACAGCCTATTTGATAAATGTGGCTAAAACAAAAAGGATTTACTATCCCACATAACTAGAAGCCTGGAGGCAGGCAATTCCAGGATTGCTGAATCCAGCAACTCAATTATATCACATCCCAAGCCAGCTCTTCTGCAATGCTCTTGGCTTTCTTCAAGGTCACAAGGTGGCTGCTGCAGCTCCACACATCACATCATATCCCGTCAGGACATTCCAAAGCAGGAAAGAAAGGGTATGGGTTCTGTTTGCATGTCTCCTACTTTTATCAGGGAGCAAAATATACATACCAGAGCCAGGGCCAGACTCAGGTTTTGTAGGACTCTGAAGATTATGGTGAAGGGGATCTCTCTTTAAGAAGAAAACATACACAATTATGAATACAAAATTAGGTACGGGGATTTGGAAGAAGTTCACACACATGAGGAGCCTTGGTGCATAAGCTGTAAATCTGCTTCTGCCCAGAACCCACCAGCGGCTTCCCTTCGGTCTCATCAATCAGCTGACTAGTGGGGCTAGAAAATTCCTGCCTTGGGTCAGTTTTGGTTCTGAGATCTGAAGTTGTGCTGAAGTGCAGACCAGGGGGTCCCAATCACAGGACAAAAGTGAAACAGAGGCCAGGAGTCAGGCAGACTGGGGCCCCGAAACAAAGAACAGAAAGAAGGGGTGAGGGGAGAGCAAGGACAAACGGCAGCCTCTGCACCATTCTGACTGGTGCTGGCCCACTCAGGATGCCCAGTGACACGTCTGAGGACACATCCTCCTTCCCCTGGCTCTGCTTCCATCTCCCCCCGATCCTTCTGTCCCGTACTCTGCTGTGGGTCCACGTACCTTCTCCCTTCCATCTCCCCCGCATTCTCCTGCCCCACACTCTGCTGTGGGTCCAAGTACCTGCTCCCCTGTAGGAAACCAACAAATTAGCATTGACCATGTTATGTTCTATTATATATTACTTTTGTATGCATTGACAAATACACACACACACGTTTGTCTGAGTAATAGAAGTGAGACCATCAGTTAGCAAGGGCTAACCAGTACTGTATTGTATGTCTTAGGGAGAAGCCACAGAACAGAAAGGAAGAATGCCTAGCATTGACAATTATTAGAGCAGCATTTTAAAATATACAATCACTTCCAAAGGAAGATTTGAGGTAATTTCAAAGATAAGTGAAGTAGAAATCTTAAAAAGAAAAAAAAGAACATCAGAAATAAGATAAATAGGGTGCGAAAAAATAAGATTAGCTCTGAAAGATGAGGGTTGCCCACTAACAGACTATCCATGGTGGCTCACACATCTTTAATTACTAATGATAAAGGCTGCGAAACTCATCCTCATGTATCACGCCCGGATCCTTAGCAACTCTAGAATGACCCCTCCCCCAAAGCTTCAATGACATGCATAGAAAGTTATTTTACACCTTGCAGATAATAAATACTTCAAGAAAAATTTCTGTTTAAATTGTAGTCAATGACAACAACTACTGCAATAATAATGGCTATCTTGAATTAAGTGCATCCCAGTTCCTGTTTCTGATTCTCCTGATGACTCTGCATTGTGGATATTCTTAGTTCTTTTTGTTTGTTTTATTTTTGTTGGCTTTTTTTTTTTTTGAGATGGCGTCTCATTCTGTCACCCAGTCTGGGGTGCAGTGGCACCATCTCAGCTCACTGCAACCTCTGCCTCCCAGGTTCAAGAGATCCTCCTGCCTCAGCCTCCCAAGTAGCTGAGATTACAGGTGCCCACCAGGCTGCCCAGCTAATTTTTGTATTTTTAGTGGAGAGGGGGTTTCACCATGTTGGCCAGGATGGTCTTGAACTCCTGACCTCAAGTGATCCGCCCGCCTTGGCCTCCCAAAGTGCTGGGATGACAGGCGTGAGCCACCGTGCCCCACTGTTATTGTTAGTTCTGAAAATAACGTACAGCCAAACAAAATGGAACACACATGTGGTTCTGAGCTTCCAAGAAGCCAATGCAAGGAGAGCAATCAGTTCCATTAACATGATTTACGGCATCTATATCCATGAACACAAATGTCTCTCTGGAAAATCATAATCCTCCCTGAGTCCTGAGAGACACTGAGATTTTTTTTTTTTTTTTTTTTTTTTTTTTACGTAATTGCTCTTTTATTTTTATTTTTATTTTTTTTCTAAATTTCTCAAAATTTAATATTTTGGAAACATGACATCAAAATTTACATAGCAGAATTAGAATTTCCAGGACATTTAATATTAGAAATTTCAGTACAAAATACAAAATAAAGCAAGCATGGATATAATAATAATAATTTGGCAAAACTGAAGAAAAGCCATCATTGTATTAGCACCAAAGTGAACAAAAATGCAGTAGTGTATATAAGATTTGAACTATAGAATTAAGCAGCCTTATGTACAGACATAATATAGAA
>NW_026652278.1:172516206-172532647 GCF_009828535.3 Hylobates moloch | reverse complement strand
TGTCTGTGATTGGTGTACAAGAATGCTTATGATTTTTGTACATTGATTTTGTATCCTGAGACTTTGCTGAATATCTTTTGATGACGCTTTGCAGTTTCCTAGACTAAATGTCTTAATCATTTTACTTCTATCCTGGAATTTACAAATTTTTATTATTAAGACACCATATGTAAAAGCTATAATTTCTGATTCTACTTTAATATAACACTGGGGCTTTATTTATTTGTTTTCTGAGAAATCCCCACAACAAGTGCCCATTCTTTCTTTATTGGCTTAAACTTCTTCCTTTGACATCATTCGATTGTTTGTTATCCTTTCTTGACAACAGAGAATTAAAAACCCCATTCTATATCCTTGTTTCTGCTCTGTGCCAAGGCTGTTAATCTCTCACTTTCCTATTCGCTAAACTTCTCCCCAAATGGTAAAATCACATTATGTTTTGCCCTGAAATCCACACACCCATCCACAGTGCATGCGATGACGTTTCAGGGCTGGCTTACACTTCACGTCTGTGGCATGGCAAGACTCTCGACCCAAAAGCAGTCTCTCTGGGTCTGAGTTTGGCTGGCAGATGAGACTGGTTTCTGGTTTAGCCATGATTAGGAAAACAGCTGAGTCAGGATATGGTGATGCTGGGTGACGGCCACTAGAGTCCTGTCCCCCACTCCTTTCTGCCTATAGCCGCCATCCCAGAAACATGGAAGATTTGGTTTCCTTGGTCAAAATGCCCTTCCCCAAAACACACCAACTTTCTACCATCAGTTTAAGTCTTGCAGACTCTAAGGTGGCTGCACTAACAGGAAGACTTAATTGAGTTCATCTTTTTCTTAGGATTTCTTAGAGAGGTGTCACTGAAAAAGATAAAGACAGAAACAGATTTTATTTATTTATTTATTTATTTATTTATTTATTTTGAGATGGAATCGCTCTGTCGCCCAGGCTAGAGTGTAATGGCGGGATCTCGGCTCACTGCAACCTCCACCTTCCAGTTTCAAGCGATTCTCCTGCCTCAGCCTCCCGAGTAGCTGGCACTACAGGTGCCTGCCACCATGCCTGACTAATTTTTTTTTTTTTGAGACTGAGTCTCACTCTGTCGCCCAGGCTGGAGTGCAGTGGCACGATCTCTGCTCGTTGCAAGCTCCGCCTCCCGGGTTCACGCCATTCTCCTGTCTCAGCCTCCTGAGTAGCTGGGACAACAGGCGCCCGCCATCACGCCCGGCTAATTTTTTGTATTTTTAGTAGAGATGGGGTTTCACCGTATTGGCCAGGCTGGTCTCGATCTCCTGACCTTGTGATCCGCCCGCCTCGGCCTCCCAAAGTGCTGGGATTACAGGCGTGAGCCACCGTGCCTGGCCCTGACTAATTTTTCTATTTTTAGTAGAGACGGGGTTTCACTGCATTGGCCAGGCTGGTCTCGATCTCCTGACCTTGTGATCCGCCCGCCTCAGCCTCCCCAAGTGCTGGGGTTACACACAGTCATCCAGCGGGACTGCTGACCCTGCCATAGCAAAGCAAGGGCCCCCAGTTTGCCTCTGCCACTGCACTCTTTAATAAACCAGCTGGATTTCCAACTGCTGTCAGTCCTTTCTCCAGCCTCCTGTCCTGAAAGGAGAGAAATCTGAAAGTATTCTTATTCCCATAGGATAAAACAGAAAGAAGAAAACACAGGCTGCCTCCACTGGTCCAGCCTGAGCCCGTCCCACCAGCCAAGCTCTTTGCTTCAAGGATAGGAAATGGGCCTTCCTCATGGAAGTCCTGCCTGAGACCTGGTCCCTGTCCCCTGGAAAGCCTTTGCCCTGCATCTTCCCGTCAGGGGATGAAGATCAGACTCTTCCCAGAGCACAGGAGCCCTGCCCAGGTTGGCTCCACTGGGGTTCTCAGCTGGTCACCCTGCCACTCCCTCCCCCAGGGGCCTGGGGCAGGTTGGGCTGTCACAATGTCATGGTGGGCTAAGGACACTGAGGAGGCAGGGTCGGTGATGCTAAATTATGGGAGAGTCAGGCACAACACAGCAAAATGCCAAGTGGAGAAGGGCTGTGGGCAGCTTGCAGCAGACTCAGGCACACTCTTCCGTCCCCGACCGTGAAGGCCGTGTGCCTCGGCGGTCATGCACCTAGTGAACCAGCAGGTATGTGC
Organism: Hylobates moloch; assembly: GCF_009828535.3. Classification (NCBI taxonomy): domain Eukaryota; kingdom Metazoa; phylum Chordata; class Mammalia; order Primates; family Hylobatidae; genus Hylobates; species Hylobates moloch. The sequence goes on along the minus strand of NW_026652278.1, from coordinate 172,530,511 downwards.
TGAGGGCCGACTACATGTGATGGCCAGTGAAAAGTTCTAATTCCACAGTGGGGAGTCACTGGGAGTCCTTGCCCTGCTCCCACCCTCCCTGCTAGTGAAGGCACTAGACACTAAATAAACACACATGCCACACAAATAAATCCCCATGGTAAGAGCTGTCATGGACACAGAGAGTGCCATGAAAGAGGGTACTGGGGTGGGGGCAACAGGAGCCCGATATAGATGAGGGGCTGGGGGCCCCTCTCTGAGAAGGGAGCTTGAGGCTGAAACCCAGAGGAGGAGTGCTCCGTGGTCAGGCGGGAAGAGGAGGTGCTCTCCAGGCTGAGGGAACGGGCTGCTTGAAGAACCTGAGCCAGGACAGACCTCTGAGAGGGAGAGGAATGGAAAGAATGGGGCAGGTGGCCAAGTGTGGGGAGCCAGGAGAGGGGACGTGGAAACAAGATGGGACTGCTTAGGTAAGCAAGGGACCATTGGGCCAGGACTTGGTATTTTTTATCTTAAGACTTGGTATTTTTGTGGCCGGGCATGGTGGCTCATGCCTGTAATATCAGCACTTTGGGAGGCCGAGGCAGGTGGATCACCTGAGGTCAGGAGTTCGAGACCAGCCTGGCCAACATGGTGAAACCCCGTCTCTACTAAAAATACAAAAATTAACCGGGCGTAGTGGTACATACCTATATTCCCAGCTACTTGGGAGGCTGAGGCAGGAGAATCACTTGAACCTGGGAGGTGGCAGTTTCAGTGAACCAAGTTTGCACCACTGCGCTCCAGCCTGGGTGACAGAGCGAGATTCCATCTCAAGATAAAAAAAAAAAAAACTTGGTATTTTAAATCTTAAATTCAATGGGAAACCACAGGGAAGGATCGTGATCCATCATCTTCAGGGTAATGTAATTCATAGCTCATGGGAAGAACAGGGTTAAAGAACGGAGGTCATGAGCAGTTCCATGAAAATCCTTACACTGACCCAGTAAACAGACCGTCAATGTGATTTCATACACCTTTAATTAGTAATACTGGTTGCTGTGAACAACTATCTTAATTTTTCTTGCCTGGGTCATTGTAGACTTTGGAAAGAGCTCCCTATGGCCCTCCCGAAAGTTTCCATGACATACACATCAAGTTATTTTATATTTTGCAGATAATAAAAATATGGGGATTTTTTTAAAAAATGTGGTCAGTAACAGCCATAACAACAGTGGCTATCTGGAATTAAGTACCTCTTCAATTCACTCTCTCTGCATTGTGGATACTGTGATCCCAATTTTACTGAGTGAATGGCGGCTCAGCATTGTAGGTGCCTTGCCTATGGTTACAAATCTCTGAGCAACAACCCAGGACTTGAATTCAAGTCTAGCCATGAAGCACACAGTCCCGTCCAGTTCTTCTAAGATGTTCCAGACATTTCAACAGAATGTTCAATGTGTGTCTAACCTCGTGTTTCCCAGTCACAGACTTACCCTTCTGGCTTCTGTGGGGTCTAGAGCTACATCTTGGCTCCTTCACACATGCAGAAACAGAAGTTCTACCATCATCCTTTTAAATTTTCTTGCTCGTGTCATACTGCAAAAACCTCTACAGTTGCTCCAAAGCCCAATTTACCTCCTTTTCTTCTTCCTTACCCCAACCCCTTTCTTTCTTTCTTATCACCAACATGGGTGATTTGCATATACCAGAACCCAAATTTTTCTGGTTGTGAAAACAATTCTTCTAGTGCAAGACTTAAGTGTTGGGAATTTGGTGGTCAGGGAGGGGTAACCGTGCTCGCCCAAGTAACTTCAATCAGCCTAATAATCAGTAGAATCCCTGGAATGCCCTCTCTGTGCCAATCCCTCCCTGTCCTTCAAAGCCCAACTCAAACACCATCTCTTCCAGGAAGCACTCAAGAGTTGCTAGTGTTCTCCAGCTTGGAGTTTCCGTAAGACCTGATGCTACATTTGTTTGTCTGGTTTAGACTCTGCCCTCTTGGAGTGGAGGCTCCCTGAGGGCAGGTCTTTGGCATCTTGACCTTTGTTTCCCATCATAGAACTTGTACACAGTAGAGTCTCAGTAGATGTTAGTGGGTGGTACGAATTATTAAATATTGAGACAGTTGATTCCTGACTACTTATTGACAGATTGTTCACTTGGTTGGTGTGTAAACCAGTCACCAAGTAAACAGAGAAGAAAGCGAAGTTAGGCTTTCACCCTTAGCTAATTATTAGTAGCCCCAGAAGAGATTTCAACAGGGAAGAGGTGTTGAAAGCACGAATTCTTCTCAACTCAGTTGACCCAGAGCTACAGTCCAAGGGCGGGACACAGCAGCTCTCCCCAGCCCTGAAGGGCTAATTCCTGCAGCCTCTCCTGGATAACGTCCATTGTGTGCCACCATGCTGGTGAAGGTAGGATGGGGAAAGATTTCCCCAGAGCTTGGTGAAAGATCGTAGAACATTGTCTGGACCCCTGCCTGACTTGAGAGAAATGCAGCAAATTCAGGCCCAAGTTTCTAAAGGAGGCCAGTATTTTTCTCCAGAGGAAAGACTTATTTTGAAAACTGGAAAAGGATATGAAATGCCAGACTCAATTCTAAAGCCTGTGGTTGAATGGCTGTGAGGCCTGGACCCAAAATATCTGGGGAAATCAAGACAATCTGGAAAACGTGGCTTCGGAGCTGCAGTGGCAGCTAGTGTGGTATTGTCCAGGCCTGCCCGCGCTTCAGGAAGTCAGATGTGGGGCGCGAAGCTGCATGCGTTCTGGCGGTGACCAGGACCATCTGTGTGAGCTGCGTGGGAGCACAGGCATACCCTTCTCAGCCTGGGCGCGCTGCAATCAACGTGATTCAAAAAAAAAAAAAAAAAAAGAAAAGAAAAGAAGAAAGAAACCCCGTCCACTGAGTGCTTTTCTCCAGCGCTTCGCTCCACTCCGAGAATGTCTGCGTCTCCGGATCCCTGCTGACTTTGCTGCCTGCATTTTCCATTTCGAGGATCAAGCAGTGGGTGGCCAGGGGCTCGCTGGGGTCAGGCCAGCGGGCCGAGGCCTAAGCAATTACATTCTGTTTCAGAAAGACAGAGAAAGGGAAATGGTTAGAGGAACATCTCTTTGGAGCGGCATGTGGCAAACACGTCTCCAAGGCTCATAACCACCACTCCCACGGGCTCCAAAGAGTCCTGCTGGCTGGAAGCCACTTTGCAGGACAATTTAAAATAGCAATGCCACAAAATATGAGAAAGCGTGGTTTATAATAGAAACCATATCTCGACCTTCACACTAACAGCAAAACCATCCAAGCCAGCCAAACTGTCATCATTTCACCAGTTTTCACTGAAGGCACCCATGACTTGAACATTACTGGTGCCTTTTCTTAGACGGGGAGGATGTCAGAAGTGTATTGTATTCTCAGGGAGGTGGGAGGCCTCTGTTATAACCATGTCCTAGAAGAAAAATGTAGATTTTTATTAGGCCTCTAACCTTAGATAGGTTTCACCTTTTATTTTAATCTGACCAGATTTCAATGGTGTTTCCCAGTTCCCTGGAGACCTGTTGTGATGCCTCAAGGGAGAAAGGGAAGAACTTGGGTCCCTGACCCCACACCTCATGAGAATTATACTTTCAGTAGTTGAAAGGAGACACAATAGTCAAAATGTGTAACAACCAGCACCCCATGGGCGCTGGCTTTTGAGAATGAAGCACTTGTTGGAGCAGCTGGAGGGCCCCCCTGGCTCCTGCCTGTTGGAAAGCAGCCCTGTAGCAGCTGATCCTGTGCCTAACTCTGCAGTCCCTTGAAGCCCTTTGAACTTTGTAAGAGGGAGGCCCGTGTTGCTATGCCCAGCGCCACACAAAGGGACATGAGGCACAGTCCCTGATCAGAAAAGGACAATCATCCTTTTACACGGCCCACGGCAGATGCCAGGTGAGCAGCTTCCAGGGGTTCTCATGCCTGACTGCACATCCCGACCACCTGGGGGACATTAAGAAGAGATTCCTCAACTCCTCCTGACCTGCTGAATGCAAATATCCAGGAGCCAGGTCCAGGCCAAGCTCAGGGTGGTCCTTGAGCAGCCAGCATGGGATGCACCGGTGTGGATGGTGAGCACCCTGGTTTCCAGCAGGGAGCGACGCCGTGGCCTTTGTGGGAAGAAGGCCAGAGGGGCAGCACCAGGCAGAGCAGGAGGGACCAGGCAAGGCCCTACAACGGCGCCTCTGCTCGGGGAGGGATGCCAGAGAAGACAGATTTCAACCCTCCAGGCACCTGGGGAGGAGACATTTAGGGATGCAGGACACAGCTGCAGGCCGGATGTTGGGCAGCTGTTGGCCACCAGCCTCCTCCGTTTTTCTCCCGGGGCAACCATTCTCCTATATATGGTGGAGAGAAATAGGAAGTAATGGGTGAGAAATATATATGCTCATGTATTCCAAAAATGCATCATGAAAAGACAAGTAAATTCCCCCAGAGTTTGCCAAAGCCATACCTTGCCCATGTGAAACAGCAAATAATGAACATGGACCACTCAGTGCTCCCCACCTCCGCCTGTCCTTCCACCCCTCGCTCTGCCTGCAACTTCATTCCCAGCGCAGCCTCGCATTTCTGATTGTGCTCCCCAGACAGCACAGCTCAGCTCAGCACACAAAGGAATCCTACAGTGCTGGATGCAAACGGATGGGCCCTGGCAAGTGTAGAACAAACTGTATTTACTGGGTTTCTGATTTGGAGGTAAAGCGCGAATGTTGCATTTTCTTTTCATTTTAATGCGAAGGATGATTGAGACAAAGGTCTGGTCTAGAAATTATAACTCTTATCTCATAATTATTCTTTGGCTTCCCAAAGCAATGCAAGCATATAACAGGCATTAGCATGGGGAGCTGGCGATGGAGTGCAGGCGCCCAGATAGAATGCAGGCACCGGCAGGAAAGCGCGCAAGCCTGAAGGCACCCGCGCAGCCGCTTCTCACCGCGCGTTCTGGTGTGGGGCGACTCGTTTCTGGTTCCTTCCTGTTAGAAATGATTAACTGGTTGAGGGGCTCATCGAGGAGGGTCCTGGCATTGCTGTCTACCCCTGTCTAGAGGAGGGTCCTGGCATTGCTGTCTACCCCTGTCTAGAGGAGGGTCCTGGCATTGCTGTCTACCCCTGTCTAGAGGGGGGTCCTGGAAGGCACTGGGAAGTGCTGAACACATCACCCTGGGTGAAGATGTTATCTCAATTCCTAATATAGTGCTGACTGTACAGTGGCCAACTTGTCCTGGTTTGCCTGGGACTGTCCTGGTTTTCAAACTGAAAGTCTTGCATCCCTGAAACCCTCTCAGCTGCAAACCAGGAGAGTTGGTCACCCTGTTTGGTTGGCACAACCCCACTAGCAAAACAACCCAGTTCCTCTCACCTCCTGGCTCTTCCAGCCGTCTCTCTCTGATGGCAGCTTTCTTTCAACCTTTCCCACCCAGCTCTTTCAAGGGCTCCCCCGCTCTTGGAGTTCCCAGGATTCTGTCACTGCAGAACCCTTGGAGCGACCCCACCCTCTTTATTTGGACTCCCTGTGTGGACTCCTCATCCTGATTGCTCCTCTCCATCTCCCTATCCCACTGCTACACACACACACACACACACACACAAGCACAAACATTAACACACACATGCAACACAGACACATAAACACACACTCACATATACACATGCACACACATACATGCGTACACTCATGCACTCACACACTCATACACAGGCACATACACACTCATGCACACACACATTCACACACGCATGCACACACATGTTTACATGCATGTAGGACGCATGCACACAGCTGCGTCTCCACTGACTGACTCTCCCCTCAGCCTCCTGCTGTGTACCCTCTGCTGAAGGACTCCCTGGGGCCTGAGCCTCCCTCCCTCCTTCAGGCTCGGGCACCCACTCCTGGTACCGACTTACTCTGGAGTCAATGCCCAGCAGCTGCAGCCCCTTCCTCCCTCACTAAAGCTGAGCTCTGTTAGGGAAGGAGACGCCCTCCGCCTCTGTGCCCCCCACCCCAGAAGCCTAGCCGAGTTCCTGGCCCGAATCCAGAGCTCAGTGCCTGTCTGTAGAACTGAATAAACCGGCCCTGAAATCATGGGCTTCTCCCACATGCTGGCAGGGACGTTCCACCGTCGCCTGGGACTCCTCTCACCTGGGGCACCCCACTCCTTCTCTGCCTGCATGGAGTGGATTCCCTCCCCACCAGTTGAGGAGTGGGGAGCCACCCCTCCAGCACACACACTGCAGGAGAACCGGGCGCTTCCTGCCACCCACCCTGGGAGTTGGCTGCCCACCTACAGTGGGATCCCACTTAGAGGCCCTACTCCCCCTGAACACACACACACAAGCCCACCCTCTACCCTTGTTTCTCACCTTCGGCCAGGTCTGGAGGGCTGGGGCGCCTCCCTGGATGTCACTAGGTGGCGCTGTGTGGCAGTCCCTGGGCCCCGCAGTGGCTGGATGGGGTCAGCAGGCCAACCGGGAGCTTGCAGATCCACAGACGGAGATTCCCGCTGTGGAGGTGGAGAGGTGTGTGGCAGGCCCTTCTTCATGGGCCTGGCCTCAGCTGTATGCCCTTGAAAAGATAATGTGGGGTACAAAGCAAAGGTGCTAAAAGCCACTGGCAGAGCAAAAGGAAGAAAATCATCGCTGCAGCATTGTGAAATGAAGGCTGAGTCCATCACTTACACTACACGGTTACCTGTGCACCTGACCTGCCAGGGGGCTGTGATTCTTTCATCAGGAAGAGCAATTGTTTTTCTGGGGCAACTTGTTATTTTAATAAAAACGAGTGGATTTACCTATGACTAGAAAGATCCAAAATCACTTTCAGGGCTGGGGTTTTCACTGCTGTGTGTGTTTATTTGTGGAATCTAGGCTGTAAGTTTTAAATCAGGCCATCAGTCTTCATCTCTCTTGCTTCTGTTCTTTGTCATGGGGCACACACAGACTATGAGGTTCATAATTGGTGAGGTTGTTAATAGCAAAAGTGTTCTACTTCGTGCTTCAGTGCTCACCGCCTTGTAGACTGTGAGAGGGAGAAGCGACACATTAAATTAGCTGACGAGACTAAATTGGGATGTGTTGTGATCATCACCACGGACAGATAAGGAAGAAGAAGAAAGTTAGAGATGCAATAAGTGAAAGAAACCTTCCCATGGAAAAACACAAACCACAGCTGGAGAAGGAGGGACGAGGGATGCGGGAAACTCAGGAAACAGAGAAACTTGGAAAGCTGCAACGCGAGGGGGCGATTTATGGGGTGAGAGCAGATGGCTGTGCAATGTGATATGACAGCTAAATAAGCACAAGCAGGCTCAGCCCTCACGACCCACACCGCCCGGCTGCATACTGCCCGGGCGCCTGGCCCCATGGCCAGGGGCATCTGCGGACCAGACCGTTGCCACCTATTGAGCACCTATTGTGTGTGAGGGACTTAGCACACAGTCATGCCATCCCCCACAGACCCTGCAAGGTGGCCAGGACCAGTAGGGAGACTGCAGCTCAGAGAAGTGAAACAGCCAAGATCCCAGAGCTAGAAAGTAGCAGCTGGGATTTAACCCACCTAACTGCACCAACCCAGTTCCAAAATCCTGTTAGTGCATTGTGTCTGGCCACACTCCGTGAGTGACGATGTGAAGTGCAAGGTGACACTTCACTGGCCGCTGCCAGTAGGAGCACTGCAGTGACCTCTGGCAGTGTGGAGCGGAAGGGGCCCAGGCACCGGGAGACAGATTACCTGGGTTCCAATCCCAGCCCTGCCTTGCACTAGCTGTGTGACTCTGTTACTTACTTAACCTCTCTGAGCCTTAGTCCCTTCAACTACAAAATGGGACACATGGTATCATCCCCACTGGGATGTTGTGATGGTTAAGTGGACGTTGGTGTCAGCTTATGGCGAACTGCTTGGCTCACTAAACACATGATACTAGTCTTGTGAGCCAACCTGTAAATTGCTGGTAGCTTAGCGGTCTTGATTCTACTCATTCATCACGACCAGCCTATTCTACCTCCTGCATTTGAAATAGTAAATATTTGTAATATTGAAACCTGCCTAGCAAGGATGGGCCGTTCGTCCTTGGTGAGGTCTTAGAAGAATGAGTGGCTTCTGTGGTGCATGGCTAGGCTTGTGCTCAGCTGGCTGCAGCCTCTGCAGGACTTGCAAAGCCTTCTCTCAGCCGTCTATTTCATAGCAAGTGAGCAGCTGTAGTCTAAGAAAATTGGGTTCCAAAGAAAAGCAGGGTGATGGGAAATGATGGTTCTGGAACCCATCCCAAAGGAAGAGTGGTTGAGGGAAATTAAGGTCTGCGAAGCCTGGACAAGGGGAGCAAAGGTGCCGTCTTCCAATGTGTGCATTAATGGAGGAGGGGAGGCTGGCTTGGAGGGACCAAGGCCCAAGGGCAGGGCTAGGAGGAAGAAGGGCAGGGTGGGCTGCATGGGAAAGGGCGTTGGGATGTGCTGAGGAGACCCCTCTGGGCTCCAGCTGCTTTGCTAGGAAATGTGATTAGATAGATACTGGTTCCCTAAGATTCTCCATCAACTGGATATCCCGCCATTCGGTTCAATGCTGACAACAATACCTGGAGTTAGAGTGGGCCTCACAGGTCAAGGGGCTCCATCCCACAAGACAGCCCCCACTCGGAGGCCAGCCACAAGTTCCAGGTCCCCAGGCTGCCAGCACCTGTATTTGATTTGGCTACATTCGAGGGGTCACATGACCCTACTTCAGGTTTGTTCACTCACTAGGACAAACCACTGAACTCAGGAAAGCACACTGTATTTAAGATGACTGTTTTATTGTAATGGATGGCCCTTAGAGAGGCACCACATAGAGAGGCCCGTGGGAAAGAAAGCATGGGAGGTGAGGCATGCAGAGCTTCCACTCCCGAGGGGCTCCGGAACCGCACGCCTCGTGGGCTTCACGTGGGGCTTCATGGCGCAGACGTGAGTGAGGAAATCATGGGTCAGGTGATTGGACTCAGTCTCCAACTCCTCTTCCCTCCCCTGGTCTGGTTCCTCTGGTGGCCAGCCCCCACCCTGAAGCTGTCTAGCCCCCAGCCCCAGGACCCCTCTCAGTAGCATTAACTCAGGTGTGGGAGAAAGTAGCTCCTTATGAATGAAAAGCGAAAGATATTCTTATCACTCAGGAAATTGTACCCCTGGTTTTAGGAGCTCTAGGTTAGAAACCTGGGACAAAGACCAAATACATTTTTTATGACACCACAGATACAGTTTCACATCCCTTCTGCCACTAACTTACTATATTTAGTGGCTCTAAAACTGATTATGGGAGACAATTCAGCCCCATATAGGGAAACACCTTGTTAACCAGAGTGCTTAGCAATTGAATAGGCAGCTGCCCGAGGTCTGAGCGGCCTGGAGCAGGAAGTGCCCCAGCGGAGGTTGGGTGGCCCAGTCGGAGTGCAGAGGAGGAAAAAGCGCCCCCGCGTGGAGTGGCGGCTTGGAGCAGATGCCCACTCAGCGCCACGGTGAGGACGCAGTGTCATGTGTCTGCCTTGCTTGGTTTCAGAATCGACAGATGCTTCCGTTTTGGATGAATAGCACCGGCAGGCGGGAAGGTTGGCAGCGTGGATGGCACGGCTACGACAACGAGCTCATGGACATGCGGGGCATCTTCCTGGCCTTCGGACCTGGTAGGCGAGGAAATGACCAGATGCTCTCAGACCCTATTCCCAAGGAAGTGTCTGTAAGGGGGGCTACGGGTGCCAAGAGAGGCTGCAGGGATTTCCTTACAGACCCTCTTTATGAGCCAAGCTGAGCAAACCCAGCCGGTCATGAAACATCTTTTGCTGGCCTCCTTTCAAATGCTTCTTGGGTTTGGCAAATGTAGCCAAATAGTTCGCCTTGTAAATTTTAAATCCTGAGTGCAGTGAAGAAAATGTATTCCACATGTTTGTGATTCATTTTTTACCTAATTCATCAAAATGTTATTTCATAGCTATCTGCTGTCCAGGAAAGCTTATCGGACACCAGGTTGCTGACAGCTGTGAGTCTCACTGTTGATGCGATCACTTCTCGGGGTCTGGCTCTTCCATGGTCCTTTCCGTCTAGAGCACCCACCTCAGGGAGGCTCATTTAGTTTAGAGCCCAACCAGAAGCTGGGATGTGCTCAAGGGCAGGCGCGGAAATGACCTTGAGCCTGACTTTGAGAATGAGCCAGAATGATGAGGGTTGCCTTGCATGAGAGCAAATTTGCTGTGTCTTCCTTCACCAGATTAATTCCTAGGGCTGGAGGAGAGGAGAGATGGAGAGGGCCTATCTGGTTATTTAACAGATGGATCCCTGTCAATTCATACTTTGGAAAAGTTTGCCAAACACTCTGAAGATCTTACTACTACTTGAATACCCTCTTCTCCCAAAAACAAAAATTAAAAAGGGAGAAAAAAGCATCCAACAGCCATCAATCATCAGTTGACTGGTTCATGAGCTATCCTTCTTTCTTAGCACAGTCCCTCCTCCTGTACTAAATGTAAGCAGCTTACCCTGATACCTGTATTCTGAATGCCTTTTTCTAGATGTTGGTCAAAATGTTTCAGCTCGCAAAAGTCCACATTTGCCTTTCAAATTATAGGTTAGACATCACATCTGCAAGCTCTGCGAATCTCTTCAATGTAGTAAGATCAAAGACGTATGTCAGCATCCCTCATTCGGCCTACCATGGTTCACTCTACTTTCCACAAAATCCCTGTTAAGAACTATGAGGTGTCAGTTTCTGCAACCTCCGTGGGTGCCTGAGCTTAGGAAACACATTAGTCCAAATCCCTTTCCACGTGTGCTCCAGGTTCCCAAGTCCTCAAGGGAGCATTAGAAGCAGTAGCAGCAAATTCATGGAGCACTAATAGGGTTCATGATGTTGGCCTAAGAGAGGGTTCTGAAGATGCCTGAACATGTTGCCTTTAACCAATGATAGTTATCAGGTGCTCCCTGTCAGCCGAGCCCCAGGTCAGATATGCAGAGCCCCAAAGCTAAAGGAATCAGGAATGGAGCACACTGAGGGCAACTGCTGGATTACATTGGATCCATTCCAGGGCCATGGTCTTTCTTTGGTTGAACATTAGTTAGCAAGGCTTTCATTCAAAATCATGGCACCCTCCATTCCCAGATGAGGGAAATAGGATCATGAATGCAAAGCAGTGGTCTGGGAAGGACTATATACAAGTGAGAGTCTCAGGAATATATATATAATTTTTTTTTTTTTTTTGAGACAGTTTCTTCTCACCCAGGCTGGAGTGCAATGGTGCCATCTCAGCTCACTGCAACCTCCGCCTCCTGGGTTCAGGCAATTCTCCTGCCTCAGCCACCTCAGTAGCTGGGATTACTGGAGCCCACCACCACACCTGGCTAATTTTTGTATTTTTAGTAGAGACGGGGTTTCACCATATTGGCCGGGCTGATCTCAAACTCCTGACCTCAGGTGATCTGCCCGTCTCAGCCTCCCAAAGTGCTGGAATTACAGATGTGAGCCACCGCGCCCAGCCGAGTCTCAGGAATATTTTAAAGCAGAACCAAATCTAGCCCCAAACCCCAAATTTTAAACAAGGTACCCAAAGCTGCATTAGCTCAAAGTTAAAATTCAGTGAAGAGATTCTGTCCATTAACAGAGGCCTCCGTCATAGGCTTCTTTAAGACTAAAAGCTCCCAGTCTTTTACAGACAGATAGATGACCCCTGATGAAAATGGTCTGTGCTAATTGCAAAATGTTTCCAGGCAGATACAGCGTGGAGAGCCTCCCGCAAACCATCACGTTCTGGCTCCAGTTCTCATGAAAGATTAAACAGCTTTACACACTGGCTGTTTACTGAGAAGAAAATTTAAGAGCAAGGCCTTTAATAGCTATGTAGCTGCACTTTGAGATAAAGGTGCATCCCTCCTGATTAACTGTATGTGCTTCTCGCTTAGGGAGAAAACTGGGCATCATCGCGGCTGCCCAGATGCACCCTTAGAAGTCAGTGAGTCTGGTCCAGCAAAGAGAAAGGGGAGTAATTCTGCAGGAGAGCCTCTCTCTCGTTAATCTCAGTTTCTAATTTGAACAGTCTAATCTTGCCCTGGAGAACTCCACGTTCGAGATAAGGCAGCAGGAGTGTGAGTCAGTGAGCTGCCTGCGAGCTAGCAAGCCTTACGGGGAAAGCAGCCCCAGGTGGCCAGGCACAGTGTAAGCCTGCAGAACCTCCTCTCTGTAAGAGACACATCTCTCATATCCAAAAAAATGTAAACGCGCGAGGATAACTGGGACTCTCTGTCCATGTCTGAAATGCCATCTTGAGCTAGTAGAGCCTGTCTGGGTCCTCAGTTGGATCAGGCATTGTTTTGCTCTTCAGGTATTTTCTAAAAGCTTTCTCATTCCAGCCTGGATCATTTCTGCACTGAGCCCAAAGCACTATCCCTGCAGAGCAGGAGGCCAGGAACTAGATGGGATGGGAAAGAAATCTCAATTCTCCTTTCTGCTTAAATGCACAAATTCTATTTCATATTTTCAATGTAAAAAGATAATATTTTCTAATACTTTTGTCAGAAGAATTTGATCTCAGTTTTTCCTGTGAAGTGTTAAAGAAGAGGATTTTTGTTTTGTTTTGTTATTTAGAGATGATCTCTCTCTCTCATCGAGGCTGGAGTGCAGTGGCGTGATGGCTTACCTGTAGCCTCCATCTCCTTGGTTCAAGAGATCCACCTGCCTCAGCCTCCTGAGTAGTTGGGACTATAGGCACACACCACTGCACTTAGCTAATTCTTTACTTTTGCAGAGTTGAGGTCTTGCTATATTGCCCAGGCTGGTCTTGCACTCCTCAGCCTCAAGCCATCCTCCTGCCTCAGCCTCCCAAAGTGCTTGGATTACAGGTGTGAGCCACAGTGCCCATCCAGAAGTGGGTATTTGAAAGGCTGGGGGACACCTGGGCTTGCTCTGGTCCACTGCCTCACATGCCCTCCCACCCACACACAGCAAGGTATTGCCCCATGTGGCAGTAGGATTATCACATCCAGGTCACGTGAGAAGAAGGAGATAGAAGAGTTGCTTCCATGTCCCTGGAACAACTGTTCCACTAGATTCTCGTGCTGCAGTTGATTCCTGGGCTAGGGAAGTGTAACTACAATCCTCATCTGATTGTCTGATCTGCCTGAGCGGGGCTGGGATGCTAGGGCAGCCCTTCCTTTCTCCTCTCTGAGCAGGTTTTACATTATGATTAAGATTATGATTAAGATTATGATTATGATTATGATTTTGAGATGGAGTCTCGCTCTGTCGCCCAGGCTGGAGTCCAATGGCACGATCTTGGCTCCCTGCAACCTCCGCCTCCTGGATTCAAGCAATTCTCCTGCCTCAGCCTCCTGAGTAGCTGAGATTACAGGCACCTGCCGCCACACCTGGCTAATTTTTGTAAATTTTGTAGAGACGGGGTTTCACCATGTTGGCCAGGCTGGTCTTGAACTCCTGACCTCAGGTGATCTGCCCACCTTGGCCTCCCAAAGTGCTGGGATTACAGGTGTGAGCCACTGTGCCTGGCCAGATTTTACATTTTTTAAAACTAATTTTTACTCTGAGGAGAAGCTGACCCTTATCCTCCATGCCCCTGAAGAAAAGTGAACCCTCCAAATAACTTACAAAGTGAATATATTCAAACCACGATTTGCCCTTGTCATACATATTTATTAATAATAGTAGTGACCATTTACTGAGTATACACAATGTGCGAGGAACGATGACTTTCTATGCCTATTTCCGCAGGTCACCCAGCTAGTGCATGCTGGGTGCAGGCTGGTGGTGGAGCCCACACACCTCTTTATATTGCATTCAACTTTAATTCTCCAAAGGGAGCAAAACGTGCTACTTGGGCAGTTGCCCTAGGATCTAACATACTATGTGGCAGAAGTATCTATATCTACCTTTTTTCCAATTTATAATTCCAGGATAAATAGAGGAGCAGAATTTGGTGTTGATACCTCTGCAATATATTGCTGTGTGTTGTTGTTTGTTTGCTTTTTAACTAAAGTATTTAGGATTATTTAGCAAAGCAATTACAAGGATTCTTTTCTTTCTTTTTTTATTTTTTATTATACTTTAGGTTTTAGGGTACATGTGCACAATGTGCAGGTTTGTTACATATGTATCCATGTGCCATGTTGATTTCCTGCACCCATTAACTCGTCGTTTAGCATTAGGTATATCTCCTAATGCTGTCCCTCCCCCCTCCCCCAACCCCACAACAGTCCCCGGAGTGTGATGTTCCCCTTCCTGTGTCCATGAGTTCTCATTGTTCAATTCCCACCTATGAGTGAGAACATGCGGTGTTTGGTTTTTTGTCCTTG
>NW_026652278.1:172486536-172501206 GCF_009828535.3 Hylobates moloch | reverse complement strand
AAGTGGGCAAAGGACATGAACAGACACTTCTCAAAAGAAGACATTTATGCAGCCAAAAAACACATGAAGAAATGCTCATCATCACAGGCCATCAGAGAAATGCAAATCAAAACCACAGTGAGATACCATCTCACACCAGTTAGAATGGCCATCATTAAAAAATCAGGAAACAACAGGTGCTGGAGAGGATGTGGAGAAATAGGAACACTTTTACACTGTTGGTGGGACTGTAAACTAATTCAACCATTGTGGAAGTCAGTGTGGCGATTCCTCAGGGATCTCGAACTAGAAATACCATTTGACCCAGCCATCCCATTACTGGTTATATACCCAAAGGACTATCAATCATGCTGCTATAAAGACACATGCACACATATGTTTATTGCGGCACTATTCAGAATAGCAAAGAGTTGGAACCAACCCAAATGTCCAACAACGATAGACTGGATTAAGAAAATGTAGCACATATACACCATGGAATACTATGCAGCCATAAAAAATGATGAGTTCCTGTCCTTTGTAGGGACATGGATGAAACTGGAAAACATCATTCTCAGTAAACTATCGCAAGGACAAAAAACCAAACACCGCATGTTCTCACTCATAGGTGGGAATTGAACAATGAGAACTCATGGACACAGGAAGGGGAACATCACACTCCGAGGACTGTTGTGGAGTTGGGGGAGGGGGGAGGGACAGCATTAGGAGATATACCTAATGCCAAATGACGAGTTAATGGGTGCAGGAAATCAACATGGCACATGGATACATATGTAACAAACCTGCATATTGTGCACATATACCCTAAAACCTAAAGTATAATAAAAATAAAAAATAAAAAAACTCAAGAGAGGCATAAACTTAGACACAGTCTTGCATTTTTGTCTTTCCTGAACTCTTTTGCCATTTTCCTCCTTCACTAGTTCTGAAAATCTGCAAGTTACATAATAAAACTTTAGATATTTGTCTGACAAAGTGTACTCAACTGAATAAATGACTGAGAACAAGTTACAAAAGGAATCATGAATCCTGGTAAACAAGAAAGAAAATTCAGGCATTGAGGGAAAAAAATAAAGCTTTTTATTTAAATAATGCATACATTTTTGATGGCTTAATTATTTGGTGAAAATTTGTTCCCTTTTTTGTTTTAAAATTACATTGTTCTCCTTAGGAAAATTCCACTTTCTCTAAATGTGTTTTTTTCCATAGGAGTAAAATCTGCTAGGAATATGTATAGACACTTTTTCTCCTGGATTACTTTTCGATTTCACTGCTGATTCCAGGACAAAGATAATTGGGTTTGTCTACCGAGGACAAATGAAAGGAATGAGCCTCAGATTAAAGATGAGATGACTTTTTAATAATCGCCATTCTGACTGGCATGAGATGGTATCTCATTGCGGTTTTGATTTGCGTTTCTCTAACGATCAGTGATAATGAACTTTTTTTCATGTGCTTGTTGGCTTCATAAGTGTCTTCTTTTGAGAAGTGTCTGTTCATATCCTTTGCCCACTTTTTGATGGGGTTGTTTTTTTCTTGTAAATTTGTTTACGTTCCTTGTAGATTCTGATATTAGACCTTTGTCAGATAGGTAGATTGCAGAAATTTTCTTCCATTCTGTAGGTTGCCTGTTCACTCTGAGGATAATTTCTTTTGCTGTGCAGAAGCTCTTTAGTTTAATTAGATCTCATTTGTCAATTTTGGCTTTTGTTGCAATTGCTTTTGGCGTTTTAGTCATGAAGTCTTTGCCCATGCCTATGTCCTGAATGGTATTGCCTAGGTGTTCTTCTAGGGTTTTATGGTTTGGTTTTACATTTAAGTCTTTAATCCATCTGAGTTAATTTTGTATAACGTGTAAGGAAGGGGTCCAGTTTCAGTTTTCTGCAAAACTGCTAGCCAGTTTTCCCAGCATCATTTATTAAGTAGGGAATCTTTCCCCATAGCATGCTTTTGTCAGGTTTGTTGAAGGTCAGATGGTTGTAGATGTGTGGTGTTATTTCTGAGGTCTCTGTTCTGTTCCACTGGTCTATATATATCTGTTTTGGTACCAGTACCATGCTGTTTTGGCTACTATAGCCTAGTAGTATAGTTTGAAGTCAGGTAGCATGATGCCTCCAGCTTTGTTCTTTTTGCTTAGGATTGTCTTGGCTATACGGGCTCTTTTTGGATGATTATTAAAAAGTCAGGAAACAATAGATGCTGGTGAGGCTGTGGAGAAATAGGAATGCTTTTACACTGTTGGTGGGACTGTAAATTAGTTCAACCATTGTGGAAGACAATGTGGCAATTCCTCAAGGATCTAGAACCAGAAACGCCATTTGACCCAGCAATCCCATTACTGGGTTTGTACCCAAAAGATTATAAATCATTCTACTATAAAGACACATGCACACGTATGTTTATTGCAGCACTCTTTACAATATCAAAGACTTAGAACCAACCCAAATGCCCATCAGTGATAGATTGGATAAAGAAGATGTGGCACATATATACCATGCAATACCATGCAGCCATAAAAAAGAATGAGATCATGTCCTTTGCAGGGACATGGATGAAGCTAGAAGCCATCATTCTCAGAAAACTAACACAGGAACAGAAAACCAAATACCGCATGTTTTTACTCATAAGTGGGAGTTGTTGAACAATGAGAACACATGGACACAGGGAGGGGAACGGCACACACCGAGGCTTGTTGGGGGTGGGGGTGGGGGTAGGAGGCAGGGGGAGGGAGAGCATTAGGACAAATACCTAATGCGTGCAGGGCTTAAAACCTAGATGATGGATTGATAGGTGCAGCAAACCACCACGGCACATGTAACAAACCTGCACGTTCTGCACATGTATCCCCGAACTTCAAGTAAAAAATAAAAAGACAAAATAATAATAATAATAATAAAGATGAGATGAGTGGCCACTCTTCCTGTCCGTATGCCTAATCTCTGGAATCCAATTCAATTAAGTTGTGAAGACCTAAGCATAAACTAGATCAAGCCCAGGGGATTCCTTTTAGCCTCCAACAGTCCTCAATTATAAGGTCCTAGTTTCCTTTACTTTTGAAGGGACCTTGGGAGTCCACCTCAGAGCTGAGTTCATCACAGAGAGTAGTTCGCAAACTTCCTGGACTTTTAAGCCTCATCTGACCCACCTCCAGAGATGCAGGTTCAGAGGGTCTGGGGTGGTCCTGAGATGATAGCACTTTGAAGTCACATGGACCCAAGGCTTGGGTTTGCTCTGAGAAAAGGTGGGTTCTGACTTGATCCAGTAGACCCAGTTCTCTTGAGAGCTATTTCATAATCAGCCCATATCTCTAGGGGCCTCGGTTGGGTCAAGTGTTCAGTCCTCCTAAACCAAAGTAGATCTGCAGCCCCAGTGGTGGAGGGAGGACCCACAAAAGGCAGACTCGGTTTCTCCACACCCCACTCCCTGTGGCTCTGAGATCCCCAACGGTGCTACAAGACACATTCAGACATTGTTCAAGGCTCACAGCTATTTTATGAATTTTCCAAGAAAGTGCTTTGCATTTCTGTAAATAGCAAGAGATTTCCAAGTGTGGGTTTTATCTTTGTAAGCAATTTGTGATAGACCAAAGTCAGCTACTGTAAATGACTTGCCAGAAAAAAGGAAGGAGGTAGCCTCAACAGACTGGTTATAAAACATTTAAAACTTGGTCTCAGGTGTGTGCTATGGAAAATATACTCATACATTGCTGTGAAATCATAAAGTAGCACCTAGTACAGTGCCTCAAATGTTTAATATGTGTCCCATAAATATGTGTTGAATAAAAAATGAATAAATGTCATTAAGGAGACGTGCTTAAACCTTAGATATCCTCTCTGTCTGCAGTTCCTCAAATTAAGTGAACTTTCCACTTTTGGCTTGCTATCTTTTCTTATTACCCAACTAACAATATAATTATACTTTATTTCATGGATGTAAACATATTCTATCTCAGGCTTATAAATTAACCATGGAGGAGGGAGGAAGGAAGGGAGGAAGGAAGGAAGGAAGGAAGGAAGGAAGGAAGGAAGGGGAGGAAGGAAGGGAGGAAGGGAGGGAGGGAGGGAAGGAAGGAAAGGAAGGAAAGAAGGAAAGAAGGAAAGAAGGAAAGAAGGAAGGGAGGGGAGGAGGGAGGGAGGGGAGGAGGGAGGGAATTACCTTTTAAATATACCATGCATATTAACTTTTTAAAAATATAGCACTTTGTTGAGATTGAATTCACACACCATACAATTCATCTATTTGAAGTGTACAATTCAACAGCTTTTAGTATATTCACAGAATTGTGCAACTATCACAAATTTTAGAACATTTTTATCACTCCAAAAAGAAACTCCAAACCCATTAGTACACTAGCAGTCACTCCCCATTTCCTCCCACTGCCACCCCAGGCAACCACGAAACTACTTTCTGGCTCTACAGATTTGCCTGTTCTGGACATTTCATAGAATAACACAATATGTTGTCCTTTGCAGATGGCTTCTTACACTTAGCATAAGGGTTTCAAGGTTACAGCATGAGTCAGTACTTCATTCCTTTCATTTACAAAGAATTATTCCATTGTATGGATATACTTCATTTTATTTATTCATTCACCTATTGATGGACATTAGTTTTTCTAACTTTTTTGATTTTCATCATATGTTTCATTCATGAACACATTTTTGTGGACCCGTTTTCATTTCTCTTGGGTCTGTCACTAGGAGTGGAACTGCTGGGTCAGATGGTAACTTTATGCTAAACTTTTGAGGAACTATCAGACTATTTTCCAACTTGGCTGCCCCATTTTGCATTCCCACAAACAGTGTAGGAGAGTCCACATTTCTCTACATCCTTGCCGACATTGGGTACTAGCTGTCCTTCTTAATTACAACCATCCTAGTGAGTGTGAAGTGGTATTTCATGGTGGGTTTGTTTGCAGTTCCCCAGTAATGAGTCAGGTTGAGCATCTTCTCATGTGCTTATTGGCATTTGTCTGTCTCTGCTGGAGAAATTCTATTCAAATCCTTTCCCATGTTTTTTGGTTTGTTTTGTTTGCTATATAGGTAAACTCATGTCAGGGGTGGGGGATGGTGGCTTGAACAGCTTTTTTCATCACCCAGGTATTAAGCCCAGCGCCCATTAGTTGTTTTTCTTGATCCTCTCCCTCCTCTCACCCTCCATCCTCCAAACAGCCCCAGTGTTTTGTTTTTCCCCTCTTCGTATCCATGTGTTCTCATCATTGAGCTCCCACTTGTAAATGAGAACATGCAGTATTTGGTTTTCTGTTCCTGTGTTAGTTTGCTAAGAATAATAACCTCCAGCTGCTTCCATGTTCCCGCAAAAGGCATGATCTCATTCTTTTTTATGGCTGCATAGTATTCCATGGTGTATATGTACCAGATTTTCTTTATTCAATCTCTCATTGATGGGCATTTAGGTTGATTCCATGTCTTTGCTATTGTGAATAGTGGTGCGATGAACATTCACATGCATGTGTCTTTACGGTGGAACAATTTATTTTACTCTGGTTATATACCTAGTAATGGGATTGCTGGGTCCAGTGGTAGTTCTGCTTTTAGCTCTTTGAACTTTCCCGTTTTTTAATTGGATTATTTGTCTTTTGAGTTGTAAGCATTCTTTATACATTCTGCATACCAGTCCCTTATCAGATATATGCTTTGCAAATACTTTTCCCATTCTGTGAGCTTTCTTTTCGCTTTCTTGATGGCATCCTTTGAAGCAGAAAATGTTTAAACTTTTGATGACGTCCAACACCGGTTTTCTCTTTTGTCAGTTGTGCTTTTTGTGTCATATCTAAGAAGGCTTTGCCTAAACCCAGATTACGAAGATTTACTCCCTTAATTTCTTCTAAGATTGTTAAAGTTTTAACTCTTACGTTTAGGTCTGTGATCCACTTTGAGTTAATTTTTGTGTTAGACGTGAGGAAAGAACACGGCTTCATTCTTCTCCATGTAGATATCCAGCTGTCCCCACAATACTTGTTGCAAAGCGTGTCTACTTTTTAGAGAAATGTTTAAATTATTCTGTTGACCAAAACACTTATTTAAAAAAAAAATCCAGATCACTTCAGAAATTTAAATTTTGTATTTCTGGTTACAGAATACTCAGTATGAAACGCTAAAATGAGCATCCCATCAATTCAAGGAGAAATATATTCTATAGAAGGTGAGCCCTAATGTTCTTGAAAACAGCTCCCATCCCCTAGAAGCACTGCAGGGGACCCTACCTTAGGATTCTGCACCATCTTCCAGCTGAGCCTGTGTTGAGGCCCCATTTCCACCACCATCCCTGGGACAGCCCGAGTCCAGTCTCCATCCAGCTTCACCACCGAAGTTCACCCAGCCTCTCCCAGAGCACTCTTACAGCCTCTCGCTAGAAGCCAGTAGCAGCCTCACAAGCCCCTTCTCCCCAGTACCCCAACTAGAAGTTCCACCTTATCATTCTGCTTATCATTATGCTGTGACCGCCAATCAGACTTCCTTGAAATCTTAAGGTTTCAGCTCATTCTCCTCTCTTCCACCCAAGGGGTTTTCTAACATGCAAGTCAGGCCAGGCCATTCCTTGGCTCTAAACTCTTCAGTGAGCGTCCATGGTCTGGATTTAACACTTTTAGCAGGTGTAACCAGGCCTGGCATGCGTAGATCTGTCAGCCTGTTCAATGAGCGAATGACTATTCATTTTACTTGCATTTTATTGCATTCCTCACCCCCTGCCCTATTGTTATCCACCCCTCTACCCCACTCCACTTCTACTTTTTTTTTTTTTTTGAGATGGAGTCTCGCTCTGTTACCCAGGCTGGAGTGCAGTGGCACCATCTCGGTTCACTGCAAGCTCCGCCTCCCGGGTTCAAGCGATTCTCCTGCCTCAGCCTCCTGAGTAGCTGGGATTACAGGCGCACATCCCCCACCCGGATAATTTTTGTATTTTTAGTTGACCAGGCTGGTCTCGAACTCCTGACCTCAGGTGATCCGCCTGCCTCAGCCTCCCGAAATTCTGGGGTTACAGGCGTGAGCCACCACAGCTGGCCCACTTCCACTTTCTAAAGTCCCTGCTTCAACATTTTAATCTAAACTCTGACCTTCTTATTTAACCCCATTTTCCCTCAGTTACCTCACTTTTGTTTCCCTTTAGCACTGGGCAATGTTATCGTTCACAATTATTTCTATTTCCTTGCATTCATACACATTTTATTTTGCATGAAGTTTTTTGCATGCCAAATATGCAAATAATTCTATTTTTCTTCTCTGTCTCATAGTTTCCTTGGAAGCAGAAAGCTAGCTTGTGTTCTCTCTTTTTAGGATGTCGGGGTCTGAGGGACCCTAATAATTGCCACCCCTGCACCCTAACTAATTTGAAAACTCACTGAGGTAGACACAGGGTATGGCAGATGGAGAGTAAAATATCCTCTTTCTTAAAACAAAGCTGATGGCTACTGGAGAATATGGTTTATAATACCTCACCTCTGAATTACACAGGGTTGCCCACCAAGGCCCTGCACCTGTGAGACTCAGAGAACAGAGAAGCAGGGGACACTGTGAGCTTTGTGTGCACAGCTGGCCCTTCAGAGAAGCAGGGAAGGGGCTCCTTCTGAAGCTCCCCAATAAGGTAAATCATCTCTCCTCTACTGGGGAGACGAGGGTGTGAAGAGTGGAGAAAGGCCGGAGGTGGGACTGCAGCAAACGTCCCTGAAAATAAAGGGGTGCTAGAAGTGGAGGCCCCACCCCCTGCCCGCTTCACATGGAGCCTCATTGGCCCTGGGAATATGACTTCCATGCACATTCCGGGCTGAGAGGACTAGAAGGTGCAAGGGCCAGAAGCAGCTTCCGTCACTGTGAGACCTACTGTTGAAGGATCCAGCAACTGAACCAGGCCCAACAGCAATGGGGAGCTGGCGGGTGTAGAAACTGTTAACAGTTTACGGACGAACCACAGGCTCACCCTGGAGAACTGCAGTGTGACCACAGTGCCATCACGGTGACACATCCCAGGCTCTGCAAAGACAGGGGTTATGCTTGGGCATGTGAGCTAGTTGAGGGTCTGAATTTGATCAAATTCAGTGCTTTATTTCTGCATTGGATGAGCAGCTCTGCTTCTCACACCAAAATAATTCAACGTTAGTAGAGTAAAACATCTTGTAGAGGGCTTTCAGACCTGTCACATATATCTGCATTCTTCTGCAGCCTTTCAGCGAAAAGTTTACGTTGGTCGCTTGCAGTAGTTTGCCCTGAATCCTGAACTTAAATGCACCGGACATACATTTCTGTAGTTCATTTTCAAGTCTTAGAATTAAGGATTTAACAAATGGTATACAAATGAATGTAAACCTCACACAGTAATATAAAATAATATGAGACTACTTTTGATTGCTTGGGAAAAAATCCAGTCATTTTTTTCGTACTTGCCTGATACGTATTAATAGAACCCGGCCCAGGAATGATTAAAGGCAGAAGTCTGTTCAGACCTTAAGTAGGAAACACCAGCCTCTGGTACACCAGGTGACAGCCAGGATGACAGCCGCTCATTTTGTTGCATACTGAACTCTACCTGCTGGCTATGTTGTCTCATAATCCTCAGACGGGGCGGGGAGTGACAGTTGAGAAACTGGATAGGACTCTTTACTGTAACCACACATTAGCAATGGTGCTTGTAATTTGTGTGGGAACCATGATCTCCAAGATCCTTCCTTCATTCTCATATATATGCTGCGTGTCACCAAGTAAAAAAACTATGGAGAGAGGTAACGTCGCTCCCAGTTATTTGGTGGTGGGGGGGGGGGGGGGTTATACAAAACAACCACATTTATGTCCATGTTTCATGTTGCATCTCAGCCTTTGTCCCTCATAGCTGGTGGGTACTCCAAAAGTCCCAGGCCAGGATGCAGCTTCTTTGCTTGCTGTCACTGTCTGGGTCCCTGCAGCCTTAGCCTGGCAGGGGGAGCTGTCCAGAGGTCCATTCATAGGTGTCAGCCGTCCCACCTCCGCTGAACAGAGGCCATTTGTTACACATTCTCCGTACTGACACAGGGGAGATGAGTTGCTGAGAGTACAAGGATTGAAATCAGAACCAGGAGGCAGGCAGGGAGGCACACAGAGTGTCAGGCCAGAAGGCCCAAGGGGAAGAAGGGTGTGATGGCAGCCCGAGGCCATGCCACCCTTTGAGGAAAGCCACGAAGAGGAAGAAGGCACAAACACACAGCTGTCCTGGGGTGGTTCCCTGAATGCGGAATGGCTGTTCCAGTGTGTTTCTTTCCTGTACCACCCAGGGCACTCACTGGCCCAGGAGAAGCTCCATCACGTTGGTGGTTCCAGCGGCCACCAGGACAGCTCAGGAGGACTCCTTCTGGCCTGATCCACTGTCAGGGCCCCCAGCACCACTGCAATCCATCCCGCAGCTCCCCTTCATCTCCCCTCCCTCAGACCACCCATCCTTGCTTCTGTGTTTGTCACCCTGGCGTGCTCAGATTCCGGGCATTCCAAGCTGGGCTCCACAGTTTTGCCATAAGCCCTTGTCAGTACGCACGATCCTATAAGATGACATTTTCCCAATCATGCATCTTAGTTTATATCTTGGCAAAAAGAAAAATGATTACTTTCCTTTCTCTTTAAACTGTGTTTTAATCCTGTAATTGCCAGAAGAGTCCATGACACTCTTGGCAAGTTTAAAACACAAACAATTGTATTTGATCAGAGCTGTCTGGCCAGCTCATCTCTGCACATCCAGATCCTGAAGCAGCATCAGCACACAGTAGGCCCTCAAACACTGCAAGAATGCATGAATCTAGCCCTTAGAAAACGGTGTGCTGACTGTGTAATATAATTATTTGAAGTTCTGGAGCTGCCTCTGGAACAACCTGCCCCATGTGGAAGGAGTCCCTCCAAAGAAGCTTCAGACCTGTAGATACAAGAACAGCACGCACAGCACCCTTTGTTGGTTAAACTGTGGCCCTCCCAAAAGATATGTTCCCATCCTTACCCCGATAAGGTACTTGTGAATGTGAGTTTATTTGGAAATAGGGTTTGTGCAGATGTAATCCAATTAAGATGAGGTCACAGTGGATTAGGGTGGAACCTCATCCAATGACTGGTGTCCTTAAAGGAGAGGGAAATGTGGACTCGGTGACACAGAGAAGAAGGCAGGGAAGTGACAGACAGAGACTGGAACAGTGCAGCTGCCAGCAGAGGAATGCCAAGGCTTGCCAGCAACCGCCAGATGCTAGGGAGGTACAAGGAGAGAGTCTCCACTCAAGCCTTCGGACGACTCGTGACCCTGTGACACCTTGATTTCTGTGGCTTAAAGCTACCCAGCTTGTGGTGGTTTGTTATCACAGCCACAGGAAACTAACACACCCTTCCAATTGTTCAGGAGTCAATCCAGCTCATCAAACATTTTTTTGAGTCAGGGTCTCACTCTGTCGCCTTGTCCCTTCCTAGCTTCTAGTGGTTGCTGGCAAGCCTCTGTCACCTTGTCCCTTCCTAGCTTCTAGTGGTTGCTGGCAAGCCACGGCTGCCATAACAAACTACCACTTGCCCAGAGGCTGGAGTGCAGGGGTGTGATCACAGCTCACTGCAGCCTCCGACTCCTGGATTCAGGCCATCCTCCCACTTCAACCTCCTGAGTAGCTGGAACTACAGGCACACCACCATGCCCAACTAATTTTTAAATTTCTTGTAAAGATGCGGTCTCACTGTGTTTCCCAGGCTGATCTTGAATTTCTGGCCTCAGGGGATCCTCCCACCTCAGCCTCCTTAAGTGCTGGGATTACAGGCCTGAGCCCACTGCACCTGGTCTCATCAAAAATCTATCGAATTCCTCCTTCACACCAGGTACTGTGCTGTATTCTGGGGATACACAGAAGAGAAAAATATGGTTACTGTCCTCAAAGAACTTACACTATAGTCATTGCATTCTTCCATTATTGTTTTGTTTTTTGTCTTTTTTTGAGATGGAGTTTTGCTCTTGTTCCCCAGGCTGTAGTGCTATGGTGCAGTCTCGGCTCACTGCAACCTCCGCCTGTGGGTTCAAGCGATTCTCTTGTGGCAGCCTCCCAAGTGGCTGAGATTACAGGCGCCTGCCACCATGCCTGGCTAATTTTTGTAATTTTAGTAGAGACGGGGTTTCACCTTGTTGGCTAGGCTAGTCTCGAACCACTGACGTCAGGCCATCCACCCGCCTTGGCCTCACAAAGAGCTGGGATTACAGGCGTGAGCCACCGCGCCAGGCCACATTATTGCATTTTTGAGCAGATTGAATTTTCATTTCTATGGGACAAAATGTTCCTGTTGCAACAGGCAATGCATAGAGAGCATTTCAGGGAAAACAGGAGTAATGTAATGAAGGAAGGCACCTGCTTTCACGCAGAGGGGCTGGTGACAGGAAGCTCAATGACCCGTGCTCCTGCCAGGCTCCTCACCTGCTGCCTCCTTCAGGACGTCACTCTTGACCATTGGACGTACCGCTGCAGTCGGCTCTTTGCCTTGCCTGTAGAATTGTCTCTCAGCAACAGCAGGTTGCTGACCGGCTTCAAAGCCACCTTTCTCTCTCTCATTCCTATAGACTTAAATTCCAAATTCTGCCTCCAACTCATTTCTGGGGCTTGGCTTCCCCTATGTCTCTCTATGCTCCCTGACAAGTTTCACAGATGAGCCCCTGGCTGTGCCGTTCTCAACTGTCTTGCTGGCCTTGTGTCCAGATGTCCTACCCACTCTGTCTAGCAAACATTTATCCTTCAGATCTCAGATGCTCTGAAATGCTGGTGTGCTTTCAGGTTCTTGTTATTGTCTTGCTTATTACAAAACAACTCACACGATTGTAATCATTTGTTTTCAAGTTTTCTCTATTCTGTAAACAAAACAAAAGCTGGGATACTATCTTTTCATTTGGGGGGGTCTCCTTCAACACCCAACAAAGGCTGCCACAAAATAGTTGATACTTGTCTGTTGAATAAATGAATGAATGATTGAATAAGTAAATAAAGCAAAACAGGTTAGGATGCTCTGGTCAGAAGATCACCTAAATTTGGACAGTGCTCCTCAGAGTAGGGATGGGTTGGAGAAGTTGGATGCAGAAAAGGTTTTGCAGAGAGTAGCAGGATTGGAGAAGTGACAGGCTGCATGACATGAAATCCAGAGGGCAGGGGTTTCTTTCTGACGTTCCAGCAGCCTCCCTCCTCAGGCATATACTAAAGGGAACGGAGCCATGGGGAGAAAGAAGAAAAGATAAATGAGCTCTGTCTTTACCACACTTGATTCAACTTTTCAACAAAACTCTGGTACACACTTGTACTGTCATTTCTCCTACACCTACAAGAGACAACAGAAAGGAGCTGAGTCCTGAACACCCAAGACTGAGCATATGGAGGAGGAAGAATCCCACTCAGCATCTCCTTCCTTCTCACACCTTCAGAGTCAGATTTGCCTTTCATTACCTTGCAGCAGCTTCGGGAAGTGGAAATAACCTTGTTTCCACCTCTCATCTCTCCCCTGACATTCTGCTGGTTAGAATGTCTGGCCCCAGGGTGATGTCAGCAGACACGCAGGGAGCTGAGCCTCCACCCTGTCTTTGAAGGAGGGGGTGCTCCAAGCACCTCCTGCACTCCCACAGACGTGGAAGAGTGGCAGACAGGGCAGGGGCGCAGGTCCAGAGAAAAGGAGACGAGGAGGCCTCCTCCTTATGACAACGAGGTTGTACCCTGCATCATGAGGGTGATGTAGGGTCTCTCCTGCGT
The DNA here is from genome assembly GCF_009828535.3 of Hylobates moloch. Classification (NCBI taxonomy): domain Eukaryota; kingdom Metazoa; phylum Chordata; class Mammalia; order Primates; family Hylobatidae; genus Hylobates; species Hylobates moloch. Next base: position 172,488,482 of record NW_026652278.1, on the reverse strand, counting down.
CGTAAGAGAGCCTCGAACAAGCGCCCTCGCCCTCTTCTGCCATGTGAGGACACAAAGAAGGCTCCATCTATGAGGAACAGGCTCTCTGCAGACACTGACTCTGCTGATGCCTCTGTCTTGGACTTCCCAGCCTCTGGAATTGTGAGCGATACATTTCTCTTGTTTATCAATTACCCAGTCTAAGGTATTTTGTCATAGCAGCACAAATGGACTGAGACAAATAAATCCAAACAGGAGGCTTGCTTTGCGAACAGCTTCAGACATACCCTCGGCATATCCCCCACCAAGCTGTCCCCCGGTGGTCCCCCATGCTATTTTCAGATGACCCCAAAGCTCCCATCAGATGGCCTCTATACACTCCTAAGCAGGATTGCTGTCTCTCTGTGGGTATTGTATGATAGTCATCATGAATAAAAATTTTTGAACTAGAGTCACTAGTTCTCAAAACTGGCTGTCCAAAATTACTGGAGGACATTATCTGTAAGTACTGATGTCCAGGCTCCACCCTGCAGATTCTGATTCAAAAGGCCTAGAGGGAAGCCAAGTGCTGATATTTAACAAAAATTCCCACGTAATTATAATGTTCAACCAGGAATGAAAAACAGGAAAAAATTTAATAAAAGAAGAAAAATACTAGTAGATATTAGGCCCTTTTAAGAATCCAAAGGGAGCATTTATGCTTTACATAATTTTAATATTGGAATTTGTGCAGATTAGGAAATTAATTGTGTTCTGCTATGTTGCATAAACACATCTAATGTAGTATGCTACAAGTTCTTTAGTACTTTTAATACCAGTGTAACAAAAAAAGGGCTAGAAAATGGCTTCTGCTTTGAAACAAACCACACTAAAGATGAAAACGCTCCTTAGAGTGAATCACAGTTCACTTGGAGCCATGCTGTGGACCGTTTGCAACTAGTCCTGATCAGAAGTATCTACTGGCAAAACAAGAAACAGCTCATTTATTGATTTGCGTATGTTGAACCAGCCTTGCATCCCAGGGATGAAGCCCACTTGATTATGGTGGATAAGCTTTTTGATGTGCTGCTGGATTCGGTTTGCCAGTATTTTATTGAGGATTTTTGCATCAACGTTCATCAAGGATATTGGTCTGAAATTCTCTTTTTTGGTTATGTCTCTGCCAGGCTTTGGTATCAGGACGATGCTGGCTTCATAAAATGTGTTAGGGAGGATTCCCTCTTTTTCTATCAATTGGAATAGTTTCAGAAGGAATGGTACCAGTTCCTCCTTGTACCTCTGGTAGAATTCAGCTGTGAATCCATCAGGTCCTGGACTCTTTTTGGTTGGTAAGCTATTGATTATTGCCACAATTTCAGAACCTGTTATTGGTCTATTCAGAGATTCGACTTCTTCCTGATTTAGTCTTGGGAGGGTGTATTTGTTGAGGAATTTATCCATTTCTTCTAGATTTTCTAGTTTATTTGCAATCAATAAATGTAATCCAGCATATAAACAGAACCAAAGACAAAAACCACATGATTATCTCAATAGATGCAGAAAAGGCCTTTGACAAAATTCAACAACCCTTCATGCTAAGAACTCTCAATAAATTAGGCACTGATGGGACATATCTCAAAATAATAAGAGCTATCTACGACAAACCCACAGCCAATATCATACTGAATGGGCAAAAACTGGAAGGATTCCCTCTGAAAACTGGCACAAGACAGGGATGCCCTCTCTCACTGCTCCTATTCAACATAGTGCTGGAAGTTCTGGCCAGAGCAATCAGGCAGGAGAAGGAAATAAAGGGTATTCAATTAGGAAAAGAGGAAGTCAAACTGTCCCTGTTTGCAGATGACATGATTGTATATCTAGAAAACCCCATCATCTCAGCCCAAAATCTCCTTAAGCTGATTAGCAACTTCAGCAAAGTCCCAGGATACAAAATCAATGTACAAAAATCACAAGCATTCTTGTACACC